>NW_011494962.1:1614178-1629966 GCF_000754665.1 Bison bison bison | reverse complement strand
CAGAGATATGAGTCCCAAAAGATATAGCATGAACTGCTGTGACCTGAAAGACTCAGAAGAAGCAGGAACTTGAGTTGTGCCCAGAAGAAATAGGATTTTCACAGTATCAGAGAAGTTGGGGGATTTTTCAGGAAGTAGGAGGAAAAACAAAGGTGAAAATTCTACAGCAGTAGGGACGGCTGTTGGACTATCACTGGATACTTCCACAGAAAAGAATGACCAGAAAATGCTTCTAAAGGAGGAAGATTGGAAACACCCAAGAGGTAGACTAGAAGAGAGCAGGAAACCACGTATATACATGTATATACAGTGCTATATATACAGAGCTATATATACAATGCTATATATACAGTGCTATATATACAGTGCTTTATATACAGAGCTATATATACAGGGCTATATATACAATGCTATATATACAGTGCTATATATACAGTGCTATATACACAGAGCTATATATACAGGGCTATATATACAGTGCTATATGGCAAACTAATTAATTGATCACTTAAAGTCTGCTTATAAAATAAGTAAATAATGAAAAATAATCACCAGCTAATTTTTTTTAAAGGCTCTATTGTCCAACTTATATCTCAGCTGTGCGGTGTTGGAGTGGTGGCTGTGTAGCACTGGAGCGACTTTGAGGTGATAACCCACATCCAAGGGCAAAGGAGAAGCCCCAGCAAGATGGTAGGAGGGGTGAAATAGCATTTAGAACCAAACTGCATACCCACCAGAGACTCTCAGAGGGCTCAAACAAATCTTGAGCACACCAGGACCCAGAGACCCCACAGAGACTGAGACAGAACTGTGTTTGAGTGTATCCTGTGGAGGTACGGGTCAGCTGTGGACTGCCATAGGGACAGGGGCCCTGGATGCAGCAGATTTGGGTATGGCATAAGCCCTCTTGGAGGAGGTCACTATTAACCCCACCATAGAACCACCAGAACTTACACAGGACTGGGGAAACAGACTCTTGGAGGGCACAAACAAAACCTTGTGTGCACCAGGACCCAGGAGAAAAGAGCAGTGACCCCACAAAAGACTGACCCAGACTTGCCCATGAACGTCCAGAACAGGCAGAAGCATGGGTTGGTGGTGACCTGCTGCAGAGTTGGGGGCAGTGAGTATAGCAAGAGATGCATGGGACCTTTTGAAGGAGGTAACTATTATCTTCACTACTTCCATCATAGTTTGGCCCCAGGTAAATAACAAGAAGGGAACACAGCTCTGCACATCAATAGAAAATTGAATTAAAGATTTACTGAGTATGGCTTCACCCATCAGAACAAAACCCAGTTTCCCCTTCAGTCAGTCTCTCCCACCAGGAAGATTTCATAAGCCTCTTATCCCCCTGCACAAGAGGGCAGACAGACTGAAAACAACAATCACAGAAAACTAACCAATCTGATCACATGGACCACAGCCTTGCCTAACTCAGTGAAACTATAAGCCAGGCTGTGTGGGGCCACCCAAGATGAACCAGTCATGGTGGAGAGTTCTGACAAAACATGGTTCACTGGAGAAGGGAATGGCAAACCACTTCAGCATTCTTGCCTTGAGAACCCCATGAACAGTATGAAAAGGCAAAAAGACAGGACACTGAAAGATGAACTCCCCAGATCAGTTATGTGCCCAATACACTACTAGAGATCAGTGGAGAAATAACTTCAGAAAGAATGAAGAGATGGAGCCGAAGTAAAACAACACCCAGTTTGTAAATGTGATTGGTGATAGAAGTAAAGTCCGATGCTATAAAGAACCATACTGCATAGGAACCTGGAATGTTATGTCCATGAATCAAGGCAAATGGAAGTGGTCAAACAGGAGACGGCAAGGGTGAACATCGACGTTTTAGGAATCAGCGAACTAAAATGGACTGGAATGGGTGAATTTAAGTCAGATGACCATTATATCTACTACTGTGGGCAAGAATACCTTAGAAGAAATGGAGTAGCCATCATAGTCAACAAAAGAGTCTGAAATGCAGTACTTGGATGCAATCTCAAAAACGACAGACTGACCTCTGTTCGTTTCCAAGGCAAACCATTCAATATCACAGTAATCCAAGTCTATGCCCCAAGCAGTAATGCTGAAGAAGCTGAAGTTGAATAGTTCTATGAAGACCTATAAGACCTTGTAGAACGAACACCCAAAAATGTTCTTTTCATTATAGGGGACTGGAATGCAAAAGTAGGAAGTTAAGAAATACCTAGAATAACAGGCAAATTTGGCCTTGGTATACAAATGAAGCAGGGCAAAGGCTAATAGAGTCTGCCAAGAGAATGCACTGGCCATAGCAAACACCCTCTTCCAACAACACAAAAGACTCTACACATGGACATAACCAGATGGTCACCACCAGATGGTCAGTTTCAGAAATGATTATATTCTTTGCAGCCAAAGATGGAGAAGCTCTACACAGTCAGCAAAAACAAAACTGGGAGCTGACTGTGGCTCAGATCATGAACTCCTTATTGCCAAATCCAGACTTAAATTGAAGAAAGTAGGGAAAACCACTAGACCATTCAGGTATGACCTAAATCAAATCCCTTACAATTATACAGTAGAAGTGAGAAATAGATTCAAGGGATTAGATCTGATAGACAGAGTGCCTGAAGAACCATGGACGGAGGTTCGTGACTTTGTACAGGAGGCAGGGATCAAGACCATCCCCAAGAAAAATAAATGCAAAAATGAAAAATGGTTGTTTGAGGAGGCCTTACAAGTAGCTGAGGAAAGAAGAGAAGCAAAAGGCAAAGGAGAAAAGGAAAGATATATCCATTTGAATGCAGAGTTCCAAAGAATAGCAAGAAGAGATAAGAAAGCCTTCCTCAGTGATCAGTGAAAAGAAATAGAGGAAAACAATAGAATGGGAAAGACTAGGTATCTCTTCAAGAAAATTAGAGATACCAAGGGAACATTTCATGCAAAGATGGGCTACGGTAAAGGACAGAAATGGTATGGACCTAACAGAAGCAGAAGATATTAAGAAGAAGTGGCAAGAATACACAGAAGAACTATACAAAAAAGATCTTCATGACCCAGATAATCACGATGGTATGATCACTTACCTAGAGCCAGACATCCTGGAATGCAAAGTCAAGTGGGCCTTAAGAAGCATCACTATGAACAAAGCTAATAGAGGTGATGGAATTCCAGTTGAGCTATTTCAAAACCTAAAAGATGACGCTGTGAAAGTGCTGCACTCAATATACCAGCATATTTGGAAAACTCAGCAGTGGCCACAGGACTATAAAAGTCAGTTTTCATTCCAATCCCAAAAGAAAGGCAATGCCAAAGAATGCTCAAACTACTGCACAATTGGACTCATCTCACATGCTAGTAAAGTAATGCTCAAAATTCTCCAAGCCAGGCTTCAACCGTACATGAACCGTGAACTTCCAGAGGTTCAAGCTGGATTTGGAAAAGGCAGAGGAACCAGAGATCCAACTGTTAACATTCACTGGATCATCGAAAAAACAAGAGAATTCCAGAAAAACATCTATTTCTGCTTTATTGACTATGCCGAAGCCTTTGACTGTGTGGATCACAACAAACTGTGGAAAACTCTTAAAGAGATAGGGATACCAGACCACCTGATCTGCTGCCTGAGAAATCTGTGTGCAGGTCAGGAAGCAATAGTTGGAACTGGACAGGGACCAACAGACTGGTTCCAAATTAAGAAAGGAGTAAGTCAAGGCTGTATATTGTCACCCTGCTTATTTAACTTGTATACAGAGTACATCATGTGAAATTCCAGGCTGGATGAAGCACAAGCTGCAATCAAGATTGCCAAGAGAAATATAAATAACCTCAGATATGCAGATAACACCAGCCTTATGGCAGAAAGGAAGAAGAACTAAAGAGCCTCTTGATGAAAGTGAAAGTGGAGAGTGAAAAAGTTGGCTCAAAACTCAACATTCAGAAAACTAAGATCGTGGCATCTGGTCCCATCACTTCATGGGAAATAGATGGGGAAACAATAGACACAGTGAGAGACTTTATTTTGGGGGTTCCAAAATCACTGCAGATGGTGACTGCAGTCATGAAATTAAAAGATACTTACTGCTTGGAAGAAAAGTTATGATCATCCTAGACAGCATATTAAAAAACAGAGACATTACTTTGCCAACAAAAGTCCATCTGGTCAAAGCTATGGTTTTCCAATTGTCATGTATGGATGTGAGAGTTGGACTATAAAGAAAGCTGAGTACCAAAGAATTGATGCTTTTGCACTGTGGTGTTGGAGGAGACTATTGAGAGTCCTTTGGACTGCGAGAAGATCCAACAAGTCCATCCTAAAGGAAATCAGGCCTGAATATTCATTGGAAGGACTGATGCTGAAGCTGAAACTGCAATCCTTTGGCCACCTGATGCAAAGATCTGACTCACTGGAAAAGACCCTTTTGGTGGGAAAGATTGAAGGTGGGAGAAGAAGGGGACAACAGAGGATGGATGAGATGGTTGGATGGCATCACCGACTCAATGGACATGAGTTTGAGTAAACTCTGGGAGTTGAGGATGGACAGGGCGGCCTGGAATGCTGCAGTCCACGGGGTCGCAAAGAGTGGGACACGACTGAGAGACTGAACTGAACTGATTATCCAACTTTGTAAATGGAAATATGGCCAATTGCAAGAGAATATCCCAATTTTCTCTTCCTAGATTTGTCCATTTGGTAATGGGCAGCAAAGCCTGGCATGCTGCAGTCCATGGGGTCTCAAAGAGTCGGACATGACTGAGTGACTGAACTGAACTGAACTGAGCCCTGAAATTCAAATTATTTGGGATTCAGCTTTAATATTTTAAAACTGGGGGAAAGAGGAGGGGTGTCCATGAAAGAAGACAGATCAATGCACGAGATCTCATTCACGCTGCGGTAGGACCTTCAGCTCTACAAACCCTAATGAAATAATGGGTGTGATCTTCACTCCAGCGCTGGGGAGAGGACACACATTGACAACTGAGATTTATTAATACTAAAGTAACCGGCTCAGACTGTCATTACGCAAGACATCCACAAGGTGGCAGTGACACTGAGTTAAAAGTAAATTCACAGTTGAATTCTAAAAAGAAATGCTTCTTCAGTGGCTAGTGTTTACATATTTCTCTTCCCCCGCCTTTATGATGTCACCGAGGCCAGAGAAGCTGGGAGAACAAAGGCAGTATAAACAGCAGAACAGTGACGACGACTCCCACAAAGGAACTGACTAGGAGCTACTCCCTTTGCAGTCTTCCCAGTCCTGCGAAGGAGAGTTTTACCATCCTTGTCCTCATTTTACATAAGAAACGAGGAAGAGAGAAATGAATTATCTAAAGTAGCAGAGATAGTAAGTGATCCAGTCAGAATTCAGAATTTTGTGTCTCTGGTCAAAGTCCAGGGTCCCTTCACCACACTTGCAGGGAAAACTGAAGAAAGCCGTTTTGACTGACAAAGGGACCTTCCTTCCTAACCACCCTTCATTGATACAGAAATGAGATGTGGGATCCTTTTCTTTATAACAAAGGGGCTCTTAAAAGATTTGATCCTTTTTAGCACGGTTCAGTTCAGTCGCTCAGTCATGTCGGACAACTCTTTGCAACCCCATGGACTGCAGCACGCCAGGCTTCCCTGTCCATCACCAACTCCCGGAGTTTGCTCAAACTCATGCCGAATGAGTCGGTGATGCCATCCAACCATCTCATCCTCTGTGGTACCCTTCTCCTCCTGCTTTCAATCTTTCCCAGCATCAGGGTCTTTTCCAGTGAGTCGGTTCTTCACACCAGGTGACCAGTATATTGGAGATTCACCTTCAGCATCAGTCCTTCCAACGAATATTCAGGACTGATTTCCTTTAGGACTGATTTCTGTTTTAGCACAAGACAGAGCAAATAACTTTCCCAGACACGTTAGTGTATTGATCACTATAGCAATTTAAACTTTAATGTTTGAGCCACTCATATTTTTTCCTGCCACTTTGATGGAGCAGGAACATTTTTGTCATTGCTGTAATCTTAATCAAGGTACTTTGAGTTAGAAGTAAAAGAATTTCATTCAAACTTGACTGAAAGGGGGGTGGGGAAAGGATGATTTTTCAGTGGAACAAAGATGTATTTCAAAGAATCCAAAGATGAGTTTTTTCCATTGTTCAATCAGTCGGTGGTGTCTGACTCTTTGCAATCCCATGGACTCCAGCACGCTAGGCTTCTCTGTCCTGTCACTATATCCCAGAGTTTGCTCAGACTCATGTCCATTGAGTTGATGATGCCATCCAACTATCTCGTCCTCTGTATCCCTCTTCTCCTCTTGCCTTCAATTTTTCCCAGCATTAGAGAAGTTTTTTTTGTTGTTGTTGTTGTTTTTGTTTTTGTTTTTGTTTTTTTTAGGTGATATAGAAGGTTAAAGTCAAGAACCAGAAAACCATTAAGGGACTTCCCTGGCAGTCCAATAGTTAAGACTTTGATTTCCAATGCAGGGGTGGAGGTTCAATCTCTGGTTGGGGCCCTAAGATCCCACATGCCCTGCTGCTCAAAATAAAATAGAAGCAGTATTGTAACAAATTCAACAAAGACTTTAAAAATGGTCCACATTAAAAAAATCATTTTTAAAAAATGAAAGAAAAATAAAATCATTAGGAATTATGGCAATCACTCACATACTCATTCTCTTTCTCTCTACTTTCTCTAGCCCATGGTTTTCTTGGCATGTCTGGGCTACTGCCTTTTTTTAAAATTTATTTATTTTAATTGGAGGATATTTACAATATTGTGATGGGTTTTGCCATACATCAACATGAATCAGCCATGGGTATACATGTGTCCCGCCCATCCTGAACCCCCTTCCCACCTCCCTCTGCATCCTATCCCACTGAGTTGTCCCAGAGCGCTGGCTTTGGGCACCCTGCTTCGTGCATTGAACTTGCACTGGCCATCTATTTTACAAGTGGTAATGTACATGTTTCAGTGCTATTCTCTCAAATCAACCCACCCTCTCCTTCTCCCACTGAATCCAAAAGTCTATTCTTTACATCTGTGTCTCCTTTGCTGCCCTACATGTAGGATCATGATTACCATCTTTCTAAATTCCATATGTATGTGTTAATATACAGTATTTGTCTTTCTTTTTCTGACTCACTTCACTCTGTATAACTGGCTTTCCCTTCTTCTCCAGACCCCACAGCTCCTGCATTCACACACCCTCAGCTCCAGGGGCTAGCAGAGACTGGCTCACATCTTTCAGTTCAGATTCCTAACCTCTGAGAAAAAGAATCCAACTTGGTGGGACTACGGCTATGGCATAACTAAGTACAAATAAGGGTGATGATTATCTAAGAAGGATGCTCTGAGCCAAGCAGCTATCCTAGAAAATGCATGTCATTACTGGCTAAATAACTTCCTGGGGAATCTGAAAGAATATCAGGATGAAAATTCAGTGTGAAATTCGGCATTTTCACACTTCCCTCTATGTAGATGGTGATAACTATCAAACCATAATTTGGGACATAGATTTCGATAAATTTTCAAAATACTTAAAGATCAAAATTAGAAAATTCTGAATTTAAACTTACAATATCTGTACCTCAACCTGCCCATTTCAAGAATGGATTGTAAAAATTAAAATGTATTTTGACCATAGATCAAATAGCAATACACATAACATGACAAAATTTCATTTAAATTTGACATACAGAAAGATGTCTGACTAAAGTTGGAATTACTGACTAAAGTTGGAGTCATTTACAACAAACACATTTTTCCTGGAAAATGATCTTTAAATAATAAGGTGGATCTAACAAGGATATTTAATATCTTGATTAGAACCAAGTTAGTGAAAAAATTTTAAGTGACACTCTTAGGCTGTTAATAACCAACACTTATTCTATTTAGTAAAAGGAAAAGGAAAAGGTACCAATTCATTACAAATGTGCAGTACTATCAGAAGCTAAGTTAAATGCAGTTTATACTCTATATTAGTGATTTTCAAACTGTAACACACTTCAGAATTGCTTGGATTTCTTCTTAAAACAAGAAAGGCTGTCTGCACCTCCTCCAGTTTCTGACTCTTTAGGCCGGTCTGGGGTCTATACTTTATAATTTGCATTTCTAAAAGTTCCCAGATGGTGTTGATGCTGCTTGTTTAGGGGTTACTCTTTGAAACCTCCTGCTCTAAACTCAGGAGTGAAGAACCATTTCTTCTCCTTTCCTTTCTCCTTTCTTTTCTTTTTCTTGCCTTCTTCCTTCCTTTCTTTCTCACATATTTTTTGGTGTATGTGAAAACACGTACGTTTTCCTCCCTCAGCACATTTCACCCATCCAAGAATGGTGTGTGTCTGTGCGTGCGCTCAGTTGTGTCTGACTCTCTGTCTTACTTCATTTAGTATGATAACCTCTGGGTCCAACCATGTTGCTGCAAATGGCATTATTTCACTCTTTTTATGGCTGAATAATATTTCATTATGTATATATATACCACATCTTTTTTTTTATGGGCTAATTCATCTGGCGACTTTTTTTTTAAATCAAAACCTTGTTGGCAGACCTAATTAGGGAAAACTAAGACGTGGGGAAATTTTGTTTCCATAACCTAGTCTCCATCTTTTCCCCACATTGCTTGAATAATTTTTTAGTCCTTCTGCTATTGGATTCTCCTCCTGGGGGAGGGGTGGGAATCTGATCCTGAACTTTTAAAGCATCGTTGCTCATCTTCTCGGACTCTGCTTTATAAAGGAGTCTGTTTTGTAGTATAAGGCAGTCTGGTGTTGTGTTGTCAGTGATTTAAATGATAACAACCCTCCTCGGCTGTTTGATCATCTGCCTTTGAATTTTTATTTCGATTTTTTTTTTGTTTGTTTCACTCTTCATTTGATTCTGCTTAGGCACCTGTATATTGCTCCAGGAATTATGTCCCCAAATAATAACAGTAACTTATACCTTTACTGGGCTTCCCAGGTAGCTCAGCTGGTAAAGAATTTATCTGCCTTGCAGGAGACCCCTGTTCAATTCCTGGGTCAAGAAGTTTTCCTGGAGAAGAGATAGCTACCCACTCCTGTATTCTTGGGCTTCCCTGGTAGCTCAGACAGTAAAGAATCTGCCTGAAATGTAGGAGACCTGGGTTCCATTCCTGGGTTCGGAAGATCTCCTGGAGAAAGAAATGGCTACCCACTCCAGTATTCTAGCCTAGAGAATCCCCATGGACAGAGGAGCCTGGCAGACTACAGTCCATGAGGTCACAAAGAGTCAGACATGACTGAGCGACTAAGCACACACACATACCTTGACTGTCATGATGCTAACATGTAATATTGCACAAAGCTCTTTATTGCTTCTGGAAGGTAGATCTTTAGAACACCCCTGTACTCTACCCTTGATACTCAGAGACTGCTGTGCTATGTGGAGCAGAGATGCCCTGTCATTACTAACTTAGTTTTATGAGGTTCTCCTAAGTTATTGAAGTCTTGTCACACTCTTTTACAAGCTACTCTCGGAACAATACTGAGAAATGGGTCAGCACTATCATGACGTTTACCAGATTGGAAGAAGAGACCTCCATTTAAAGGTTATTTTCTGATGATTGACAACCAACAACAAAATCTTTTTTTATAAGTAGATTTTAGAATCTCTTTTGCCTTTTGGTCAAGAGCACTGTAACTGGCCAGAACGCATTAGTAAGATAAATTTCTTTAGTGATCTTGGAATTTAGTTAAATCGCCACACAGATCACAACTCAGACACATAGTAAGATGGATAAGTGACACAATATGTCAAATGTATCATGTGTTATTATTTATATTTATCTGTCATGTATTGCAGATTTTCATTCGGGTGCTTGGACATGTTAAGATACTCACATCATGCTCCTCTCTTCATCACTCTCATTTTGACCCCTTATCCACCCTGCCCTGTGACCATAATAATCATAATCATTTACAAAGATGCCATAAGTTCTGCTTCTACACCGTCTCTTCCTAGGTGCACCCCTAAGGACTACGCCAAGTTCTCCTTGGTGGTGTCTATCTCTATGGTTTTTCCACAGCAGTTAATAGATGAATACATTTTAAATTATTTTAAATATATTTGATTTGTAATGACAGAAAAATATATGTGAGTGTAATGTACACATATACAAACATTGAAAATGTATATTAAAAACCAGAAAGGATAAAAAGCATGTCTTAAACATTATTTTAACTTTTTTTAGTAGATAACATTTCAAACATTCAGAAAGGTTGCAACTATAAGAAAAACACAAAACTAATCCACATACTTTCACTCATATTCTCTTAATAACATTTTACGCCCATTTGCTTGTAACTCTCTCTCTTTTTGCCTGAACTGTTTCAGGATAAGTTACATACATCATGGTCTTTTACCCCTAAACTTTTCAGTGTGTATTTCCTAAGAATCATGAGAATCTCTTAACATGACAATAACCACAGCACACTTATCAACTTCAGCATAAAGTCATTTAAATTTTATAGTCATCCTCATCAATTCATTTGGTCTCATATTGTTAATTCTTGTCCTGCTTGAATCCAATTTTTCCATTACAGTTCTGAAAGTTCTTACCCAATTCTGTGTCATGATCTTAAAGTACCAGGAACTTGTATTATAGAGTTCTTGTCTGAATCTTTTCCATGATTCTCTCTGAAGATAAAGCATTTTTTCAAAAGCATAAGGATAAAACAATAACTGTCTGTAAATGACCAAAAGACTTCTAAAATGGCTAAGTTCAAGATCTGATAGGAGTTCATTTGATAAGAAAATTCAGTTATTTTCATGGCATACAATAATTTAAGACAATAATTAGACAATGAGGGTACTGATACTACTCTGAACTTCGATTTCTGGAATACCTACCTATATCAGTAACTTATATCCATACACATATAACCTAAGATTTATTATCACTTCTTTTTTGACAATGTTTCCCATGTCATTTAACATGCCAAATCCAAATAAACCTAATTAGTTTAGCATTTTCTTTACAGAGTGAGAGACAAAATTTTGAGAATTTCCAGGGGCCCTCTGGGAAATCTCAAAGTTAGTTTGAGGTCAAAAAGACTCCATTTAGGTTTGATTTGGGAAGTCATAAAAAAAAAGAAGATCGAACATTCGATTAAATAGGATCACAGGTCATGAAATAATGCTTAGTTACCTATTTAGTGAAACTGACAATAAAAGATATTAAAGGCAAATATGGACGGTTACATTGGAGAAGGCAATGGCAACCTGCTCCAGTACTCTTGCCTGGAAAATCTCATGAATGGAGGAGCCTGGTAGTCTGCAGTCCATGGGGTCGCTAAGGGTCAGACACGACTGAGTGACTTCACTTTCACTTTTCACTTTCATGCATTGGAGAAGGAAATGGCAACCCACTCCAGTGTTCTTGCTTGGAGAATCCCAGGGACAGAGGAGCCTGGTGGGCTGCCATCTATGGGGTTGCACAGAGTTGGACACGACTGAAGCGACTTAGCAGTAGCAGCAGTAACATGGAAGGTTACATAGCTGTGAACAAAATTTATCTTTTTCAGTATTGAGAAGACTCATTTTCTAATGTAATCAAAGATCTAATAAAGACAATAAGAATCACAGGAAATTATTTTGTTAAAACACAGAATCTTTGCTTTCCAGGCTGAGTATCCAAAAGGCAACAAAACAAAAACAAAAAGCTTTCAACATCTTTTAATCAGAGAAAATAGTCTACCAATAAAACTGCCTTTTTAACAGACAGCGCTTTAATTGCTTGGTCGTGTCTGACTCTGTGACCCCTTGGGCTGTAGCCTGCCAGGCTCCTCTGTCCATGAGATTTCCCAGGCAAGAATACTAGAGTGGGTTTCTTCAGTCCCTTCTCCAGGGGATCTTCCCGACCCAGGGATCAAACCCAAGTCTCCTGCATTGCAGGCAGATTCTTTACCATCTGAACCACCAGGGAAGCCCAGAAACAAAAATACATACTAATTTTGTACCAGTATACTTTTGATATTTTGACCAGTACATTTTTGATATTTTGACCAGTACTTTGGCCACCTTATGTGAAGAGCTTTCTCATTGGAAAAGATCCTAATGCTGGGAAAGATTCAAGGCAAAGGAGAAGGGGGCAGCGAAGGATGAGATGGTTAGATAGCATCATCAACTCAATTGATATGAATTTGAACAAACTCTAGAAGTTAGTGGAGGACAGAGAAGCCTGGCATGCTGCAGCCCATGGGGTCGCAAAGAGTCGGACACGATTTAACAACTAAACAACAAGTTTTGATATTAAGGCTCATTCTTTAAAAATATAATCCCAATCATAGCCAGTTTTACCACACATAAAATTCATTTCCAGGATTCCTTTTCCACAAACCTTCTATGAAGTTTTTTCTATTCATTTACGTTTTGGCCTATATTGTCCTTTCTTTTTCTGTAACAGCCAGTCATTCTACTTCTGAATAAAATTTCTTCCTTTTTCTCTTGAAAAAAGTACATTCTTCTTAGCTCTCCTTATCCTAAAAACATTCTACTTTCCTTACCACTTTTTGTTCTTAATATTTTTATTTATTTGGCTGCACCAAGTCTTAGCTGTGGCATGTGGGATCGCTAGTTGCAGCATGTGAACTCTTAGTTGAGGCATGTGGGTTCTAATTCCCTGGCCAGGGATCAGACCTGGGCCCTCTGCATTGGAAGTGTGGAGTCTTAGCTCCTGGAACACCAGGGAAATACCTCCTGACTTACTTTTTGTACACAGTTGTTTTCTTTCACTATTATTACTTCTGGTATTTTTAATTAAATGTATCAATTAGCATTCTTAACCCTTAGAAACCTTACTTTCTAGTGAAAACTGAAAGGTAAACAATAATCGACTGGTTGTTACATCAGCATTCTGTGCACTGGAAAACTTATAAATACTGTTAATAATTTCTAGAAATGGAGTCTTTTCAGTAAACTTTTCGGTGTGGCAGATGTGTTTACTATTAGACCCAAACATCTTTAATTCTTCTATAGTAAGAATCTCAAAGTAGATAAATATATCAGTTTTTAACATGTCAGTGTTTTATTTGGAAAGGATCTAGATATTCAATGACTATCCATCATTTAACTTACCTCAGTGTAACTATGGGCTTCCCAGGTGGCTCAGTGGAGAAAGAATCTGTCTGCAATACAGGAGATACCAGAGATATGGGTTTGATTCCTGGGTGGGGAAGATCCCCTAGAGGAGGGCACAGCAACCCACTCCAGTATTCTTGCCTGGAGAATCCCATGGACAGAGGAGCCTGTCCATGGGGTCCATGAGTCCATGGGGTCACAAAGAGTCAGACACGATTGGAGTGACTGAGCACAGCACAGCACAGTGTAACTATAAGATTTCCAGCTGATGAAAATGTTTTGGAAACTATCTTTAAGCAATTATGTTTAGATTACTCTTGAAAATTTCACAAGACATTAAACAGCTAACCGTCTTCTTATCTTTTTTGCTGACAAGCTCTGGAACGGTGATAACATAAGCTTTTTTGACTTTAATAAACCTAGGTAGAATAAAAGTTCTACGTCTGCATCATGGTGTTGACAGCTCTGAGGACATGTTTGTTTAAACTAAACAAACAAAACTTAAAGTAGCTTTTATTTATTAAAGATTATTCTTTATCACTTGAACTTGAAAAACATTTGAGTTAGTTTCTATATTTCTGAGAGGACATACTTGATTTGGATAAGCACTTACTTTTCTTCAAGCTGATTAAATAGAGCTCCTTTACAAATTCATGTTGGCAAACCCTCTACAGATAGAAAATTCATCCATCAATCTATATAAATATATAAACATACAGAAGGATACAAAGATCTTGCAGCTTTAATTTTTAAATCTTAACCATGAGACAGGTCCTTTCATTTTTTTTTTTTTCGGATCAGGATCATCTCCCTGAAGTTTGCATTTCAAACAGATGGCTCTGGATTCCTAGAGAAGACAGGGTCAAAATTTACACCTCAAAGGCACAAAGAAAAGACTTTTTCTCCAAGAAAGAGTTTTGTTTCCAATGTCCGGATCCTTTACAGTATCTGCAAGCTTTCTAAGATGAATGGGAAAGGTCTGGGGATTGTTTTTTTTTTAATAAAAGGATTGGTGGGCTTTGAATTGTTCCTAGTGTTGCATTTCTATTATTATAAAACAAAATACAGTTGTTTCTAATTCTTCAAAGAATTGGGTTTCAACCTGAAAGGTAGCAAGAGGCTGATTCAACCATTCAACTTATTTCTTTATATCAGGGAGAAGATTTCCAATAAAGATTTTCCAATCAAACGAATCCTATGTTCTAGAGATGGAGCTGTGTGTCTTTGGACTGTTTTACTAAATCCTTTCACAATAAATTCAGGATGTTTTCTTTCCTTCTGAATACATTGTTCCATTTTAGCTTGGGAAAGAAAACCTTAAAAAATTTCTATCAAGCTCTGAATACCAGTTTCCATCATCAGATCATAAAGCTCATTTTATATTTCAGATGATCATTTAACTTTTGATGTCCAGTATTAGTAACACATAAAACATCTACCACGTTTTGTATCAGATAAGACAACACTGACGTAGATGCTGACAGACGATTCATCTTGTAAACAGATGATGCAAACTTACAGTATCAATAAGCACAGTACAGTACTATAGAAAAAAATTTAAAAATTCTTTCAAATATCTTATTATCTGGTTTAACCAGGACAAACACTAAATATTTCTGGCTGTAATGAACTTCTTAAATTTTTTTTCCTTTTAAACCAAGGGCATACTCATAAGTGACTCACAACCAAAACCAATAAGCCTTTTATGGTCTAACCATGAATACAAGAGGTATCGCCAAAGAAGTCTGGGAAGTTACCTCTTCCAAGATCCAGAACCACTCCCAAGGATAACCAAAAGAAAGCAAAGGCTTAGACAATTCCCATGAGAGCAGGCAATAGTCAGTAGGATGCCACTGCAAGTGGGGTGCAATCCACATTTCTATCCAGCCATATTCTTGGGGTCCCAAGTCTGCTGGTTGAGCTGCCCACACACACAAGAACTGACCACCTCCCTCCCTCTCTTTCTCTTGACCAAGCACTACAGACAGAGATCCAGAAAGCTGACTACAGTAAGAACTCTTGCCCCTTGTCAGCTTCTGCCGGTCTCCCCAGGATCCCATCTGCAGGCTCCAGAGTGAGTAGAGTTCCCTCTGAATGACCAGAAAGTGTAGGAGATGAAAAGTATCACACACACACCCCACCCCCGCCACCTTTCTGGATTCTTGGCTGAGAATCCCTATTCTCTAGAGCACCTCATAAAGAGATAAGCTTATCTAGGTTTAAAGTTTTCCACTGTGGCTGTTATAATTCAAGATTATCTTTCATAAGATTAACCTACTTGTTCAAACAAACACAACTTCAGGGCCAGTAATTTTTATATGTAAAGTTAGCCAAAAACCCAGATGGAGGAGACCCAGATTCTCTGGACTTGAAGGAACCCATTTTTTCTTCTTCTTCCTCTTGAAAAAACAATTAAAAAAAATTAATCTGAGGCCTCACACCTTGGACATAGGGTATCTCTTCATCCAGATAACCCAAGTAAGACAGTAGGTGTTGTGAGAGGGCATCAGAAGGCAGACACACTGAAACCATAATCACAGAAAACTAGTCAATCTAATCACACAGACCACAGCATTGTCTAACTCAGTGAAACTAAGCCATGCCTGCTGGGGCCACCCAAGACAGGCTGGTCATGGTGGAGAGGTCTGACAGAATGTGGTCCACTGGAGAAGGGAATGGCAAACCACTTCAATATTCTTGCCTTGAGAACCCCATGAACA
>NW_011494962.1:1612813-1614078 GCF_000754665.1 Bison bison bison | reverse complement strand
AAAAGATGTCCTTTACATTATAGGGGACTGGAATGCAAAAGTAGGAAGTCAAGAAACACCTGGAGTAACAGGCAAATTTGGCCTTGGAATACAGAACAAAGCAGGGCAAAGGCTAATAGAGTTTTGCCAAGAGAACGCACTGGTCATAGCAAACACCCTCTTCCAACAACACAAAAGACTCTACACATGGACATCACCAGATGGTCAACACTGAAATCAGATTGATTATATTCTTTGCAGCCAAAGATGGAGAAGCTCTATACAGTCAGCAGAAACAGGACCAGGAGCTGACTGTGGCTCAGATCATGAACTCCTTATTGCCAAATTCAGACTTAAATTGAAGAAAGTAGGGAAAACCCCTAGACGATTCAGGTATGATCTAAATCAAATCCCTTATGATTAGACAGTGGAAGTGAGAAATAGATTTAAAGGATTAGATCTGATAGAGTGCCTGATGAACTATGGACAGAGGTTCATAACATTGTACAGGACACAGGGATCAGGACCATCCGCATGGAAAAGAAATGCAAAAAAGCAAAATGGCTGTCTGGGGAGGCCTTACAAATAGCTGTGAAAACAGAAGCGAAAAGCAAAGGAGAAAAGGAAAAATATAAGCATCTGAATGCAGAGTTCCAAAGAATAACAAGGAGAGATAAGAAAGCCTTCCTCAGCGAGCAATGCAAAGAAATAGAGGAAAACAACAGAATGGGAAAGACTAGAGATCTCTTCAAGAAAATTAGAGATACCAAGGGAACATTTCATGCAAAGATGGGCTTAATAAAGGACAGAAATGGTATGGACTTAACAGAAGCAAAAGATGTTAAGAAGAGGTGGCAAGAATACACAGAAGAACTGTACAAAAAAGGTCTTCATGACCCAGATAACCACGATAGTGATTATCACTCACCTAGAGCCAGACATCCTGAAATGTGAAGTCAAGTGGGCCTTAGAATGCTCCAGTATGAACAAAGCTAGTGGAGGTGATGGAATTCCAGTTGAGCTATTTCAAATCCTGAAAGATGACGCTGTGAAAGTGCTGCACTCAATATGCCAGCAAATTTGGAAAACTCAGAAGAGGCCACAGGACTGGAAAAGAGCAGTTTTCATTCCAATCCCAAAGAGGCTATGCCAAAGAATGCTCAAACTACTGCACAATTGCACTCATCTCACACGCTAGTAAAGTAATGCTCAAAATTCTCTAAGCCAGGCTTCAGCAATATGTGAACTATGAACTTCCAGATGTTCAAGCTGGTTTTAGAAAAGGC
>NW_011494962.1:1610637-1612699 GCF_000754665.1 Bison bison bison | reverse complement strand
CATGAGAAACTCTGGGCTGGAAGAAGCACAAGCTGGAATCAAGATTGCCAGGAGAAATATCAATAACCTCAGATATGCAGATGACACCACCCTTAAGGCAGAAAGTGAAGAGGAACCTAAAAGCCTCTTGATGAAAGTGAAAGAAGAGAGTGAAAAGTTGGCTTAAAGCTCAACAGTCAGAAAATGAAGATCATGGCATCCGGTCCCATCACTTCATGGGAAATAGATGGGGAAAGAGTGGAAACAGTGTCAGACTTTATTTTTTGGGGCTCCAAAATCACTGCAGATGGTGACTGCAGCCATGAAATTAAAAGATGCTTACTCCTTGGAAGGAAAGTTATGACCAACCTACATAGCATATTCAAAAGCAGAGATATTATTTTGCCAACAAAGGTCCATCTAGTCAAGGCTATGGTTTTTCCAGTGCTCATGTATGGATGTGAGAGTTGGACTGTGAAGAAAGCTGAGCACCAAAGAATTGATGCTTTTGAACTGTGATGTTGGAGAAGACTCTTGAGAGTCCCTTGGATTGCAAGGAGATCCAACCAGTCCATTCTAAAGGAGATCAGTCCTGGGTGTTCATTGGAAGGACTGATGCTGAAGCTGAAACTCTAGTACTTTGGCCACCGGATGCAAAGGGTTGATTCATTGGAAAAGACTCTGATGCTGGGAGGGATTGGGGGCAGGAGGAGAAGGGGACGACAGAGGATGAGATGGCTGGATGGCATCACTGACTCAATGGATGTGAGTTTGAGTGAACTCTGGGAGTTGGTGATGGACAGGGAGGCCTGGCATGCTCCAATTCATGGGGTTACAAAGAGTCGGACACGACTGAGTGACTGAACTGAACTGAGGCCTCACATTGGACTCAGTCTGGTCTAAAACAGACTCAGTTCAACCCCGTACCCAGTCGGGTTTAAGATGGAGCCAAGCCAATTTCAGACACAGACCAGCAAAACAAAAGAGACTGAGAGCCCATAATGCAGATGTTACATGTTTCATATATCTTGGATGGACCTGCCCACAACCACTCTCGTGTTAGTGGAGGTCACATTCAATTGACACCTCTTTTTCTGGACTTAAAACCCCTTCATTCCATCTTCTAATGATCTAATTTCTGTGCCTATGAATCAAATAGCGTTAGCTCCATGTGCTCAGAAAATGGGTTATTCTTTGTTATCAGGTAAGTTCACTTACAGATAAGGCAGGAGTAGTGACTAACACAAGCAATGAGCTCAGCATGTACCCATGCCTGCTTAATGTTCTTTGCTCTGGAGGGCTATTGCAGCTGTGTGTGGGGATGGGGGTCTCCTTCAGATCCCACAACTGACATTAGAACTGTTAAAAGAGACACTGAGGTAGATTAAAAATGTTCAGAGTTTATTTGGGCAAAATTTGATTCAAATTGGGCAGTGCTAAACCAGAAATGGTTAGGACCTCTCCACCTACAAGGAGCTGGGGAAAAAACTTTTACAGAGAAGACCGGGAAACAAAGCAAGGAAACTGATTGGCTGTAGCTTTAGAGGTTGCCTTATCAGAAATGCCTAGGTGGCCGTTTGTGATTGGCTATGTTAGGTTTTGCAGATGACACCACCCTTATGGCAGAAAGTGAAGAGGAACTAAAAAGCCTCTTGATGAAGGTGAAAGAGGAGAGTGAAAAAGTTGGCTTAAAACTCAACATTCAGAAAACGAAGATCATGGCATCCGGTCCCATCACTTCAAGGGAAATAGATGGAGAAAGAGTGGAAACAGTGTCAGACTTTATTTTTGGGGGCTCCAAAATCACTGCATATGATGATTGCAGCCATGAAATTAAAAGACACTTACTCCTTGGAAGGAAAGTTATGACCAACCTACATAGCATATTCAAAAGCAGAGACATTACTTTGCCAACAAAGGTCTGTCTAGTCCAGGCTATGGTTTTTCCAGTGGCCATGTATGGATGTGAGAGTTGGGCTGTGAAGAAAGCTGAGCACTGAAGAATTGATGCTTTTGAACTGTGGTGTTGGAGAAGACTCTTGGGAGTCCCTTGGACTGCAAGGAGAACCAACCAGTCCATTCT
>NW_011494962.1:1602151-1610537 GCF_000754665.1 Bison bison bison | reverse complement strand
GGAGGGATTGGGGGCAGGAGGAGAAGGGGACGACCGAGGATGAGATGGCTGGATGGCATCACTGACTCGATGGACATGAGTCTGAGTGAACTCTGGGAGTTGGTGATGGACAGGGAGGCCTGGCGTGCTGCGATTCATGGGGTTGCAAAGAGTCGGACATGACTGAGCGACTGAACTGATTGACTGACTGACTGACTGATATTAGGTTTTAATTTCTTAATCTTGAGGTGCTTCAGGCTTAAGTTTTGGTTTGCTTACATTTATTTGTTGTTATTCAGTCACTAAATCATGCACAACTCTTTGAAACCCCATGGACTGCAGCACGACAGGTTTCTCTGTTCTTCACTGTCTCCTGGAGTTTGCTCAAACTCATGTCCATTGAGTCAGCGATGCCATCCAACCATCTCATCCTCTGTTACTCCCTTTTCTTCCTGCCTTCAATCTTTCCATGCATCAGGGTTTTTTTCAGTGAGTCAGCTCTTTGCATCAAGTGGCCAAAATATTGAAGCTTCAGCTTCAGTAAGGCATTAAAGCCACTTCAGTCTAATGGTCTGTGTGTTTAGGGACCTTAAGGGGCTTAAGCAGAAACATAGGGTCAACTGGTGGAAATGATGTGAGTTGCTCACCTGTCAAATCTTCAGCCAGGCCTCTTCATCCTTAGATGCACCGCCTTCTTCCTTTTCCTCTACCCCTTGGATCAGTCTCCCGCTCACATCCATCCATGTTTGGGAGAAGAGTGAGAAGGTGGTATATTCTTCCCTGTCCTTTACCCACCCTTGACCTTCACCCATTACCTAGTGAAGGATTAGACTGTAGCTCCCTCCCTTTACAAATACCAGTTTATTTATTATTTTATAAAAACCGTTTCCCAAATAAAGCATGGAAAGTTCTCTGATGAGCACTTACCCGGTAACAACAAATAACCCCTCTTCTGAGCAGACTTGTAGAGCTAATGCTATCTGATTCATAGGCAGAAATTAGATCACTAGAGGGTTGAGTTAAGGGGCTGTAAGATAAGAAAAAGAGGTGTCAATTGCAGGTGACCTCCACTAAGATGAGAGTGGTCCCTTTGGTATTCCCTTGAGAACTTCAAAGCCCATGTTAGGTTTTTCATCACAAGCACTCATTGGGAGCTCAGTCGTGGAATGTTGATCTTCCTCAAAAGCACCATGAAAGAAAAGCAATCGTATTGCTACCCCCCTAAACTGTAAACGTGTGTGTGTATGCTCAGTCACTCAGCCCTGTCTCTTTGCAACCTTAGGCTCCTCTGTCCATGAAATTTTCAAGATACTGGAGTGGGTTGCCATTTCCTACTCCAGGGAATCTTCCTGACCCAGGGATCAAACACACATCTCTTGCAACTCCTACATTGGCAGGCAGATTCTTTACCACTGTGCCACCTGGGAAGCACAAAGTAAAGTAAACAGCTGTCCTGTAAAATGTGTCCTTTCTGGTGAGGAGGGGGATAGACAAACATCCACTGAATACTTTACCTGTGACAGATATTACTCTAACACTTGTGTACCCTATCTTGTTTAATCATCACAACAGCCTTATAAAAGCAGTGCTACTATTAACCCTGTTTTACAGAAAAGGGAACTGAAGCTTGGAGATGTGAACTTTCTTAAGGTTGCACAGCCTGTAAGATTGAAATTCCAGCAAGTATGGCTCCAGATTTCCATTCTTTTTTTAAAAAAAATTGCATTATACTTGACTTACAATACTAGTTTATGGTGTACAACATAGGGGTTCGATATTACAGATTATGAATCATGCAAAGTTATTATAATATTATTGAATATGTCCCCTGTGCTGCACATTACATACAGATATGGACTGCTTTACAGATTTGTGTGTCATTTTTGTGTAGGATGCATGTTAATCTTTGTTGTTTAGTCGCTAAGTGTTGTCTGACTCTTTTGCGACTCCATAGACTATAGCTTGCCAGGCTCCTCTGTAAATGGAACTTGCCAGGCTCCTCAGTAAATGGAATTTTCCAGGCAAGAATACAGAGTTGGTTGCCATTTCCTTCTCCAGAGGATCTTCCTGACCCAGGAACCAAATCCAGATTTCTGCATTGCAGATGGATTCTTTACCACTGAGCTACCAGGGAAGTCCAATCTTCTCTGTATTGTATATATGCTGCCTAAGTGAGCAACAGACCTCCATCCTTAATACCAAAGATGTTGGAATGTTAGTCTCATTATTGGGTCCAGTCCCTTTTAAGTGGGTTCCTTTGGCCACCATACTGATGGCAGGTTAAAATCAACGACAGTTTGGTTGGGAGCACCAGTTTCACTCCTTATAGAAGCTGGTTCTCAGGGAGAACTGGAGAAAGATATCTGCCCCTACTTCTCTGCAACTTTGGAAAGTGCCTGTCACTCAGAGATTTTAACTGCCATGTTAACTATCTATCTAATCTCTCATTTGCTTCTGCTGTGCTCAGTCGTGCCTGATTCTTTGCGACAGCAAGAACTGTAACCCGCCAGGCTGCTCTGTCCATGTAATTTTCTAGGCAAGAATATTGGAGTGGGTTCCCATTTCCTACTCCAGAGGATCTTCCTGACCCATGGATTGAACCTGCATCTCTTGCATCTCCTTCATTGGCTGGTGGATTCTTTACCTTTAGTGCCACCTGGGAAGCCCATTCTCACATGATTTGGACCAATAAACTAAAAAGTACCCATATTCCTGAACTTTCCCTCCCTGTTGTGGAAAAAATCAGCTGCTTCTTCTTCCCTCTTTTCACCAGCTTCCTGATTTGGGGGAAGTTTGGAAAGGAGTTGAGCTCAATCAGGCTAAGCTTTGTGCAGGGAACGATGCTCATCTTTGCTCGTGCCCACATCTGCACTGAGTCATTTCCTCTCTTCCCCAGGCTCTTAGGGAAGGCTCCTCTGTAATAAAGTCTCTCCTCTATACTCCCTTACCATAAACATAGTCAGCTTTCCCTAACTTTCTGGCAACACTCTAGGAGGTTTACCTACCACATTCTCAGAATTTAAGTCCCTGGAACCAGCTCTCCTGCTTTCCTAGTGGCTGATACAGCAAAGAATATGCCTGCAATGCAAGAGATATGAGTTCTATCCCTGGGGTAAGGAAGAACCCCTGGAGAAGGAAATGGCAGCCAACTCCAGTATTCTTGCCTGGAGAATCCCATGGACAGAGGAACCTTGGGGTTCCTACAGTCCATGGGGTCACAAAGAGTAGGGCACAACTAAGCAACTAACACATACACACAAAACCAGCTTTCAAGTACCTTCAGTCACAGTCACTGAAACATTTTACTTGGCGCCCTAAGTGTCTTCATCAGGGTGACATCCTCAGACATTCCATAGATCATGTTCATTTTCTCAACTCCCTGTCATCTCAATATTAGCTGTATCCAAGGTGGTGGTGGTGGTTGAGTCGATAAGTCATGTTCTACTCTTTTGAACCCATGGGCTGTAGCCTGCTAGGCTCCTTTGTCCATGAGATTCTCCAAGCAAGAGTACTGGAGTGGGTTACCATTTCCTTCTCCAGGGGATCTTCTTGACCAGGGAAGACTCAGGGAATTGAACCCTGGTCTAATATATTGCTGGCAGATTCTTTACAGACTGAGCTCATAGCCCTCATAGGGCTTCCCTGGTGGCTCACCTGGTAAAGAATATGGGAGACCTGGGTTCAGTCCCTGGGTTGGGAAGATCCCCTGGAGAAGGGAATGGCTACCCACTCCAGTATTCTGGCCTGGAGAATTACATGGACTGTATCCAAGGTAGATACAGGTAGAAAAAAGAAAGAAAAGTCTTTTCTCTTGGTATGAAAACTGTATCTCCTAAAAACATTCTAAGTGGCTGATAATCACAAGTTAACTGTTCTTTTTCTAGCTCTGTTTCATCCATTTCAATATGTTAAGCCACACCCCTGATGCCATGTTCAGGCCTGGAGAATAATTTTTACCTTGTGTTCTGAATTTTGACCACACTGTTCCTCTATCTGTGAGAAGTGGCTTAATTTTTAATAATTCATTCTGAAATGAGTGTCTTATATACACAGCCCACTGAAACATTTTCTCAAAACAATTATTGAGCAGTGTTGCATTTACCCCAGGTTCCTTCATCTCCTTCTGGACAATCTTATATGTAGAATTCACAGTAATTTTCAATTCTGTCTCATCGTAGTCCACTAGACACAAATCACTAGGGGCTTCTGAGAGTGCACACCTAACTGTGCATGAGAGTCCTAACCGGGTCAATCGATAATCATCCTATTTGCCTTAGGTAGAGTCATGTCACAGGTTGTGGAGCTTTCAGTGCTAAAATTTCAAAATGATTTGGTTTTAGTGGTAGGAGTTATAATCTACCCATGACTCTGATGTAGACTGCATAAGGAATTTTGGTAATTCTAGTAAAAAAAAAAAGAAAGCGTATGATATAAGGGTTACAAAGTCACACACTCTTGTGTGAAAAAGTAAAGCTACATAATGCATTAGTCAGGGTCCTGGCAAGAAAAAGATACCATGATAAAAGGTAATTAATTGAGGAGGATTTAGCAAAGATACTACTTGGGAACTATACTCAATATTTTGTAATAACCTATAAGGAGAAAGAATCTGAAAAAATGAAGAAGCTTCCAAATATCATAAGTTAGAGGGGCCAAGGAGAAGAAATGGTTACTAGAATCCAACCCAGGGACAGCAACTAGAAGAAATGGCTCTCAGACAGGATCTGCTGTCTTCAGTAAAGGGACCCAGTCAACCCATAGGGAGGGACCTTGGAAATAAATATCCCAAGTTATTCTCCTCCATTTCTCTGATCTCCTGCCAGGACCTCCCAATGGCTGAACACAACTGGAATCCAGAGGTCGAAGAAGTCTGTAGAAGCCAATCGATAAAGGCAGGAGAAAGGTGGTGCCTAGTTGCTCAGTTGTATCAAGACCCTTATTCAGTTCAGTTCAGTTCAGTTGCTCAGTCGGGTCTGACTCTTTGTGACCCCATGAACCGCAGCATGCCAGGCCTCCCTGTCCATCACCAACTCCAGCAAAGCTTATTCATGCTTTCTGCTGAGATGAGCATTGCCCAAGCTTGTGAGAATGTCCAAGCCTGGCAGTCCTGTGGCTCTATGCCACAGTGCCCACAGGAGTCTTTAGCAGAGTCGAGAATGCCAAAAAACATCGTGTGTGGTGGTGGTGCGTGTGTGCTCAGTTGTGTCCGACTTTTTGCAATCCCGTGGACTGTAGCCCACCAGGCTCCTCTGTCCATGGGATACTCCAGGCAAGAACACTGGAGTGGGTTGCCATTTCCTCCTCCAGGGGATCTTCCTGATCCAGGGATTAAACCCACGTCTCTTATATCTCCTGCATTGAACAGCAGATTTTTATTTTATTTTATTTTTTACCACTGTGCCACTTGGAAGCCTGCCAAGGAACATGATGCAATCCAAATGTGCCCACCATACAGACAACCCCACTTGATGGAGTGCCCTAGGGGGCACTAGAGGGAGCAGGTTGAGGTCCCAGTCACTCACAGTAACCTAACATCCCTCTCCCGTGCTTGAGAATCTTCTTTCCTTGGCTTCTGCTTTTGCATATCTCTTTACAAAGACACTAGCTCTTCTCCCCTTATGATTCAAAATACTCAAGAATATTATCTTTAGCCAGTTTGAACTTTCATGATAGAAAGAGAGGTCTTGGATCAGCTTCTGTCTTTGGTCCTATAGAGCTAACAGCCAAACTCTTGGCTTTCTTTTTGGAATAAGGCAAAAGAAAATCCCAGAAACTGACACAGTTCTTCAGAATTCTCCCTGATTCTTTTATTGCAGTGTAAATAAATGCAACTTAATTTACATAAATCAAATTGAAATTTTAAATGGTGTGGGGTACTATAGCAGAAGGGGAGATTGAGATTAATCCTAGCACATAAGACTGAAACAAGAAAAAAATATACTAAAAAAAAGAAAACCAGTGTATAAAAAGACAGAAGAACAGTCATAGTCTCGTCCTTTATTTCACTCCTATGTACCTTTTCCTCTTCCTCACTTTGCTTCCGTGCACCTAAGTCTTTAAGTTGGATAGAAATGGAGGGACCTGAGAAGATAAACGTAAGAAAATGGTAATAAGGCTTCCTCTACAATTTTTGAACAAACTCAGATCTCTGAAAGAATGCTAGATAACTTTCTAGTGCTAGTGGCCTCACACACTGTGTGTGGAAAAGGGCCTGAGGATGCATCAAGGCAGATTTGAAGAGATGCTCTTGGCTTTGGACTTTGAAACACCTGGCTCTGAAGCTCTGTTCTGTGATCTACCAGCTCTATGACCCTAGACAAGTCACATAACCATTCTAAGTTTTGGTTTCCTCATCTGTAAAATTAGGATCATGAAACTTAATCTTGCAGAGCTGATGTAAGGGTTAGAAATAATAGCTATGAGGCCCCTGTTTAGTACCTAGACCACGATAGCTACCAGATAAGTGATGCCTTCTTTTAATATTTAAGTAACTGTGTCACCCTCAATACTACAGAAAATAACAAATGAGAGAAAGATCCAAGAATTTGATGGACTCAAACATAAATTGGACTAGAGTTAAGGACAAATGAAATTAAAAGAATGGCAACTGGAAAGGGTCAAATGAAGAGAATAAGAAGTCTCTACCTAGGAGCTATTTTCTCTCTCTTCTTTCTAGTTTTTGTTTGAGAGGAGGTTGAGATGGATCCTCTGATGGCAAAACTTACTCTCAATAGGAGTTTGGCCCCCACCTGGAGGCAAAGGCATTAGTAATCCCAATCAAGCATTTTCTTGACAAACTTCTGTTTCAAACACCACTGCGGCCTATTTCTGTAGGCATGTACAGCTTGCTTAAGAGTTTCAGTTAAAAAGGAGGTCAGGAAAGTGCCAGCTAATCTTGAGGGATGAGAATACACTGAGATCAGAAATTAAGGCTTAGGTGTGCCCAGTTATACCTGTTGAACAGCCATAGTAAGTCTCCCCAAGCTACAAAGGGAAGTGATGAATTCAGTTGAGTGATGAATTGACATGACAGTTCCCATCCAGAGCAGACTCTTGCCCCTGTCAAATCCGGGTACTAAAGTACCAGTTAAGACCACTCCTCTGGTGTGGAGAAAACAGAAGCCTTCTACACTGTTGGTGGGAATGTAAAATGGTACAACCATTATGGAGAACAGTATGGAGGTTCCTTAAAAAACTAAAAATAGACCTACTCTACGATCCAGTAATCCCACCCATGGGCATATATCTGGAGAAAACCATAATTGAAAAGATACATGCACATTCATTGCTGCATTATTCACAACATGGAAGCAACCTAAATGTCAACCTAAATGTCAACTCCATTGACAAAGGAGTGGGCAAAGAAGATGTGACACACACACACACACACACACACACACATATATATATATATATATATACACACACAATGGAATATTGTTGCTATTTAGTCACTAAGTTGTGTCTCTTTGTGATCACGTGGACTGTGTACTGGCTTCTCTATATATGGGATTTCCTAGGCAAGAATACTAGAGTAGGTTGCCATTTTCTTTTCCAAAGGATCTTCCCAACTCAGGGGTTGAACCTGAGTCTTTTGCATTGGCATGTGGATTTGTTCACCGCTGAGTCACCAGGGAAGACTATGATGGAATATTGCTACTGCTGCTACTGCTATGTCGCTTCAGTCGTGTCCAACTCTGTGTGACCCCATAGATGGCAGCCCACCAGGCTTCCCTGTTCCTGGGATTCTCCAGGCAAGAACACTGGAGTGGGCTGCCATTTCCTTCTCCAATGCAGCAAAGTGAAAAGAGAAAGTGAAGTCGCCCAGTCGTGTCCGACTCTTTGTGACCCCATGGACTGCAGCCCACCAGGCCCCTCCGCCCATGGGATTTTCTAGGCAAGAGTACTGGAGTGGGGTGCCATTGCCTTCTCTGATGATGGAATATTACTCATCCATAAAAAGGATGAAATAATGCCATTTGCAGCAATGTGGATAGATCTAGAGATTGTCATACTGAGTAAAGTATGTCAGACAGAGAAAGACAAATAACATATCAGCTCAGTTCAGTCACTCAGTCATGTCCAACTCTGTGTGACCCCATGAATCGCAGCACACCAGGCCTCCCTGTCCATCACCAACTGCCGGAGTCTACCCAAACCCATGTCCATTGAGTCGGTGATGCCATCCAATCATCTCATCCTCTGTCTTCCCCTTCTCCTCCTGCCCTCAATCTTTCCCAGCATCAGGGTCTTTTCCAATGAGTCAGCTCCTTGCATCAGGTGGCCAAAGTATTGGAGTTTCAGCTTCAACATCAGTCCTTCCAATGAACACCCAGGACCGATCTCCTTTAGGATGGACTGGTTGGATTTCCTTGCAGTCCAAGGGACTCTCAAGAGCCTTCTCCAA
>NW_011494962.1:1601007-1602051 GCF_000754665.1 Bison bison bison | reverse complement strand
GGGACCAGATGCTATGATCTTAGTTTTCTGAATGTTGAGCTTTAAGCCTACTTTTTCACTCTCCTCTTTCACTTTCATCAAGAGGCTTTTTAGTTCTTATTCACTTTCTGCCACAAGGGTAACATATGTTGCCACCTATATGGGAATCTAAAAATAAATGGTACAAATGAACTTATTGACCAGGTGGGAAGGGGGGAGGGATAAATTGGGAAATTGGGATTGATATATATACACTACTATATATAAAATAGATAACTATATAACACAGGAAACTCTACTCAATACCCTGTAATGACCTATATGGGAAAATAATCTAAAAAAGTGGATATATGTACATTTATAACTAATTCACTTTGCTATACAGCAGAAATTAACACAACATGGTAAATCAACTAGGCTCCAATAAAAATTATTTTTAAAAATCCCTCTGGGTTTTACACAAGACTTCATTCAACCACCAAACAATCACCTGCGTATAAAGACTGACTTTAGAACCTTTCCAAGCAGGGCTGCTTCAAAGTAATTTGTCTCATGATTGAATTTCTCACCACCTAACAGTTAGATATTATTAAATTGATATCCTTCTTGGTACAACTTAACATGGGTTCTTTTAGTTTACTTCCATTAAAGAAATGAAATAGCTGGCTAGCATTATTATACACTAATGAAGTTAAAACAGAATGACTTTCTTCTATTTTCTTAGGCTCTGACACACCTTCTCAATCATTTTAAATGGCAGGTTTTATACTTTAGCTTTAGGACAATATTCCATTTTATTACAGTTATAGATTATGGAACTTGAATCTGTTTCTATATAACAAATATTGATACTTCATGAAATTAAAAGGCACTTACTCCTTGGAAAGAAAGTTATGACCAACTTAGATAGCATATTCAAAAGCAGAGACATTACTTTGCCAACAAAGGTCCGTCTAGTCAAGGCTATGGTTTTTCCAGTGGTCATGTATGGATGTGAGAGTTGGACTGTAAAGAAAGTTGAGTGCTGAAGAATTGATGCTTTTGAACTGTGGTGTTGGAGAAAAC
>NW_011494962.1:1600463-1600907 GCF_000754665.1 Bison bison bison | reverse complement strand
TTTCCAATGAGTCAGCTCCTTGCATCAGGTGGCCAAAGTATTGGAGTTTCAGCTTCAACATCAGTCCTTCCAATGAACACCCAGGACCGATCTCCTTTAGGATGGACTGGTTGGATTTCCTTGCAGTCCAAGGGACTCTCAAGAGCCTTCTCCAACACCAAGTTCAAAAGCATCAATTCTTTGGGGCTCAGATTTCTTGTCCAAATCTCACATCCATACATGACCACAGGAAAAACCATAGCCTGGACTAGACAGACCTTTGTTGGCAAAGTAATATCTCTGCTTTTTAATATGCTATCTAGGTTGGTCATAACTTTCCTTCCAAGGAGTAAACGTCTTTTAATTTCATGGCTGCAATCACCATCTGCAGTGATTTTGGAGCCCAGAAAAATAAAGTCTGACACTGTTTCCACTGTTTCCCCATCTATTTGCCATAAAGTGATG
>NW_011494962.1:1590634-1600363 GCF_000754665.1 Bison bison bison | reverse complement strand
GCACTTACTCCTTGGAAAGAAAGTTATGACCAACTTAGATAGCATATTCAAAAGCAGAGACATTACTTTGCCAACAAAGGTCCGTCTAGTCAAGGCTATGGTTTTTCCAGTGGTCATGTATGGATGTGAGAGTTGGACTGTAAAGAAAGTTGAGTGCTGAAGAATTGATGCTTTTGAACTGTGGTGTTGGAGAAAACTCTTGAGAGTCCCTTGGACTGTAAGGAGATCCAACCAGTCCATTCTAAAGGTGATTAGTCCTGGATGTTCTTTGGAAGGACTGATGCTAAAGCTGAAACTCTAGTACTTTGGCTACCTCATGCGAAGAGTTGACTCATTGGAAAAGACCCTGATGCTGGGAGGGATTTGAGGCAGGAGGAGAAGGGGACGACAGAGGATGAGATGGCTGGATGGCATCACTGACTCGATGGACATGAATTTGGGTAAACTCTGGGAGTTGGTGATGGACAGGGAGGCCTGGAGTGCTGTGATTCATGGGGTCGCAAAGAGTTGGACACGACTGAGTGACTGAACTGAACTATGGTAATTTTTGCATATATATGTATATATATATATTATATACGTATATGTGTGTGTTTGTATATATATATGTATACATATATTTTTCTCAACAGTATACCCTTGTCATACAGAAGTCCCTTGAAGGGACTTGACTAATTTTTCTCTCTTGAAATCTTATTAGGAACTAGTTTCTTCCTTACCTTCCCAAATTATCTTATTCTCAATTTCTCCCCTAAAGTCATGATCTGAGTCACAGTCAGCTCCTGGCCATGGGGTTCTCAAGGCAAGAATACTGAATGGTTTTCCATTCGCTTCTTCAGTGGACCACATTACAATTATACAGTGGAAGTGACAAATAGATTCAAGGGATTAGATCTGCTAGACTGAGTGCTTGAAGAACTATGGACAGAGGTTCATGACATTGTATAGGAATCAGTGATTAAGACCATCTCCAAGAAAAAGAAATGCAAAAAGTCAAAATGGTTGTCTGAGACCTTACAAACAGCTGATAAAAGAAGAGAAGCTAAAGGCAAAGGAGAAAAGGAAAGATATACCCATCTGAATGCAAAGTTCCAAAGTATAGTAAGTAGAGATAAGAAAGCCTTCCTCAGGGATCAATACAAGGAAACAGAGGAAAACAACAGAATAGGAAAGACTAGAGATCTCTTTAAGAAAATTATTGATACCAAGGGAACATTTCATGCAAAGATGAGCACAATAAAGGACAGAAATGATATGGACCTAACGGAAGCAGAAGATATTAAGAAGAGGTGGCAAGAATACACAGAAGAACTCTACAAAAAAGATCTGCATGACCCAGATAACCACGATGGTGTGATCACTCACCTAGAGCCAGACATCCTGGAATATGAAGTAAAGTGGGCCTTAGGAAGCATCACTATGAACAAAGCTAGTGGAGGTGATGGAATTCCAGCTGAGCTATTTCAAATCCTGAAAGACGATGCTGTGAAAGTGCTGCACTCAATATGCCAACAAATTTGAAAAACTCAGCAGTGGCCACAGGACTGGAAAAGGTCAGTTTTCATTCTAATCCCAAAGAAAGGCTATGCCAAAGAATACTCAAACTACCACACAATTGCACTCATCTCACACACTAGCAAAGTAATGCTCAAAATTCTCCAAGCCAGGCTTCAACAGTATATGAACCAAGAACTTCCATATATTCAAGCTGGATTTAGAAAAGGCAGAGGAACCAGAGATCAAATTGCCAACATCTGCTGGATCATTGAAAAAGCAAGAGAGTTCCAGAAAAACATCTACTTCTACTTTATTGACTATATCAAAGGCTTTAACTGTGTGGATCATAACAAACTATGGAAAATTCTTCGAGATGGAAGTACCAGACCACCTTACCTGCATCCTGAGAAATCTGTATGCAGGTCAAGAAGCAACAGTTAGAACTGGACATGAAACAGCAGACTCGTTCCGAATCAGGAAAAGGATACCTCAAGTCTGTATATTGTCACCCTGTCTATTTAGCTTATATGCAGAATACATCACGTGAAATGCTGGGCTGGATAAAGCACAAGCTGGAATCCAAAATGCTGGGAGAAATATCAATAACCTCAGATACTCAGATGATACCACCCTTATAGCAGAAAGCCAAGAAGAATTAAAGAACCTCTTGATGAAAGTGAAAGAGGAGAGGGAAAAAGTTGGCTTAAAACTCAACATTCAAAAGACTAAATCAGGCCATCCAGTCCCATCATTTCATGGCAAATAGATGGGGAAACAATGGACACAGTGATAAACTTTATTTGGGGAGGCTCCAAAATCACTGCAGATTTTATGACTGCAGTCATAAAATTAAAACATGCTTGCTGCTTGGAAGAAAAGTTATGATCGTCCTAGACAGCATATTAAAAAGCAGAGACATTACGTTGCCAAGAAAGGTCAGTCTAATCAAAGCTATGGTTTTCAAGTTGTCATGTATGAATGTGAGAGTTGTACTATAAAGAAAGCTGAGCGCTGAAGAATTGATGCTTTTTTTTTAAATTTTTAATTTTATTTTATTTTTAAACTTTACATAATTGTATTAGTTTTGCCAAATATCAAAATGAATCTGCCACAGGTATACATGTGTTCCCCATCCTGAACCCTCCTCCCTCCTCCCTCCCCATACCATCCCTCTGGGTCGTCCCAGTGCACTAGCCCCAAGCATCCAGTATCGTGCATCGAACCTGGACTGGCAACTTGTTTCTTACATGATATTTCACATGTTTCAATGCCATTTTCCCAAATCTTCCCACCCTCTCCCTCTCCCACAGAGTCCATAAGACTGTTCTATACATCAGTGTCTCTTTTGCTGTCTCATACGAGAATTGATGCTTTTGAACTGTGGTGTTGGAGAAGATTCTTGAGAGTCCTTTGGACAGCAAGGAGATCCAACCAGTTCATCCTAAAGGATATCAGTCCCATATATTCATTGGAAGAACTGATGCTGAAGCTGAAGCTCCAATACTTTGGCCACCTAATGTGAAGAACTGACTCATTGGAAAAGACCCTGATGCTGGGAAAGATTGAGGGCAGGAGGAAAAGCGGACAACAGAGGATGAGATGGTTGGATGGCATCACCAACTCAATGGACATGAGTTTGAGGAAGCTCTGGGTGCTGGTGACAGACAAGGAAACCTAGTATGCTGGAGTCCATGGGGTCACAAAGAGTCGGACATGACTGAGTGACTGAACTAATACTGATACCCTAAAATTGCCACGTTGGGGAAGTACCAAAATCAAACTAAGCAGATGTCACTAGAAAATGAGTACTAAATGGATCATGCTGCTGCTGCTGCTGCTAAGTTGCTTCAGTTGTGTCCGACTCTGTGCGACCCCATAGACAGCAGCCCACCAGGCTCTGCCATCCCTGGGATTCTCCAGGCAAGAGCACTGGAGTGGTTTGCCATTTCCTTCTCCACTGTGTGAAAGTGAAAAGTGAAAGTGAAGTCACTCAATCGCGACTGACTGGTAGCGACCCCATGGACTGTAGCCCACCAGGCTCTTCCATCCATGGGATTTTCCAGGCAAGAGTACTGGAGTGGGGTGCCATTGCCTTCTCCAAATGGATCATAACAGTGAGCAATTAGGGATGCTAATAATAAAGATAAAATAAAAGTCTGACTTAGGAGAAGATTTCAGATTAAAGAGGAGAAAAGAAAGAATTTTGAAGAGCAAAAATTGAAAGAGATCTATTGGCAGTTTTTCCTTTTTTCTTTTGCTCATTGAAGATTTATTTCCCAGAGTTATCATCTCCACCAAAAAAAACATAGGATATTAGAGTTTCTAGACAAGAATTTAGACTAGATATCCCATGAGATTTAATTCCTGAACAAGTGAGGACATAAAGGGAAGTAATGAAAAGATGAAAATAAACAGAGAAAGATTAAAACAGGAAAAAAGAGAGAGAGAAGTAGTATGCAGAAAAAGACAAAAGGAAACTTTTTAAGGAAAAGGAGAATATGTTGTATTAATCGTTTCAGAGAGTTAGTTCCAAAATACTAGAAAATAAAATTGCACACAGCTGCTTGGTTTCCTATCCAGGAGTCCTAAGTGAGAAGACATGAACATCTTCCAGTGTCCGGAGAGCCCTGCTCAGTTTTCTATTGCTGAGGTGAGATCGGAGTGGTTACAGGTTTTTCTGCATTTTTCTTACATTTTGCCAGATTCTAATCACTGTGTACTTAATCAAAGAGGAGAGTTGAAATACCTTTACTCTTACCAGACCAGGGGATTTTTTTCAACCAGAATTATATATGCTGTAGAAAGAGCACTGGATGGAGTATAAGGAGACTCAGGTTTGGGTTCTAGCTTTGCCATTAAATGAGTTTGAGAAAGCTGGTTAATCTCTCTGAGTCTCACTTGTAAAATGGATGGAGTTCGGTAACTGGTAAGATTTCTTTGCAGTTCTTATTTCTATCAGATGATCTTTTCAAGTTCTTCAACCAAAAGTATACCAATTTGCTAGTCTTTAGAGAAACACTAGGAACAGCTAAATAGTGTAGAAAAAAACAATGGAAACAAAACCAACACAATGAAGTCTTTTAGAAACTGGAAATTTATATAAAATCAAGAGACGCTAAACTAATCAGATGTTTTAAAACCTGCTTTTTATTTAGAGTTATCAGGAATTGCTTCTCCCCTCTTAATAATCTTAGATCTAGAAGTGCAACACTTCCCAAATCCTAAATCCAGTTTCCCATAGGAGAGAGTTAAGTGAAGTGAAGTCGCTCAGTCATGTCCGACTCTTTGTGACCCCATGGACTGTAGCCTATCAGGCTCCTCCGTCCATGGGATTTTCCAGGCAAGAGTGCTGGAGTGGATTGCCATTTCCTTCTCCAGGGGATCTTCCCGACCCAGGAATCGAACCCCGGTCTCCCGCATTGCAGGCAGACGCTTTACCGTCTGGGCCACCACGGAAGCCCTAGGAGAGAGTTAAGCCACTATCAATCTCACATCTACTCTTAGTTCTTGTAAAGAAAATGAAGAAAGCCCACGATATATCTTTACTTTGTTATACCCATATACATTAAAGTTAAAGAAGAAGAGTATATTTTGTAGAGGCGTGGTGACATGGAATGGATACTATGTTGTTTACACACTTCAGAACTTATGACTACCATGCAGAATTATGGTTCATGTAAGTCCTTTGGGATACATCATAAGGAAGCTCAAGTGAGTGTTATACGTAGCAGCATCTTAATGGCTTACCACAGACTGATGCTGTAGGACCAGGACATTTTCCATGATGGGCTGCTGGAGAATTAGCAGGCTAAACTTCTAGCTGTCTAGAGGACTTGTGTAACTCTTCTAGAGGCAATAGAGCAGCCACTAGCCATGTTGAACACTTTAGATGTGCCAAGTACAAATTGAGACATGCTGTAAGTTTAAAATACACACCAGAGTTTGAAGATAGTACCACAAGATAAAAAGAAAATATATCATTATATGGATTAAATATTGGAATAATAATATGATTTTGGATATATTGGGTTAAGTGAAATGTATTAAAATTAATTTCATCTGTTTGTTTTTATGTGTTGTGGCTGCCAGAAATCTTCAAATTACATATGTGGCTCATATTTGGGGCTCAAATTATATTTCAGTTGGACAGTACTGGTCCAGACCATAAGCTCCTTGACTACAGGGCCAATCTGGTTTTAATTTGCATGGTATCCTTGGCACCTAATGCGACTAATCAATACATGCATTGAATGCATTATTGGTGGATGACAGACTTATAATCAGGGCACCAATTCCCATGAACATTGCTTGAGAAAATGAAAACATTTGCTCTCTTATTCCTCTACTTCTAAAAACCATTTTTAACTTTTTATTTTATATTGGAGTATAGTTAATTAACAATGTGATAATTTCACGTGTAATAATTTCACTTTCACAGCAAAGTGTCCTCTACATTTTTATGTCAAATTCTGTATTGATTTATTAATCAATGGGTGTTGATTGATTAATACTTCACACTTTCCAGTTTTAGATATGCTCATATAGCAATGCTTCCATATCTAAGCTTTAGTCTCTTGAAGGGTTTGTTGTTGTTGTTCAATCACCTAGTCATGTCCAACTCTGCAATCCCATGGACTGCAGCAAGCCAGGCCTCTCTGTTCCTCACCATCTCCCAAAGCTTGTCCAAGTTCATGTCAGTTGTTTCAGTGATGCCATCCAGTCATCCCATCCTCTGACACCCTCTTCTCTTTTTGCCCTCAATCTTTCCCAGCATCACAGACTTTTCCGATGAGTCAGTTGTTCACATCAGATGACCAAAATACTGGAGTTTCAGCTTCAGCATCAGTCCTTCCAACGAGTATTCAGGGTTGATTTCCCTTAAGATTGACCGATTTAATCTCCTTGCTGTCCAAGGGACTCTTAGGAGTCTTCTCCAGCACCACAACTCAAAGGCATCAATTCTTAAGCAGTCAGCCTTCTTTATGGTCTAGCTCTTATGTGACAACTGGAGAAGACCATTGCTTGACTATGTGGACCTTTGTCAGCAGAATAATGTCTCTGCTTTTCAACATTGTCTAGATTTGTCATAACTTTCCGGCCAAGAAGCAAATGTCTTCTGATTTCATGGCTGCAGTCACCATCCGCCGTGATTTTAAGCCCAAGAAGAGGTTTAAACTCTCCTTCATCTCTTTAGTCAATTAACTGCACTCTCTTCCTTAGGGTGATGTGCTGGGTGGTCTCTTGTCAACTCACCATCATCCTCAAGCCCCCTGAAAGGCAGGACTACATTTCCCAGAATCTCTGGAAACTGTCCATGAGAGGCACTCATTTAATATTTAGAGGGCAGAATAAGATATCTTTTTTTTTTTCCCAGTCAGTTACAGAAAGACTTATGGGCAGGTGGAGGTTCAAAGCCGCTTAAACATCTTGAGGAATCCCAGCATCTCCTTTGCCGACTAAGATTACTGGTGCAGGTGGACTCATGATGAAGCTAATGAAGTTTAAACTTCAGGGCTCTTTTCTTGCATGGGCTCTTTCTAAGACTCTGGAAGTGGCTGGCAATTTTGTGTTCATACTTTCGTTTATTTAGTCTCAGAGATAGCTCTCTAAATCATGTAAACTTTAAGTCTCATGAAACCTGGCTCTAGTCCAGAGAGGTTGGGGGCCTCCCAGAGATCCTGTGACTCTGGTGGTGTCAGGAAACCTTTTGAGAAGCACCGAATTGGTGGGGCTGGAGTCTTGAGATCTGCCATGGAACCCTCCAACTTTCTCTCCCACAGCCCTTCCAGCAGTTGTGGACGCGCTAACTCCTTTCATACTGAAACAGAGTGCCTTTTGTCTTCATGACCAAACCAGTCATAGCTTAAAAATGATTGCTGTCAAACAAATAGATTATGATTCTTTTTCATTGTTCCACTTAATCTCAAATTTCAGACATGATGTTTTCTTTCAGTGTAAATGACAGTGAAAAAAAAAAGATCTCACATGAAAAAAAACACAGTGTAAGCTTCATATTGATCAACATCAGATACTCATAGTGTAGCACTTTGACACATAGTGTGCAGTTCAGTAATTATGTGCTAATGAGCAAGCGCATGAGTTCATGAGTAAATGAAGAAATGGAAGACTCCGTGTGCGTCTACATCAAAGTTGCTCTCTTGTTATGATTATTAAAACAACACAGATCATGTTTGCTCTAATTAATTCTCTCTAGATTTATTTAGCACAGTACCAAGAACTCCTAGCTGCTCACTGCTTTTTTTGGATGAAAATGATGAGTAGTTTTGGGAGCCATTCCAGCACAAAATTCTAGGAAATCCCAGGATGCATCTGTAATTATTTTAGGGTCTTCCAGAGGTTGGAGACCACACCTGTTAGTTATGAATTATTTTCCAAGGGTAGATATATATGTATACATAAATATATATATATAATATTTTAAGGATTTGGCTATTAGATCATTTCCCCCCCTTGCAATTCAGTTCTGCATACCAGTTATAATTGTCTTGTTAAGAAAGTCAATGGCCAGTCCTCACCAGAATAAAATCATACATATTATCTAATTGTAATTAAGACTCACTCTTTAAAATTAAGAAATAATTTAATCACACTTAGAATTGGATCAGAAAATTTTTAAACACACCTGCATATAGATAACATCACTGTATAGTCCATATTGTAGTCCAACTAAAATATGAATCTAGAATTTACATCTTTATAATTTTAAAAATACAGGTGAGTTACATCGAAAAGTCAAATATTCCATATTTTGCTTTTTTTCCCTGTCAAGTTTAGCTTTTTATGTTTTTTCATGGATGGAGTAAGAAAGTAATAAGGCAGGATAGTTTTATAATTATTGACAATGAATGTGCTGATAAGCAACTGAGTTTGGAAAGTGTGGTCTTTTGTTTTCATTTAGTAAACATTTCCTGTGTTCTACTTCGCTGCTAGGTACTCTGCTAACCAGTGGAAATTGCAATAAGGAATTACACTTGGTTGCTACCCTCCTTATGTAGCCACATGATACACAATTCCCAGGGGAAGGGGGAAGGTAAATAGTTTAGGAGAATGGAGAACGAAAAGGAGATTTTGTTGGACCAGACACTGGAGTTACATATGATAATCCCATCTACTTTCCAGGGTACCTTGGAGAAACCCTCATAAAGGAGGAAATTGACTCTGGAACATTGAATGTCTAGTCCAAGTTGACTCCATTAATTAAGGGCAGCACTCGAGTGTATACCTAGGGCTGTCTAGACCCTGGAGGCAAAGAACACCTAACAGCCCTGTATTCCCATGGTTCTTGAGTAGAGGCCCTTTGGCCTGTGTTTCGCATAATCCAGTTCCATTCTCTTAAAATCAGGTGGACTCCTTAAACTGAAAATACCGTTTATTGAGTGATCTGCTTCTCTGTGACCCTCCTCTTAGCCCTCGAGGCTAAGAGGGCTCGACTGCTTAAGTTTTCACTGGCTGGCAGAGGCAATTCGAGCAGAAAGTGGGGTGTGAATTTAGTCTTCTTCCTCCAAGTTTATTATTCTATGCATATTAACAGCTCGCTGTGTGTTGCCCTGTGTGTGCTTAGTCTCTCAGTCGTGTCCGACTCTTTGAGACCAGGCTTCTCTGTCCATGGGGATTCTCCAGGCAAGAATACTGGAGTAGGTTACCATGCCCTCCTCCAGAGTTATCTTCCCAACCCAGGGAGAGAATCCAGGTCTCCCGCACTGCTGGTAGATTCTTTACCTCCTGAGCCACCAGGTAAGACCTTACATTGCTGTAAACTGACGTTTACATGAATTCGCCGAGGGCTGGACTTCAATTTCCTCACCTGAGGCTCATAGACAAGTCATCCATAACTTCTCTTTCAGGAAGAAGTAGCCAAATAGCCTGAAGACGGTATTATTCCAGTTCTTCATTGCTGTATCAGAAACAGTTTATGGTGCTTCAGAAATGCTGAACGGTTTCACTAGAAAAGACTTAAAAGCGTGCATTTGGGGAGAGAGAAGCGCCGCGTCTCCTGGATGCCCCAGTGTGCCCCTCCTGGAAGACGTGGAGAGGCAGGGGAGCCCTGCGGCCCCTGCTCCAACCAAGCGGGGCGGCAGCGCGCGCTGCGCGGAAAACTCCGGAGCAGCCGGCCAAGTCCCGGCGCACCCTTGCTTTCCTTCCCTGCTCCCCATCCCGGTCCGAGTGGCGAGGAGGTGGGAAAAAGGGCAGCGGGCGCCTTTAAATGCTAAT
>NW_011494962.1:1575267-1589984 GCF_000754665.1 Bison bison bison | reverse complement strand
CGATCTGGGCGGGATGGAGCGAGGTCCCCGGGGACGTGGGGTTCTCCCCCACCCCGGGACGGGCGGCCGCCCATCCCGCAGGAGCTGCCGGACCAGGGCGCGGCGCTCCCGACCGCCGGAGCGCCCCTGGCTTCGCAAGTTGGGGGTCTTAACTGGGGGTACCCTAGGAGGGCGCTGTCGCGCAGTCCCGTGGCGACGCATCCCCGGGTGCGGAGGGGAAAGAAGCGGCAGTCGGGAGAGAGGATCCAGGGTGGGATGGAAGTGGATGTAGGGATGGGACAGGCACCCACGTGGCACGGGAACTTTGGAGTCCTCGCTTAGGATCTGGGCGAGGAGAGCATTTCCTTGGAGGGAAGAGGAAGGCGCTCGGAGGAGACAGGGCAGGGGTGGGGGAGTTGATGGTGGTGGAAAGGCTTCTTGCTGGGAAGGCTCAGGTGTCCGTCCCAGACGCCCTTCTCACGGGGGCGCGGGAACGAGGCCAGGCTTCTGTCGGCCACATGCTGGCGGAGGGGTGTTGCAATCCCTCTCCGGGGAAACTTGGGTCTCGGTCCCGCGTCCTCCTCCCTCGCTCTGCCCGCTGCTGCAAGAACTACTTGGTGTTTACCAATCACTCTTGTCTTCCCGGATTGTGGGAAAGCGCTTGGTGCAGCAGCTGAAAAAACTTGGTCGGAAGTGAGGGGATGACGTTAGTTCGCAGCCTCGTTATCTTGGGGACTTGTAACTTAGGAAGGGGAATCGGAAGAGGAGATGTTCAGGTCCCGGGGGCAGAACGTTACAAAGGATGTCTGTAGTCATTGTTGGTTTTGTCACGGATCTCAGTGTCCTCTCATTCAGTAACGTTAACGCCCTGTGTGAGGCCTAGGCAGTGGGTGGGGAATAAGGTCTCTAAAGGGTGTGTGCTGTATATCTCATTCTCTCTCTCTCTCTCTTTTTTTTTTTAAACCAGGGAAAGTTAAGAGATGGTGTAAGATGCTTCTGAGAAATTTTCAGTATTTTGCATGGGGCATGTTTGGTTTCTGTGAGCCTTGCCTGCCCAAGTTTCTAGGAAGAAAATTTTATAGGCAGAAACTTGGAGGAATCATGTGAAGAAAGTTTAATAGGATCCCATTTTTCCTGCCTTGAGAGGCCTGTGTTCATTTTTTTTTTTTTTTTTAGATTTTACTCAGTTACTGTCAAACGAGCTGCTAAATGTAACATGTGCAGGTTAAGAAACAAAATAGCCTTCATTTCTCTAGGCTAAAAGTTGCTCCAGTCTAGTCCGGGTTGTACTGTGATATTGTTTTCAACAAGTGTTTCTTGGAACACTTCCCATGCCAAATGTCGAGAGACAACCTTGGTTTATCTGAAGCAGTGTTAGGATATGTTCTTAATTTATCTTCTTATAAAGGGAATTTCTCAGTTTTTCATTGGATCCCTGTATCTTTCTTGAATCTAAACTGAATTTTAAACTGCAGTAGATATCTTTAAAGATGAAGGAACTAGATAAATTACTCAGCCACCAACTGCTCTGACAGTCCCAGCACATCCCTGGTGGTGAGGTTGTAGGTCTTGGGTCTTTTCACTGTCACTCCCAAATCGCAACAACAAGGACAGCCTTCTGCCTGACATTTCAACACTCTCTGTCCAGTATGTTCTGCCATCTCCTGTCCTTAGCCAAATGGACACATGGTGCCTACAATGTGCCAGGTGCAGTGCTGACTGAAATGGAATTCTGGTTTGGGATTCTCACATTCTGGTTCTTAGAAATGGTTCTAAACTTCAGCGTATAGCCAGCCACAGGCCAGGGGAAGTAGTTGACATGACTGAAGGAAAACTTCACTCTTAATGAACCTCATGGAAGCTTGTTGGTCTTCCTCCTTTCCCCATCCAGCTCTGTGTATGTGAAGTGAGTTTATGGGCTTAAACCAAGAAGAATGGATGACTGTGTTTGGCCTTGTGAGGTCACTGGAAACATTGGTGAAATTAGGAAATTTTTAAAAACTAAAGTGGGAATAAAAATAACCTTCCACCTGGATTGAAGTTATCCTTGAAAATCACTTTCATCTTTCTCTTTATTAGTGTTGCTTTTCTAATCACAATTATGCCTTTGACAGTGCCTGTAGACATTAACTATATGAAAATGAACCAAAAAGAGTTCCTACCTTTATATTTTCCTAATGTTTTTCTAGTTCATTAATTTTGGGTCAAATGAGACAAAAAGCATATAATTTGAAATAATGTGAGATTTAAAAGCATATGATTGATCAAAACCAGTCTTCTGTGTACATTTAGATCTAAAATATTTTTTTTCCTCTTTGCCCTGTTGCTCTAATTAAAATGCCCTAAAACTGAAGGTATTAATAATTTAGTCTCTTTATTGGAGAAAGATCTCTTTATTGGAGAAAGATCTTAGTTGGCATAAGAACTGGAGATTGCTCAGTAAATGGTGGGCCAAATGACTTTGAAGGCAGAAAGAGTTTTTTGTTTGTGTTTTCTTTTTACAAAGAGAGCTAAATAAACTACTTCCCCAAGCATATACATTTAGCAAAACTCAGAACTAACCCTGCCCACAGCAAAGTAAGCCCTAATTACTGTTTTCTTCTTGAATTTAAAAGCTGGATCTTTATTATTTTTCCTTGGAAATTAAAAATGTTGTATCTCATGGTTAGTTGTTACTTTTATTCTCTCCTAAGCTTTTTTCTTTTTTAAAAATACTCTATTGCCACATTTCTTGTCTCACTGAGTTTTGATAATTGCTTTATGCTTTTCCTGAATTTAGACCTGGGCATTTCATAGAAGTACTGGATTTGGTATTCACAGTTGATTCAGAGGAGTCATCTAAAATCATAAATGGCTAACATAAACATAAATCTGTGAAGTACAAGTTCCATGACCATACTACTGGTTTAGATTTCTTCTCCTGAGTTCTGTTAAGATCTTACATTGTACAGAAATGCTCCTGTCACAAGGGCAAGTAGAGTCAGCAATCACATTGGGAGGGTTATAAGAAAATGCTGATAAGAGTTTGGTTTATAGGAGAAACCAAAATCAGTTTGGTTTGATTCCCACCAAATGAAGAGAGCAGGATAAACAATGAAACAGAATCCCAAATTCATCGCAGGTTTGAAAAGGCCTGTTGCATCATGTCTCGGGGTGGTAAGAACAGAACTGGCCTGAGCCCGCCTCACTTCTATTATTACTCTGGACTCCTCTGATGGGCCCCCATCTGGCATCAAGACAAGTTTCTTCAGGTCCCTGTAGATCAGCTATTAACAAGGAGCTACTCTTTCACTATGTGGAGTTTGCCGACTGTTTCAAAGTGTGAAAGCGATGTGTCAGGTCTCAGGGCTCACCTTTCTCATGTGTCTATAGTCACTTTCATCAAGAGCTGCATTCAGCACTTAGAACACTTTTCTGCTGTAAAACTTTGAAGAGCGTGTTTTCATTTTTCTCCCCTTAAACAGTGTTTCTCAATTTTAATCACTGCAGAATCAAATAGACTTATGACAATACCTTATCTCAGGGTTTCACTGAGACATTTCCCAAGGAAGAAAGGTTTAGTCTTCTGAAGAGTAGTTCCCTGTGACAACCTGTGACAACTTCACTTCCTCCATTTTCTTCTCTAGATAAACTCTAAAGTTAAGCTTTTAATAGTTTCCTCAGGTATATTTAGGCTTTAAATAATGCTATCAAGACCTTAGTGGTATGAGCTTTATCTCTTTGTAGGTCAGATACTAATTTATCTGCTTAATCCTATTTTAGCCACCAAAGTCCTTGGCACTGTCAAATGGTTCAACGTCAGAAATGGATATGGATTTATAAATCGGTATGTGTGTGTATCTCTGCATGTTTTATTTAAATATGTCCTCATGCTATGGCACCTGCTGTTGGTGTCTTTTCCCATACTTTATTAATGGCTCATGTAAGTTTTCAGATTTCCGAGTCATGTAAATACTCTCATTTCTAAACTGCTGATCATTAAACATTAATTGCAATGCATTTCTAAAACATGGATAAATAACTTATTTTATATAATCTAGTCATTAAAAGAAAAAGCCGTGGCAGTGGGGACAATAGAGAAAGGGGAAGGGCCTTAAGATAATTGAGTGGGTATCCACAATTTCACAGATGGAGCAGTGGAATCCTAGACTGGTTAAGCAACTTTCCTCAGGTCACACAACTAGTGAGTAATTGAGCTGGATCTGTAACCCAGGTCTGGTCCAAGTTCTGTGTAGAAACCACAGTGTTTTCTTTAAACCATGGTAACTTCTAACCATATAGGAATGAGAACACAGCTGCAAGTGGTGAGGGTGTTCTGATGTTTTTATATGATACCATCATTTTCTCTAGCCCTCCTAGCTAGGACCCCGCCTTCTTAAGAAAAAATTCCTCTAATTTCTTCCTTGTATGTTTTGGTGGGCAGTGGGGGTGGGGTGGGGGTTTAGGGTAGGGTGGTGGTGGAGGGGGGGTTGTTTTAGGTTTCAGTGTAAGGGGAGCCTAGTTCACAGCTGTGCCCTGTCCTTTTAACTGTCTTGCTTTGCTTTTGCTGGGAGGGAAACCTCGGGCTCTGGTTACACACCATGTGATTTAGAGAGAGATGAGAGGAAACGGGTGTTTTGGTAGGTTGACTCTGTGTGCATGAAGCCAGGCACCATTGTCATGTGGAGGAGTAAGGTGGGTCCCTTTTGGGTTTAGAAGTTTTTAAGGAGGACTGACTTGAGGCATCTGAGTTTCGAGGCCAGACAGACATCTATGTTGTGTTTTCAAGTCCTAGGCTCTAAACTGTTTTAAGTTTTCCCACTTACCTAGTTCTTCTAACTGTGAGCTTTTTGTCTTCCAACAGAAATGACACCAAAGAAGATGTATTTGTACATCAGGTAAGAGGGACAATAACTGTGATGTTTGCTCTCTGAGGAGAGGGGAGTCTGTAATATGCTATTATTATCCCTTTCCCAAAGTGAAGCCCTGCACGTTGCTGTTCTGCTCGAAACTCCTTCTGGGGTTTTATTTTGGCAAGAGGGCCCAGTTCCACATTTTAAGATTAGCACTTAAGCTCTTCTCATCCATCACATTAACTGTTTTCAGACAGTTTTATTTTTTGAGCTTAATGAAGTAATAATCAGACCACGTGCTAATTTTTAGAGCCTTCAAGTCTTCAGCTAAAGCACTTCTATTTCCATCTTAGCAGCCTGTGCTCCTGACTGTGTTTCCTCCTTGTGTTTGGCTGGGCCCCACCTTACCTTCGCCTGGATGGGTACTGGTTAAATCCCCCTCCATCAGAGCAACTTGAACTTGGGTAAATAGCACAGCGAAGCAGATGGCTGGAGTGTGTGTATCCAAGACATGGGGCTTTCCGGGAGGCTCAGGGGTAAAGAATCCACCTGCCAATGCAAGAGACTCGGGTTCAATCCCTGGGTGGGGACAATCTGTTGGAGAAGGAAATGGCAACCCACTTCAATATTCTTGCCTGGGAAATCCCATGAGCAGAGGAACCTGGTGGGCTACGGTCCGTGGGGTACAGAAGAGTTGAACACGACTTAGTGACTGAGCACAAGCAAGATCCAAGACATACGGAGACTCCAACTCCCAGGCTAGTCCCCTCCTCTGTCCTGCTTAGCACATGTCCAGATCAAATAGGCCTGTAGTCCCCTGTAGTCAAGGAGATGTAGAAAAAGTGTAAAATACGGAAAACATGGACTTCTCTGTATAGGAAGCTCAGTCTTTTTCTACATTATTGACCTAGGATATTATTCTGTATCCTGGACGTTCTTGGCAAAAGAGATTAAAAGCATTACGTGCACTTAGTTTTCTTTTCGTATGGTTGGTTTTCAGTGAATTGTCTCATATATGTGTGGTTCTTAGTGCATCACAACAGAGAAGTACAGAGACAGGTACCAATACCAGCACGTTCACCTCCAGGGCTCTGTCAAGCATCTGGTTTTCTGTGTTTTCCTGCTGTTTAGGATCCTCTGCACCATGGGGTAGAGTTTGGTGACTGGAGAGAGTGCTATCTCAGAAGGAGCAATCCTGTTGTGGTTTCTATCAGTTATATTCCAGTTGTGCCTGGGTAACTGGAGTGGATTACTTTGTTCAGACACAGTGACTTTTAGAGTCAGAACAGACTAGAAGGGAGTGCTGCTTATAACACCTAGCGGGTAATAGAGATTTTGGGGGTAAGAACTCTGCCTTCTGGTGACTGATGGCGTAAAGGGACCTCACAAGTTTCTGTGCCAGCGGCCAGCCTCACTGGCCTGTGAGTGTGTGACCTGATTCCAGCCCCCCGTGAGGCTGGGCGGTGAGTCACCTCGGTGTGCTGAGGCTTGCCCAGTTTAACAGGAAAAAGGGAGCGAGCCGGTAGGGAGGGGCTGTTTTTGGACTGGCTGAATGTTCAGGCGGCCTGCGTGTATATCCTGTCCTGAACTGCCTTTTTCCTCTGTGGGTGAGGTCTCTGCGCTACTGGCTCATTCTTTTTTTTTTCCCTCCCTCCTACTCAGAGTAAGGGAAGGGCTAGATTACACATGCCTAATCGCTTTATAAAATAAGGCTGACCTAGTTCCACAGAAACCCAGAGCCCCTTTAACTGTTTAGAGATACCAGCCGACAAAATGGAATTCATTGCAGGAATTATTTTCTTCCCTCCATTGACTGAAAAAGAGAAGCCTGTTCATAAGCAGGTATTTAGGTGCCCATGTTCACTGCAGGATAATGTCATTAACCTTTCAATGTTATTTATCAGGGAGCGTGTAGGGATGAGCTGACATGTGAATGATGTGATGAGAAAAATTTGAATAAATATCACACAGTTATAGTACAGGGGTATACACTTCCCCCACCCACCTGCCTCCTTCCCCCAGGCTGTATTTTTATAAACTCAGATAAATCCCTTATCAGCCTCCAGTTGGTTTCCTCATCTGTAAAGTGAAGAGAAGGTTGTCAGCAATGTTTTGTTCTTGAGGTATCTTCATATATTGTCAGAAGTATTTATCCCCCCTTGGATTTTTAAAATTTCTTTTGAGGTTAGAGGTTTCTCTTGTCCACTGAAATCTCTATCCCCATATTTCTGTGTTTATGTGCATGTGTAAGATTTTATGGAGGCGTCCCCCATCCCGCAGCCACCACAATGATGGAAAAAGAGTCTGACCCAAGACACTTCATAGTGTGAGGACACGCATCTATCCAGTATCACGATTAGTTCATCAGTATAACTGCACTTTCTATTTAACCCACCTACCAAGATGAATTTTGAAGGATAACATGAAATCAAGAAAGTATGTGGAACATAGTTGTATAGTGTTTTTTTTGTTTCATTGTTCTTGTTTTGGAGATGCAGGGTAGTTGGGAGAATAGAATAGAATAGTGGTAAAGAACCCGCCTGTCCATGCAGGAGACACAGGTTCCATCCCTGGGTCAGGAAGGTGCCTAGAGGAGGAAACCACTACCCACTCCAGTATTCTTTCCTGGGGAACACCATGGACAGAGGAGTGTTGTGCGCTGCAGTTCATGAGATCGCAAAGAGTCGGACACGATTTAGTGACTAAACAACAACGTTAGATCAACGATTTCTTCAGTAGAGCCAGTAAACTTGAAAGGGATGAACTCTGTGGCCAACTTTGACCTATACTTCATTCGGAATTTTTTTTTTTAATCTTGACAGACTGCCATCAAGAAAAATAACCCACGGAAATACCTGCGCAGTGTAGGAGATGGAGAAACCGTAGAGTTTGATGTGGTTGAAGGAGAGAAGGTGAGAGGAGATTGTGGTTGGGTATCCAGGGTGCTGGCAATATTTTCTTGCTTAGTAAATGGTCTCTCTGTCCTTTATGAGTTAACAGTACTTTGGATTTTTACTATGACAGAAAGAAGCAATTCTTTAAGTAAAAGTGTTTCTGATTATTGACTATCATATGCATTGTTTGATGCAGTATAAAAGGGTATTTTAATTTCCATTTTAATAAATGATGAACACTATTTAATCATGGAAGGAAAAGCTAATTTCTGAAGATTTAAAATGACAAATCTTATTTTGGTACCAAATGTATTTTTAAGTGAAATTTAAAATTAAAACAGGGCTTTCCTGGTGGCTTGGTGCTAAAGAATCCACCTGCCAGTGCAGGAGACATGGGTTCAATCTCTGATCTGGGAAGATCACATATGCCGCAGAGAAACTGAACCTGTGCACCACAGCTATTGAGCCTGTGCTCTAGAGCCCTGGAGCCGAAACTACTGAAGCTGCACACCCTCCTAGAGCCCATGCCCTGCAGCAAGACAAGCCACAGCAGTAAGAAGCCCGTGTACAACTAGAGCTTAGCCGCTGCTTGCTGCAACTAGAGAAAGCTCATGCACAGTGATGAAGATCCAAGGCAGCCAAAAATAAATACATAAATAAAATTTTAAGAATTAAGGTAGTTTTATAGTATTAAAAATTGATAAAAGCTGTTTTGGGGTGAAAGATACTTTTGTTTTAAGAATAAAATCAAATATAATCATTATGTTTTCTCTTTGGCTTGGGTTTTGAAAAGCCAGAGGCATCTTGACAGACTGTATAACCGCTATCTTCACATGAAGACTAACCCAGGAAGCTAAAAGGATCATTTTGATGTGCATCGACAGGTTTTTAATGCTGTGATGTTTAATTCTAATATTAGTAATGTCTTTTATGCTTTATTTATTAATTGTAAGCTGACTAGTTGACTCCCAGATGATTGCTCGTCTGATATACACACCATTCATTCTATAGTTCTTATTCTTAGCAACTCTCAAACTTTCCTGTTTTAAAAGAGAAACACTTTATTTAATCTCATATAAAAATTTAAGTGATCTTTACCAATGTGATCCCAGAGTATCTTGCAGATCTTTCAGAGTTCCAAGTTACCTACCAGCAAATGCAGACATGTAACAATCCCTAATGTCCCATCCAACTATTAAAATTTTGTCTAGCCAGGTTAATTTTACCTCTGTGTATTTTCAGCATGTGAGGTTATACAAATGGACATAGAGTGGGGTTTCACTCTTTTGAATCTCCTTTGCCCGAACTTTTTCTGTTTCTGAAGCATTACTTTATTCACTTGTCCACAGAGAATCTGCAGGCTATGTCTGTTTCGACAATAAGATTTAAAAAGGGACTACTTTTGTGGACACTGTATGTGAAAGCAGGAGCTGAGTCAACAGCCCTTCATTCCAGCCACTGCCATGCTGGGAGGAATTTCTCTCTCACTAGCTCAGTGATGGACAGACCACGTGAGCCCACGAGTGGATTCTCTTGGTACCTCACAGAATAACAGGTTTCAGTATTTTCTAGGAAGAGAACGTTATCTCAGTTATTTCCAGTGAAGAATATTCGTCCTGGTCTAGCATTCCTTTGCTCCAGTTGCTTTATATTTACCAGTTTTATGTTACCTAAAGATAAATATATATACCTATTGCTCTTGAATCAAGAGAGCAGAGGTTGTGGAAGCATGTGAGCTGTATATACATCTATTTTTTTTTAACTTTTTATTTTATATTGCAGCCTAGTTGATAAACAGTGTTGTGTCAGTGTCAGGTGTCATGCTGTATACATTTAAATCAGGACATCAAGCATCTTGCTCACCTTATTAAAACGAGGTCACCCGTAGGAACTTCTAGTACCTCCTGCCAGCCTTAAACCCTCTGGCTGTCTAAGGCGGTGCTTTTGGTCTTTGGCTTCTTTCTGACTCGAAGGCCGTCTTTGGTTTCTTCCTTTTTCAGGGTGCAGAAGCAGCCAACGTGACCGGCCCGGATGGCGTTCCAGTGGAAGGGAGCCGATATGCTGCTGACCGGCGCCGCTACAGACGCGGCTACTACGGCCGGCGCCGTGGACCGCCCCGCAACGTACGTTGTCTCTTTCATCATCAGTGACCCAAGAAATGTGCACATCTAAAATTAAGTGTGTATATTTGGAGCACATAAAAGCTGTATCTTCTCCTGGAAACACAGTGATTTTTTTTGTATGGGAAATCTTTTGTGTTCAGAATTCATCCCCACTGGGCTTATGGGACATTTTTGCCATTCAGCAGTTGTATCAGTTTGTTTGTATTTGGCTGCAAGTAACAGCCATTTAATTATCTTGTAACAAGAAGGCTTAACTTGGGCCATGCCAAGGTTGTCAAAAAGGTTTTCTCTTCTTTTGGCTTCTTTATGGGCCAGAACTGAACCATGTGACATCCACTTGGTGGGGTAGGGGGAAGGGGCCTGGGATTTCTGTGATTGGCTTACATCTGGTGTTCATCCCTTGGCACTGACCCTGTTTCTTTCTAAGAAAGTCAGCCTTTCCTTGGCAAGGAAGAGTGAGGAACAGCTCTGGAGTAAATGATGGACAATGCTGGCCATAGAAATATTAAGTGATTTGCCTCAATTATGTAGCTGCTTTATTTAAGATAGCATTTCCCATTATTTCAAAGTTAAGCAATAATTAAGTCTGGATTTTTAGTCCCGTAGATTGGTACCAATCTAAGTGAAAGAGTTTACAACCAAGTCTGGCTGGAGCTTTCTTAGGAGGCTCAGTTTAAAGTATTCTCGAGGCATCCAACTTGTGGTCATGAGGAACCTCTTAGATATGAGTCATTTTTGATGTTTCTAGAATTAGTACCAGGGATTGGTACCCTGGAATAAAACTCAAGATGCTTTGTGAACACAGGATTGTGGCTATGTGCATCATCCAGGGAAAACTTTTGAAAATAATCTCACCAGAATGAAGTATTTGCAGATTGAGAATGGTTTATATCTCTACACTTTGATAGAATAGTATTTTTCTGCTTACCTAAATGTTTCCTCTCTTCATTGTGTCGTCTTAAACATGCAGCCCAAATTGCTTTTTATCAGATTCCATATTGGATCTTGTTTTTCTTCCTGTATTTCTCTTACCCATGTTTTGCTTATCCTGTTTGATTTTTAATAATAAACTGTGTCCGAGACAGTCGGAACAGGCTACCAGAGCATTTACTACATGGTGTTAACTCTTTCACGTTCACCAGATTCTTGGAACACTGGTGGTAATTGTTTTGATTTCTAGCTTAACTCAGAAGTACAAGTGGTAAAAAGCCTTGAGTGAAAAATTTTCCTTCAAAGACGTTTCTCCTCAGCTCGAAATTCTGAAGTCATGTATGTGATGTTTAGAAGCAAAATTATCCAAATTCTGAAAATAAACATAAATGAAGGTTTTCTGTTGTGATGTCTTTTAGGTCCTGACAGCTTCCTGAGTGTGTTTGGCAATGGTGGTGCCATTGTTCTTATTTTGTAAAACTAATCTTAATGAAAGATTTGAAAACTCAGATACAGAGAAACCTAAAGAGAAAAGTTACAGTTTATTCAGTTACACTATTTGGAGGAACATTTTCTATGCTAATATGCCTTTAAATCATTGGAGATTGTATCTGATACAGATTTTATAAAGTATAGAGTTACTTGGATTTTCTGAAATTATACTAGTTGAGGCTATACTTGAAGCTTTTCCTCTGAGAATTTCGTTGCTCATGTGGGCTTGGTTTTCTGGAGAGTTCTAAATCTTAAATACTCTCACCCCCAACATCAGTCATTTAATTTTCTTCATTCTAAATTTGTTCATTTTTTAAAAACTATAGTTACTTTACTTAAGACTACCTTTGGCATTGCAATCCCCCTTTAAGATTTGAAATAAAAAATTCTTTAAGGGATGTTTAGCTGTTTGCTTATATTTTTTTGATATAAAATGTTAGTATGTGAAATGGTAGTTTAAATACAGGAAAAAGATAAAATGATTCAATAGTTCCTTGTGTTAACAAAGTTTATTATATTCAGAAACTGTATTTATTACTTGCTACTATGTATTAAAGTGCAATTAAAACTTTATTGCTAAACAAATAAAGAGAGATATGCCATAAGTCAGTGGTTCTCAAACCTTCTGGTTTTTGGACCCATTTATATGCTTCATTATGGGATCCCAGAGTTTTTATGTATGTTTATATCTATTAATATTTATTGTATTAGAAAGTAAAGCAGAATTTAAAAGATTTAATTTATTTTAAAATAAGCTATTACTTGTAAATACAAATAACTTTTTTTTAAAATGAAAGCTATTTTTTAATTGAGTGAAAAGAGTGGTGTCGCTTTAGGTTTTTACCAATCACTGATGTCGGTTTAATAAAAGACAGCTGGATTCTTACAGCTCCTTCTGCCCTGGGGCTGTGAGGGACCATGTGTCACTGTAGCTTCTGTGACACATCCAACCCCTCTCCTGCCCCCAACTCAGGAGAGAATGAGATGGAAAAAGACAGCATCCTGCCAGCCTTATGAGACTAGTTTGATCTTGATGACCCCCTAGGAAGGATTTCAGAGACCCCCTTCCACACTTTCAGAACCCAACCAGTCAAGGAAGCAAACCACTTAGGACCAACCACAAAGTATACAAAATATATTTTTCTTTACTTTTCCCCAGTGGATGGCCAGTGTTGGGGAGACACATTTGGTGGAGCCAAATATTCTAAACTGTGTAAATGTTTTTTGGGTGGTTAGTCAACTGATACTGACCAGTTCTAACTAGATGCGAACTAAATTCTTTAGCGATTAATTGCACTTGCTTTTCTGCTTGGTATTTTATCTGCATGGATCTGCTTTAATCTTAATGTAGCTTATCTCAGGTCATCACCTGATGATCTGGGGTATATGCATTTTTGTCGATATACTAGAAGGGATCGTTCCTTTGGGGGAGAATTTTTTTTTTCTTTCGTTGATAGTCTAAATGGTATTCTTTGCTTCTCTCCCTGCCGACACCTCCTCTGAACCTCTGTTTCTTTGCTTCGCTAGTACGCTGGGGAGGAGGAGGAGGAAGGGAGCGGCAGCAGTGAAGGACTGGAGGCCCCCGCCGCTGCCGGGCAGTTCTCTGCGGCCCGGAGTCAGCCGCGCCGCCCCCAGTTCCGCCCCCAGTACCGGCGGCGCTTCCCGCCTTACCACGTGGGACAGACCTTTGACCGCCGCTCCCGGGTCTTCCCCCATCCCAGCAGAATGCAGGTAAACCGGCACCTGGGACTTCTCTCCGGCAGTCCCCCCTCCGTCCTTCCTCTGCCTCCTCTTCCTCCTCCTCTTCCGATACCAGCGGCCGGAAATCAAACCTTGCTTTTGGCTTCCCGATGCTGACGCTACTTAATCCAAGCAGACTAGTCTGCTTTCCGACTCCGGTCCTTGTAGTCTCATTTCTAAAAGCACGACCACATGAGCCTTAAGCCTTGCCTATACCCAGGGACCCTGGTGGACAAGGTACAGTCTCAAGTTTACAGAAAAAATGAAAGACATAAAGTAGGGACAGGTGAGGGTATCTGAGAGCTGAACTCTGAGGTCAGTCAGGCCTGGGCTTGAGTCTTATCTCTCCTACTTACTGTGAGCTTGTGAGATTAACTTGTCCATCCGTTAAATGGGGATAGTTGCCTCCACCTTGGGGCTGTGATGATAAAATCCAAGATAAAGACTGTAGTGTGTGACAGCTCAGGATGGAGGGTGTCTATAAAGTTCTTAATTTAGATGAGATAATGTTGATGATTAAGAAAACCTCATATGAAAGTGGAGATGACTATCTCTTTTTTTCTTTTTTTACTGCAAAATACTGATACAACTATTGTGAACTTGACCTGTAGTTAATAAGCCTTTCACCAACTTTGCAGTTCCCAGGAAACTTGGAAATCTTGGGAGAGGACCTCATTTTTGGTACCACTAGCTTACACCCTCTTCCTCTTAGTGTCCTTGGTTTTTGTTTGTCCACTGAGTGTTTTGACTGAACATTGTGTTCAGTCTGTTCTTTGCTGCCCTTTTCCTATCCTATCATGCATGACTGTGTTCTTCCTACATTGCTTCTTGTTTTTTTTTTTTTTTCCCCTTCTACTCTTTAACAGCTGTCCCTGACAAATGTGCTAAAAATAGCAAGTAGCCTTACGTATATGGAGAGATTGGGTACATGAGGCATAGTAGGTTTCTTTAGGGCAGCACCCTGGGCCTCTAGGAAATGAGGACAGGAAGAGTCCGGGAGACTACGACACATTTATTTTTAGGGAGTCAGTAGTGCCTTCCTAAAATAATCCTTATGTTTAGCATATATATATGTAGCATATTATTTTGAGAATATGAAGAGTATCTTCAATATTGGTTGAAAGAAAAGTATATTTCACCTTAGGAATAGGAGGTTCAGAGCAAAGGGATTCTTGTGTGCCTCGCAGAAAAGCAGGCTGAAAACTAATTTTGAAAATGTGTGCATATTCCAGTAACTGCATTTTAGTTGTCTTGGAAGGACTGATGCTGAAGCTGAAACTCCAATACTTTGGCCACCTGATGCGAAGAGCTGACTCATTGGAAAAGACTCTGATGCTAGGAGGGATTGGGGGCAGGAGGAGAAGGGGACGACAGAGGATGAGATGGCTGGATGGTATCACTGACTCGATAGACATGAGTTTGGGTGAACTCTCGGAGTTGGTGATGGACAGGGAGGTCTGGCGTGCTGCAGTTCATGGGGTTACAGAGAGTCCGACACAACTGAGCGACTGAACTGAACTGAACTGTGTACTGAGGATGTCATATAGCATGATATAACCGTGTCTAAATGACTTCCCTTTTTCAAAGATAGTAATTCTCGATATTTGGCAAATAAGTCACGGTGGTTACTGAGCTGATATCAACTGTGTGTCATCTCTGAGAAGAGAATTATATGACAGAGGAAAAGGAGCAGCATTGTTTGGCCTCCACCAAGAGACAGATGTTTG
>NW_011494962.1:1555287-1575167 GCF_000754665.1 Bison bison bison | reverse complement strand
AAATTAGTTCTTAGTTTTCCCTACAGCTTTATGGAATTGGCAGTGGTGTCCATATTTTTGTTGTTGTTGTTGCAAGTGAAGGGATTTGAGTAGTTTAAGAAATCAGCAGCTTTTACCTAAGGTTACATGGGTGGTAGACCTTGGTTTAAACTCGGTCTGTGCAGTCTCCTCCTGTTCTGTCATTCTAGTAAACGTTCATCCTTTATACACGCTCCTTTCTGTTTCTGCGTGTGTGTGTTTGAATCGAAGTTCCTGAAGAAGCAGCAGCTTTGCTTGTTCCGAGAAGTAAGGGAGGCTCATGTGGTTGGGATGTTATGGGTGAATAGAGGGGTAAGAGGTTAGATTAAGGTAGCATCGGGGCAGATTAGGCATGCCTACTATAGACCATAATAAGAATTGTTGACCTATCCTCAGTGTGATGAAAAACTAGTTGAGGGGTCTAAACAGGGGAGGAAATGTGTTTGAGAAATCACCAGACAGTTTAAGGAGGCTGGACCACAGGAGGCAGCAGCAGAGTTAGGGAGACCAGCTCCCTCATTTGCCCTGTGGAGGGGCAGTCAGGGCAGGAGTTAAGAGTGCTGTCAGTGGAGGTGTGAGGGGTGGTCACGTTTAGGAAGTGACAGCGTCTGGTGATGGAGTGAGCGTGTGGTGTTAGGAGTAAAGGATACCTTGCGAAGGAAGACCAGGTTTGGGCAGAGAGACAGAAGGCATTTGGAGATCTTCTGGACACATTAACTATCACCTCCAAGGGGAGAGAAGTCAACTTGGCAGAAAAATAAAAGAGGCAAGAGGTAGAGAGTGGCTTGAGTTAAGAAGGTGTCATTTTAGATGAGGTGGGAGACAGAGTCTTTGGGGATGTTTCAAAAGTGACCTAAAAGAGGTAAGGGAACAACGCATTCACACACCAGGAAAGGCACGAAGGGTGGAGGCAATGGCAAGTACAATACAAAGGCCAAAGGGAGCCTGGAGGGTAGACGAGACTGTAGGTGCGCCTGTGGAGACATCAAAACATAGGTGAAGGCCTGGGCCAGGGAGAGAGGGACTGATAAAACGAGTATAGGTAGAAAACTGAGCCAAGGACTGAGTTTCGGATTAAGTGGTTAAGGATTAGGGAGATAGGGAGTCTGGTAGAGGACAATGGGAAGGAGCAGATGGGGAGAGAATGTCCTGGAAGGAAGTGCTGTGTTAAGTGCTATTGAGGAAGGGAGAAAGGGAGACTGAGGCTAGGTTAGGTTTGGTAACTTGGAGGTTAGTGGTATGTGAGGACAAAAGTCTCTGAATTCAAGAAAGAGCAAAGAGGAGGTATTATAGTCCCCTTTGAGGAGGTGTCTGTGCTGGCAGAGGGGATCTTCCACCTCTGTATGTATGTTGTAGAGGAGCTCAGAGAAATGGGGCCATGGCTGGTGGAAGATGTAGGGTCAGGGCAAGGTTTTTGTTTGATTTGATTATGTTTTTACATTGAATTCTCTCCTGGCCTCCCTTCCTTCACCAACAACCTAAATTCATTTGGTGGGCAGATCAACTATGCCATACATATACACACATCACACACATGTAACTTACGGTGTATGTAAGTGTGGTATGTATTTGTGTTTGTGTATTATTTCTGCCTACTGAAATGGCCTGAAATCAGTGACACCTTAATAGGCACTGAGCATGTCTGGCCCCCAGTTTTTCATTTGTGAATACCATTCTCCAATAAAAAATAGAAGCCCTTTTGGAGAACCAGCCAATTTCAGAGCCAGGCCAGAGAAAGTACAATATGAGCCTAGAACATCTTGTTGTGCCAGAAAACAAGGAAGTGCTCAAAGAATGCTGGAGTCACATCCAGAGGACACAAGCCAGCTGGACAGGGCTCCCATTGGCCAGTAATGATAGTTACAGATTACAGCTCATTGAATAAAGTAGAAAACCAGGAGTTTTCTATATAAGACATTAACAAATATAAAAGTTTACAGATGTAAACCAATATATTGAATTTGATGAAGAATGAAACATTTACTGGCTTTTGAAAGTACTTTTTTCACAAAATCCTCATACATTGCACAGGGGAAAAGCGTAAACTTCCCCCAGGGTTCTTCTCAGAGTGAACACTGTCAGTAACAGTAGGAATTAAGTAGGAATTGACACCATATGCCAGCCAACAGGATGCAGTGAGAAAAATCCAGAGCACTGTTGTGGCTTCCCTTCCAAGGATGTGTAAGTTCAATCATGTAGAGACCCTAAACAACCCCAAATGAGGAGTATTTTGCAAAATAACTGACTTGTATAATTTGAAAGTGTCAAGATCATGAAAGCCAAGTAAAGATTGGAGAACTGTTCCAGTTAAAGAGACAACTAAATTCAGGGCATGGTTCTAAGTGAGTCTTTTTATTGTAAATGACATTATTGGGACAACTGACAAAATCTAATGGAGTCTGAGGTTTCAGGTCTATACTTTCAACCGCCCTGTTGTTTTGTGATAATTTAAAGAACACAGTTGGAAAAGATGGATGTTATTTCAGCATGTTTATATACCTGGATGGGGCTGATGGAGGAGAGGAGGACTGAGAGTTCAAGTGCCCTCCTACGGCCAGAGAGAGAGAGAGGGTTTGCTTTGTCTGTGGGCATGGACCACTTAATCAGTTGAGTGAGAGAAGAAAAAGCAAATGTAGGTGTAGGGTGGTAGATTTGATGGTGAAAGAATATAGAGATTCTTCTTTGATTGGTTCTCTTTTCTTAGTGAAATATGGAGAAGGAAGGGATATTACCTTTGAGTAGGAAAAAGCAGATTGAGATGTGTCTGTATTATGAAGAAATTCAGAGATTTTGGGTGGGTTGGTTTGTTTGTTAGTTTTTTGTTCTTTCTTTCCCTGGAAGTTCTATAATAAATCCCCCAGCTTCAAATAAATTTCTCAAGGAAGTATTTTTTATTATTTATTGTTATACTTCAATAAATATGCCAACAGATAAAAGGAAAAAATTGTAAAAAGAAGGAATCAGAGGTAAAGGTGTGGTTAAGAGGCGTGGGGTGACGTTTGAATGTAGAAACCATTACTGTATCAAAGGGGTACCCCGTTTGTGGAATGAGTGGGTCTGAGTTTGAAATTCTCAGACCCACTGAAGATTCTCATCGCTTTATTGTAGTATAGCATTCCATTTCCTTTTGCAATAAAGGTTTTCTTTCAGGAGACAAATGGGACATTTTAACATGTTTAATGTTGTAAAATAAACTTAGTTGCACTGGGATCAGGAAAAGACTGTCTAGTGGGACTGAGTCTGTCTTTCTTTCCTATCATTCACACACATTTAATCAGTACATGGTTCACTGATAGGAGAGTCCCCAGCTTTGAAATGAAGCCTTTTATTTTTTCCTTTAAAATTTTTTTTCAATGCAACTGTGTGCTGTGTCTCTCATATCCTGCATTCTGACACTCACTTCAGCTCTCCTTGCCTCCCTCCAGGCCGGTGAGATTGGTGAGATGAAGGATGGGGTCCCAGAAGGAGCGCAACTTCAGGGACCAGTCCATCGGAATCCGACTTACCGCGCAAGGTACCGGAGGTAGGTGACGTTGCCTGCTGACTAATGACCAACTGAAGAACTTGCCAGTGATGGTAGGGTGGTTGGGGTTGTTGCAGCTCTGTTTGTTTTGGATTTATTATGTGATGAGAAGATGTGACTGCTTTGACCATATGTCCAAGGTTTGGTGGGGCTCTGCGATATACGTATTTTTAGATGGCTATGTGACATTTCCCCTGTTCCCTAACAACTGAAATTTCTAGTTATCCCTTTACCAAAGCATTCTTTGTTTCAGATAACTTTCACATGATGTAAATTCATACTTAATTTTTATTTCATTATATTTAATGAGATGAGAGCAACAGAAATTAACTGATATGTTATTCAGTGGTAGCTGTACAAATGGAGGAAGAATTGGCTGCCAGCACATATTTGTGATACAGTATGTCCCCTACATGCCAATGAGTTCTGTTCCAAGAGCATGCTTGTAAGTCCTGCATGCTTCATTCATAAGTCTAAAAAGTTAGCCTAGGTACCCACCTAATACAATCGGCTAGACAGTACTATACTATAACAGGTTTATAATAGTTTTCATGCAAATAACGTGTACATAAAAAACAATTTATTTATAGGGCAGCAGTGGAGAAACAGACATAGAGAATAGACTTATGGACATGGGAAGAGAGGAGAAGAGGGTGAGATGTATGAAAAGAGTGACCTGGAAACTTACATTACCATATGTAAAATAGATAGCCAACGGGAATTAGCTGTATGGCTCAGGAAACTCAAACAGGGGTTCTTTATCAACCTAGAAGGGTGGGATGGGGAGGGAGACGGGAGGGAGGTTCAAAAGGGAGGGGACATATGTATACCTATGGCTGATTCATGTTGAGGTTTGACAGAAAACAACAAAATTCTGTAAAGCAATTATCCTTCAACAAAAAAATTAATTAAAAAACAAACAAAAAACATTTTTAATCTTATAGTACAGTACCTTGAAAGTACAGTAGTCCAGTCAGTACAACAGCTGGCATACAGGGGCTGGCAAGAAGTGACCAGTGACCAGGCAAGAAGAGTTACTGACTGGAGGAGGGAGAGGAGGTGGGAGATGGTGGAACTTAAGGACCGTCAGCAGTAGGAGATGGGGGCCAAGCACATTCGCATCTTTGAAAGTTTGCAGCTCATAGGGGACTTGCCATACTGAATGTTCTGATAATGAAGCAGTCTAATGCAGGGGTTGAATCAGCTAACCACAGATCCAGTTGTCTGTGTTTAAATTCCCACCCTACGACTAGCAGCTCATCTGTAGCTGTATCTCCTTCTCATAAGTTTCAGGACTCCTCTTAGACGGAGTCACCAGATTTATAAAATGGACAATAAGGAATATTCCACAGTTGTCAGTAAGGTTAAATGTACTCTAAGGCATTTAAGATAATCAGAATGTTGCCTGACATATAGTAAGCCCTCGATAAATTGATTATTACTACTACCAAGGATTTTAAGAGTAGTGAAAGGAGTGTTGTTTTATTTCTGCTTTATCCCTTGTGAAAACCGAATTGGCTAGACTCCCCAAGATTCATTATAAGCTTTTTATATTGTAAGCTTCCTATTCCTTTGCCCTGTCATTGAAGAGCTTCATTCACGAATGACGTCCATACCCCCTTGAAGTTTGGCAAAATGGGATTATTGACAGGAGAGTAAGGATATTACTTGAGCTCTCCTGATTGGCAGCATTCTACATTCTTTTTTCTCACAAGATTCCTTGTAATTTTAGATGCTGTCATTCTAATGATTGACTACTAATGACTTTGGAAATAAAAGAAGCTTCGTAAAAATGTCTTAAGGAAAACAGGGAAAAGATCCTGCGGATCCCAATTTTGTCAATCTCTAGCTGTGTGTGACCTTGGGAAGGTTATATTCTTCCTTTTTGACCTATAAAAGCAGCAATCCTATGTGGTTCAACCAAATACTCACCGATAAGCCTCTTGGTTTTCTCACTCTAAATGTTAAACTCACAGAATTAGCCTTGAAATTAAACGAGATAATTAACATGAAAGCATAGAGCACAAGCCTTGGCACACAACGACTAATGTTAGTTTCCTTGCTGTGTCAAATCCCCTTAGTCTCCCCGTCTTCAAGGCAGGCTGTCCACAGCGGGCGGATACCAGGCACTTCTCTTAATTTTTGCACCCACAGTGCCTGGTAGGACCAGAGCCTATGTTCTGTAGGTGTTTGTTCACTGCAAATAGTGTTCAGATAAAGGAGGAAAATGATTGAATTTTTTTAATCTCATCATCCTTTTGTTCCATTTGCCACATTCAGTTCAGTTCAGTTCACTTGCTCAGTCGTGTTGGACTCTTTGTGACCCCATGAATCACAGCACGCCAGGCCTCCCTGTCCATCAGCAACTCCCGGAGTTTACTCAAACTCATGTCCATCGAGTCGGTGATGCCATCTAACCATCTTATCCCCTTCTCCTCCTTCCTCCAGTCCTTCCCAACATCAGGATCTTTTCCAATGAGTCAGCTCTTTGCATGAGGTGGCCAAAAGTATTGGAGTTTCAGCTTTAGCATCAGTCCTTCCAACAAACACCCAGGACTGATCTCCTTTAGGATGGGCTGGTTGGATCTCCTTACAGTCCAAGGGACTCTCAAGAGTCTTCTCCAACACCATAGTTCAAAAGCATCAATTCTTTGGTGCTCAGCTTTCTTCATAGTCCAACTGTCACATCCATACATGACCATTGGAAAAACCATAGCCTTGACTAGATGGACCTTTGTTGGCAAAGTAATCTCTCTGCTTTTTAATATGCTGTCTAGGTTGGTCACAACTTTCCTTCCAAGGAGTAAGCGTCTTTTAATTTCATAGCTACAGTCACCATCTGCAGTGATTTTGGAGCCCCCCAAAAAATAAAGTCTAACACTGTTTCCACTGTTTCCCCATCTATTTCCCATGAAGTGATGGGACCAGATGCCATGATCTTAGTTTTCTGAATGTTAAGCTTTAGCCCAACTTTTTCACTCTAGCCTTGCATAATTCTAGGAGTAAGTCTTGATCCCTTGACTTTTTAAACCTTTAAAGACAAAACCTACTGTTCTTGAAGGCCCTTTCCAATTGCACATGTTCTCTTTTCTCTGCTCCAGGGGCCCTCCTCGCCCACGACCTGCCCCAGCTGTCGGAGAGGCTGAAGATAAGGAGAATCAACAAGCGGCCAATGGTCCAAACCAGCCACCTGCTCGCCGTGGATACCAGCGCCCCTATAACTATCGGCGTCGCCCCCGTCCCCCTAACGCTCCTTCACAGGATGGCAAAGAGGTGAGGCCAGCTAGTCAGAGGAGACGCTGCCAGACCACCCTGGAGCATGTCAGCCTTTAGTATTCCTTTCTAAGAGTGGTTTCATAGTCTGAAAACTGAGGCCAAAAATATGTATCATATATGCATCTGTATATATAATAACATTTTCATGAAGGTATGTATATACACAGGGTGAGAGAGAGAATGCCTTGCCCATATCGCAAACCAAATATTTGCATTCAACCAATTAACACTCTAGTCAGAATGGTTAGAGCTCTCCAAACAAAGGACAGTATTTATAGAGAGGAACCTGCCTTTCAGCATGTGTTGAAAGTGACTGTATATTTTTTATGACTCTCAGCTGTGAAGAATGATGGTGTTTAGTTGCCGTTTGGAGGCCATTCTTCGGTGGTTCTAATTTTTGACTCCAACTTCAAGAGTATTTAAGATTTTGCACAGTGGTTTACCTCCGCAGGCAGGAAGATCCCTACTTGTGAGACCTTTCAGTCTTGGACTCTCCACTGCTGCGGAAATTGGTTCATTTCTGGTTTGTGGTTTTATCGTGTGTTTCAGACCAAGGCAGGTGAAGCACCATCTGAGAACCCTGCTCCAGCTCCCGAGCACAGCAGTGCAGAGTAACAGCCAGCTCCCCAGGCACCTTCACCATCCGCAGGTAGGCGGCCCACGCGGAACTGATGTTCTCTTTAAACAGCGCTGATTTCTCAGCAGTAGCACAGAGCAGTCTAAACTAATCCTGCAGTTCATCTGGGCCAGCTTCTTATCTCCATCAGGATTCTGAGAAAGAGCTGTTTCGGTGGTGAAATATCTCTGAAGCTGATCTTATTTTGCTTGGTTTTGGAGACATAAACGTGCAGAGTTAATGAGTGTCAAAGTCATTTTTCTAGATAGACAGTTGTCAACTATTTACACCGGCGAAAGATTTTTTGAAAGTTTTACTTTTGTGACACCTAGTGGCCAGTTTGATAATTTTAAAGTGCCTGCGTGCTTGCTTTGTGGCTTCAGACTCTTTGGACTAGCCTGCCAGGCTCCTCTGTCTCTGCAGTTTCCCAGGCAAGAAACTGGAGTGGGTTGCCATTTTGTTCTCCAGGGGATCTTCCCAACCCCTGGATCGAACCTGCATCTCCTGCTTGACAGGTGGATTCTTTACCACTGAGCCACCAGGGAAGCCCAATGTGCCTGACAAGGCTTCCTTTTAATAACAGAGGACTGTGATCTGTGGAACAAACAGGAGTTATTTTTTCCTTCCCATTTCCCTTTGATAGCCAGCGTTATTTATGTGTTGTGCTTGAGAGCCCTTGGGTTTACATGTCCAGTGCAGGATCTACTCGTCATTTGCTTGAATGCTCTTGAACAGTTTATTTATCCTCTGCTACAGTTCTGTTTGCTGCGGGTAAAATAGGGATATTGACTGGTCTGGGTATTACAAAGACAGACGTAGTGATATCACACGTATGAACTACCGAAGCAAGGTGTGGTGAAGAATAACCTCTCCATAAAGTTAGCTTGTTTTTCTTCATTATTGCTTCCTGCTTTTTTTTCTGTGTTCTTGCTAAAAATCTTGGAAATTGTATAGGTAGAAATATACTGGAAAGACTGATTCAGCAAGTCTTAAAAGACTATATAAGCCATAGTTGGTTTCATTCTGGGCTTTTCATCTAATAAGTCCTGAGAATTTGATTTTTTAGTATTTCTTGGTTGTTGCCCTTTTCATGAAATAAATAAGGAAGTAGCTTTTAGTTAAAAGGGTTTTAAGCTTATAGTAGTAGTGTTGTTTTTTCAAAAAATTAATATTTCATAAAATTTTAAGATCATTTTAAGTTTCTACATTTTAAATGCCATCTGCTTTTATATGCAGAGGTTTGGATTTAAATTAGCCTTTCACAAGGTAGACAAGTGCTATGCTGAAGATATTCTGTTTTATCTCTGGGTAGCAGGGCAATTTATCACAGAAATAAATTCCGTATTCAGAGTTGCTTGAAATAACTCACAGGATTATATATTAATCATTTGGCCATAACCTTTTAGTAACATTATTTCTAGGTATTGTTCCTAAGGAAATAATCCAAAATATAGGAGGAAAATTTCTATTATAATCTAGTATTGGAGAAGTGGTTAAATATTGAGATATATCCATATTAGGAGATACTGTATAACCACTAAAATGATTATGAAGAATTATCAATGTTATAGTATCATTTATTTGAAAAGGCTTCATAATGATAACTTTTTTTATAATTCTACAGAATTTTTACCATTATGCACTGAGTGTTCTTGTTTATAAAAATGTTTTATTAGAAAGTTTCCATTAAATTCATGTTTCAGCTTACAAATCTCTAAAAGGTACACGTGAGATTTTGAGCTTTTGAAAATTATTTTTTTTTAATATAAAAAAATTTTAGCATAAACAGAACTAAAGAAATTTACATTATATGAAAATGTCTTAAATGAAACTGCATTGTTATGAGGAATTTCATTGACATTACCCAACCCAAGACTGTTGTATACTGAATTCCATTCAGACTTGTAGCAAAATTCTAACCTATTGGATTGTAATTATTATAGTTTCATAATGTTACAGTTTTACTTGCATTAAAATCTAAACTTATGATTAAAAATTTACTAATAAAAAGGATGCAGTCCTTCTAAAACATTTCAAGTTCTGGGTTATTTTAAGGTTTCTATAAGTTAATTCTAAAATCTTAAAACTATTTGAACTACATAAAAAACAGGTAAGTTTTGCCTTTTTATTCTTTAACCGTTGGTCATCTTGTCACTCTTTAATAAATCTGATGTGAACGTTTTCCAGGTGACTTAATGACCATTCAAAAAATAAAGCAAAAAGCAGACCACGACCTTACGAACACCAAAGAAACGTCCAAGCAATAAAGTGGAAGATTAATAACCAAGATGTGGACATTAGAATGTTTACTACACTTCCTTACAAAACAGACAACTGCACGAGGAAAACGTCAGCCGTTTTTTCCAGCAGCTGAGATCCTGGGAATGCCTGCACATTAACGAGAGAGCGACCTCCCCAGTTTCAGCAACCACTAGGTTTATATTTTTTTCCTGGTTTTTACTGTTTTGGTAATATGAATTGAAAGAAGAATTATTAATACCACATGGGGAGACCCCTCCCAACCAAAGAAATCTGAAATATATAGTAAATGCTTTTTTTTTCCTTTTCTGTTCATTTTGGATGCTGGTGCTAAACTTCCAAGTGTCATGATTTAAAAAAGAAATTTTATTCCCTTCTTATTTATTTCTAGGATAAGGGGAGGGTAACATTTTGCTTTCTTATGTAACTCTCTTCGAAAATGTGCAGTACCAAGTTCCGCAAAAATAAAATTTTTACCCTTGAAAGGAAAGATGTATAACTGGAGTATGTTTTTCTATCTGAGCACATGTTTTTGTCTTTTTTCCTTACTTCATTCACTGAATAGTAAGCTCAAAGCCAAGTGTACAGGTGGATTTGTGCTATTTAATAAATGTAGGGGCCTGAGCTGAGAGCAGAGGAAATGGGATTCTTTGGGGAATGAACAGGCTCACGTGTGAGCTCAGCTCTAGGCATGCTTGGTGCTCTCAGCTCCTGAGTCATCCTTGTGAGGTGGTTGATGACATTTCAGTTAACAACTTCCTTTAAATTATTGAAGAGGTTAGTAGTCCTAACATCTTTGAATTTCTAACTGTGACGGCTTTCCACACCAACTGCTGTGTCCTAGTTGTCTACCTGTGTCTTTTGAAAAAGAGGAAGGGGGCCTCTTTGCAGCCACAAGACAAATTTCTTCCCCCAGGGAGTAGATGGCGCCCCCAAGTGGAGAAACACTGCAGCACTGCAGTCTGTGTCAACTCTATGTAGTCACGTCTCAGATCCGCTGTACCTATCAAATGATTTATTCCTTAAATCAGGTACCTCCTGAGTCTGGGTTTGAGTCATGCACTGTTCTACAGGCACACACCCACAAAAGACCCACTGAGTTTGTGTGTTAGTGAAGTCTTCTGTTATTGGGTACTGAAGCTTCCTAAAAACTGCAATTATAAACACTTTATCATTTTAACAGCCTTACCTCCAAACACCGTCCATCAGGGTTATCGCTTTCTAGAGAAAAAAAAAAACAAACGTAACAAGAAATGCAAAGAATTGGAGGAAAAAGTCTAAACTTGAGTAGTGTGTATAACTACAACCCTAAAAGACACTGGTTGGAGGTACAGAAGACAAGAAAAACTGGATGTGATATAAGGATGGGCCTACATTGTTTTACAGCACAAAATCAGGGAGTTGAATTTCTTTGCCAAGAGTTAACGTGGTGCCTGGGTGGAAGCACAGCTAGAGATATTAAATCAGAGGCTGTCATACCGCAATTAACAAATTAGCTATGATTGTTATTAACTTGAAGCTCCAGTGTTTTGCCGGTTTGAAACAGCACCTACTGGGAAAGTAGCCTACCCAACTCAAAATATTTGAGTACCCACTCTGTGCCGAGTGATGCCAGGTTTCTTCACGAATGAACTGCATCCACATCATTGAGGTTCCCGGGCTTATTGCACAGATGCAGTTTTCAAAAGTACTTTTGCCCTTAGGGGAGTGAAGAGATGTATTTATAAAGACTTATACTTAGAGATTTTGAAGTAATTACGTTCTCTGAATCTTAGAATTTCACACATTAAATCCCAGAGTAGTACTCGGTTGTGGTTGAAGAGGAAAACACCTCTTAACTTTGTGTGTTAGTCGCTCAGTCTTGTCTGACTCTGTGACCCCATGGACTGTAGCCCACCAGGTTCTTCTGTCTACAGAATTCTCCAGGCAAGAATACTGGAGTGGGCTGCCATTTCCTTCTCCAGGGGATCTTCCCGACCCAGGGATCAAACCCACGTCTCCTGCATTGTAGGCAGATGCTTTACCATCTGAGCTACCAATCTTAGAATTAACACACTAAATCCCAGAGTAGTACTTGGTTGTGGTTGAAAAGAGGAAAATATCTCTTAACTCTACAGGAATGAGTTTATATATATAAAATCATTTTATACAAGCATCATATATATATATATATATATAAAATACGTAATATATATGTATATATAGGCATCAATGTGTTACTTAATAGGAAAAGTCTAGAAAGGAAGCAGGTGCTGATAGAAGTCTCTGAAAACCAGGTGATCTTGCCAGAGGAAGTGGTAAAGACTTTATCACCTTTGTGATTTCCTCAGGGTGAAAGCATTTCATTTTAGCTGATAAGCTAGATCCAGAATCATCCTGATTTTCGGGATGGGGGATGGGAACCTCTAAGGGAACTGAAACCCACGTGGGTGACATGAGCTCTCCCCCTGTTCCTGTAGTGTGGGCAGTATTCCTTTAAGAAGGGTATGGCGTGGAAACATGTAATGATGTGGAAGCCTGAGATGAAAAATGGCATTAACATGTCTGCATTCCTCAGGGTAGTTAATTCTAGCCACTGTAACACACCATCTTACATTTCAGTGGCTTACTATATAACACATTTTCTTCTTAAGGATGAGTTTGGGTGGGTGGCTCCCCTGGACAGTTTTCCTCCCAGTGGCTTTTTTACCAGCTGAGCCACAAGGGAAGCCCTTCCCAGTGGCTTCTTAAAGGAATAACATCTCTTCCTGCTCTGTGGGTCTGCTGTCCTTAATACCTAGTTTCAACTTGTCCTGCTATCAGCCAGCCAGTAGAAGGAGCTGTCTCCTGGGCTGCAGTCTTCACTGTTCCGAAGAATTAGAAAGGAAGGTCAGTACAAATAAGATACTAGTGAAGGGGCGGGGGTTCCACGCAATCAAGCACAAATTTGGCAGAGGGTTGCTGCTAATCACGAGGAGCAAATGTCTCAATGATTTTAGCGCTTCTCTAGATAAACAGAAGATGCAAGAAACTGGGCTCATAAAATCATTTGAAAATATCTATGTGAGTCCTGTTTGCTAGTTTTTTCCAGAGCATGGAGAGCCTCATTCCTGGTCTCCACCCTGGACTCCTTTCAGGTGTGTGGAAGGTCAGCGGACTGCTGTGGTCAGGGGCTTCATCCTTGTAGAGCCAGATGGTGAGTGACAGTTTTTGATTGGCAACATCTACTGTTCTTTCAGGGCTTCCCAGGTGGCTCAGTGGTAAAGAATCTGTCTGCCAGTATAGGGGATGCAGATTTGATCCCTGGGTCGGGAAGATCCCCTGGAGGATGAAACGGCAACCCATTCGAGTGTTTTTGCCTGGAAAGTCCCATGGACAGAGAAGCCTGGTGGACTACAGTCCATGGGGTCACAAGGAGTTGGACATGACTGAGCAACTGAGCGTGCACCCGCCGTTCTTTCAATGCCTGTGTGTATTACTCGCATCTGACTCTCTGTGACCCCATGGACTATATAGCCTGCCAGGCTCCTCTGTCCATGGAATTTTCCAGGCAAGGATACAGGAGTGGGTTGCCATTTCCCCCTCCAGGGGATCTTCTTGATCCAGGAATTGAACTCAGGTCTTCTGCATTGCAGGTGGATCCTTTACCAACTGAACTACTAGGGAAGCCCTTCTTCCAATCCCCAAGACACTTCACTTAGGTGTGAAGCATCGCCACAGCGAGTCTCTTGCCAACTCTGTTTATAGCTTCCATCGACATTGTTCTGCTTCCACGTGCCATGCAAATTTTCTCCATAAGCCTCAGGGCCTGTGAGGCTGTATACTGTCCCCTGCTGCCCTCCTATGGTGAAGATGGATTGTTTTCAGATAAAGTTGGAAGAAACCGTTTCCCTCACTTTTCTGTTAACTTTCCCTGAAACAGCTCCAAAGCAGTGTTTGGAGCAATGTCTAGCAATGTCTAGAGATAGACCCAAGGTCTATGAGAGCATTTTTACTTTTTTTTTTTTTCTTTCCTGTTTTGTAAAATGACTCTCTACAGTCGTATTCACAGTTGTCTTTGCTTTGGCTAAGTTATGAGGTCTTGGCCAAAGGACACAGACACAGGACTGAATATCGATCTATTTTCATTGGATAAAGCCTTCTTGCTCTCTTCCCTTATAATTTTCTAGGGCTTTCTCCCTGTCTCATGTAAATAGATTTCAGGAGGTCCATCCCACCAGTCTTCAAACTAGAATTTCTCAGTCATAGAATCAGACAGAATACACTAAATAACATGTGCATGAGTGCTGTTATAGGAATTTAGAGGATCTTGTAGAGATGTGTATGGACTAAACTGAAGAATGAAGAAGCCCCTGGTGTATATTTCAGTGTGACTTCCCATTGTTCAATACTTCAGTTCAGTTCAGCCATTCAGTAGTGTCTGACTCTTTGCAACCCCATGGACTGCAGCATGCCAGGCTTCCCTGTCCATCACCAATTCCCGGAGCTTGCTCAAACGCATGTAGATTGAGTCAATGATGCCATACAACCACCTCATCCTTGGTCGTCCCCTTTTGTTCCTGCCTTCAGTCTTGCCCAGCATCAGGATCTTCTCCAATGAATCAGTTATTCACGTCAAGTGGCCAAAGTATTGGAGCTTCAACTTCAGCATCAGTCTTTCCAATGAATATTCAGGACTGATTTCCTTTAGGATTGACTGGTTGGATCTCCTTGAAGTTGAAGGGACTTTCAAGAGTCTTTTCCAACACCACTGTTCAAAAGCGTCAATTCTTCAGCCCTCAGCTTTCTTTATGGTCCAACTCTCACATCCATATATGACTACTGGAAAAACCATAGTTTTGACTAGACAGATCTTTGTCAGCAAAGTAATGTCTCTGTTTGTTAATAAGCTGTCTAGATTGGTCACAGCTTTTCTTCTAAGGAGCAAGCGTCTCAATTTTATGGCTGCAATCACCATCTTCAGTGATTCTGGAGCCCAAGAAAATAAAGTCTGTCACTGTTTTCATTGTTTCCCCATCTATTTGCCATGAAGTGATAGGACCAGATGCAATGATCTTGGTATTTTGAATACTGAGTTTTAAGCCAGCTTTTTCACTCTCCTCTTTCACTTTCATCAAGACGCTCTTTAGTTCCTCTTCACTTTCTGCCATAAGGGTGGTATTATGTGCATATCTGAGGTTATTGATATTTCTCCCAGCAATCCTGATTCCAGCTTATGGTTCATCCAGCCCCACATTTCACATGATGTACTTTGCACACAAGCTAAATAAGTAGAGTGGGAATATACAGTCGTGATGTACTCCTTTTCCAGTTTGGAACCAGTCTGTTTTTCCATGTCTGGTTATAACTGTTGCTTCTTGATCTGCATACAGATTACTCAGGAGGCAGGTAAGGTGGCCTGGTATTCCCATCTCTTGAAGAATTTTCCACAGTTTGATGTGATCCACACAGTCAAAGGCTTTGGTGTAGTCAATAAAGCAGAAGTAGATGTTTTTCTGGAACTCTCTTGCTTTTTCCATGATCCAGTGGATGTTGGCAATTTGATCTCCGATTCCTCTGCCTTTTCTAAATCCAGCTTGAACATCTGGAAGTCCTCAGTTCACATACTGTTGAAGCCTGGCTTGGAGAATTTTGAGCATTACCTTACTAGCGTGTGAGATGAGTGCAATTGTGAAGTAGTTTGAACGTTCTTTGGCATTGCCTTTCTTTGGGGTTGGAATGAAAACTGACCTTTTCCAGTCCTGTGGCCACTGCTGAATTTTCCAAATTTGCTGGCATATTGACTGCAGCACTTTCACAGCATCATCTTTTAGGATTTGAAATAGCTCAACTGGAATTCCATTACTTCCACTTTGTTCGTAGTGATGCTTCTTAAGGCCCACTGGACTTCACATTCCAGGATGTCTAGTTCTAGGTGAGTGATCACACCGTCATGGTTATCTGGGTCATGCAGATCTTTTTTGTATAGTTCTTCTGTATATTCTTGCCACCTCTTCTATCTTCTGCTTCTGTTAGGTCCATACCATTTCTGTCCTTTATTGTGCCCATCTTTGCATGAAATGTTCCCTTGGTATCAATAATTTTCTTGAAGAGATCTCTAATCTTTCTCGTTCTATTATTTTCCTCAATTTCTTTGCATTGAGCACTGAGGAAGGCCTTCTTATCTCTCCTTGCTGTTCTTTGGAACTCTGCATTCAGATGGGTATTTCTTTTCTTTTCTCCTTTGCCTGTTGCTTCTCTTCTTTTCTCAGCTCCTTATAAGGCGTCCTCAGACAACCATTTTGCCTTTTTGCATTTCTTTTTATTGGGGATGGTCTTGATCACTGCCTCCTGTCACAAATGTCACAAACCTCCATCCATAGATCTTCAAGGCACTCTGTCTATCAGATCTAATCCCTTGAATTTATTTCTCACTTCCATTGTATAATCATAAGGGATTTGATTTAGGTCATACCTGAGTAGTTGGGGAGTTGGACTGTGAAGAAAGCTGAGCACTGAAGAATTGATGCTTTTGAGCTGTGGTGTTGGAGAAGACTCTTGAGAGTCCCTTGGACTGCAAGGAGATCCAACCAGTCCATCCTAAAGGAGATGAGTCCTGGATGTTCTTTGAAAGGAATGATGCTAAAGCTGAAACTCCAGTACTTTGGCCACCTCATGCAAGGAGATGACTCATTGGAAAAGACTCTGATGCTGGGAGGGATTGGGAGCAGGAGGAGAAGGGGATGACAGAGGATGAGATGGCTGGATGGCATCACCGACTTGATGGACGTGAGTTTGAGTGAACTCCAGGAGTTGGTGATGGACAGGGAGGCCTGGCGTGCTGCAATTCATGGGGTCGCAAAAAATCGGACACGACTGAGCGACTGAACTGAACTGAACTGAACTGAGTAGTCTAGTGATTTTCCCTACTTTCTTCAATTTAAGTCTGAATTTAGCAATAAGGAGTTCATGATCAGAGCCACAGGCAGCTCTCGGTGTTGTTTTTGCTGACTGCATAGAGCTTCTCCATCTTCGACTGCAAGGAATATAAGCAATCTGATTTCAGTATTGACCATCTGGTGATGTCCATGTGTAGAGTCGTCTCTTGTGTTGTTGGAAGAGGGTGTTTGCTATGACATTCTCTTGGTAAAACTGTTAGTCTTTGCCCTGCTTCATTCTGTACTCCAAGGCCAAACTTACCTGTTACTCTAGGTATATCTTGACTTTCTACTTTTGCATTCCAGTCCCCTATGCTGAAAAGGACATCTTTTTTTGGTGTTAGTTCTAAAAAGTCTTCTAGGTACTTCACAGAATCGTTCAACTTCAGCTTCTTCAGCATTAGTGGTTGGGGCATAGACTTGGATTACTGTGATATTGAATAGTTTGTCTTGGAAATGAACAGAAATAATTCTGTCATTTTTGAGATTGTACCCAGGTACTGCATTTTGGACTATTTTGTTGACGATGAGAGGTACTTCATTTCCTCTAAGCAATTCTTGCCTACAGTAGTACATACAATGGTCATCGGAATTAAATCCATTCCAGTCCATTTTAGTTCACTGATTTCTAAAATGTCAATGTTCACTCTTGCCATCTCCTGTTTGACCACTTTCAATTTACCATGATTTGTGGACCTAACATTCCAGGTTCCTATGCAATGTTGTTCTGTACAGCATCAAACTTTATTTCCATCACCAGTCACATCCACAACTGTGCATTGTTGTCTCTTTGGCTTTGTCTCTTCATTCTTTCTGGAGTTATTTCTCCACTCTTGTCCATTAGCATATTGGGCACCTACTGACCTGGGGAATTCATCTTTCGGTGTCATAACTTTTTGCCTTTTTATACTGTTCACGGGGTTCTCAGGGCAAGAATACTGAAGTGGTTTTCCATTCCTTTCTCCAGTGGACCATGTTTTGTCAGAACTCTCCATCATGACCCATTCGTCTTGGGTGGCCCTACATGGCATAGCTCATAGTTTCACTGAGATAGACAAGGCTTTGGTCCATGTGATCAGTTTGATTAGTTTTCTGTGATTGTGGTTTTCATTCTGTCTGCCCTCTGATGGAGAAGGATAAGAGACTTATGGAAGCTTCCTGATGGGAAGACTAACTTTGGGGGAAACTGGGTCTTGTTCTGAAAAGCAGGGTCATGTTCAGTAAATATTTAATATTATTTTCTCTTGATGGGACAGGCTGTGTTCCCCCTCTGTTGTTTGGCCTGAGGCCAAACTATGGTAGCGGTAATGAAGATAATGGTGACCTTCTTCAAAAGAACTTTCCACGCACTATCGTATTCAGTGCCTCTGACCCTGCAGCAGGTCACTGTTGACTCACACCTGTGCCAGAGACTCCTGTACACTCACAGGCAAGTCTGGCTCAGTCTCTTGTGTAGACACTGTTCTTTTCTCCTGGCTCCTGGTGTGCACAAGGTTTTGTTTATGCCCTCCAAGAGTCTGTGTCCCCCGTCCTGTGGAAGTTCTGTAATAAAATACCACTGGCCTCCAAAATCATATTCCCTGGGGGTTCTCAGCCCCTTTGCCAGATCCCCAGGTTGGGAAATCTGTTGTTGGTCCTAGAATTTTCTCAACAGTGTGAGAACTTATTTGGTATAATTGTTCTGCAGTTTGTGGGTCGTCTGCTCGGTGGCTCTATGTTGGAGCTAATGGTGACCTCCTCTAAGAGGGCTGATGCCACACACTGTATGACCCAAGTCTGCTACAGCCAGAGCCCCTGTCTCCACAGCAGGCCACTGCTGACCCATGTCTCCACAGGGACAAACACACAAAGGCAGATTGAGACAAACACTCAAAGGCAGGTCTGGCTCAGTCTCTGTGGGATCCCTGGGTCCTGGTGTGCACAAGATTTTGTTTGAGCCCCCTGAGCATCTTTGGTAAGTATGGGGTTTGATTCTAAATGTGATTTCATCCCTTCTACCCTCTTGGTGTGCATCTCCTTTATCCTTGGACATGGGGTATCTCTTTTTAGTGGGATCCAACATTTTCCTGTCGATGCTTGCTCAGCAGCGAGTTGCAACTTTGGAGTTCTCTCAGGAGAAGATGAGTGCACGTCCTTCTTTTCTTCAATATGACTACATTTTTATCCATTAAGATAGAATTTAACTTCAAGTCAAACCCAAGTCTCCTGCATTACAGGTGGATTCTTTGCCAGCTGAGCCACCAGGGAAGCCCAAGAATACTGGAGTGGGTAGACCTATCCTTCTCCAGCAGATCTTGCTGACCCGGGAATCGAACTGAGGTCTCCTTCATTGCAGGGAGATTCTTTACCAGCTGAGCTACCAGGGAAGCCTGTTCAATACTTAACACTCAATAAACGCTGGCAGAGCAGAAGATGGGCATTCAGTAAATGCTGATTGGGATTTCCCTGGTGGTATAGTGGATAAGAATCTGCCTGCCAGAGCAGGGGACTGTTCAGTCCCTGGTCTGGGACGATCCCACGTGCCTCAGAGCAACAGAGTCAGTGGGCCACGGCTACTGAGGCCTGCATGCCTAGAGCCCATGCTCCACAAGAGAAGCCACTGCAATGAGAAGACCTTGCACACAGCTAGAGAGTAGCCCCCACTCACCACAACTAGAGAAAGTCTGCATGCAGCAACAAAGACCCAGTGCAGCCAAAAATAAATAAATAAATGTATTTTAAAATGCTGACTGAATTAATGGTGAGGTATAAATAGCCATCTGGTAAGGATGGATGAACTGAAGATTGCTGAAAATGAGTCAGAGGGCCAGAACTGTGAGACAGAGGTAATAATGGAAATTATAAGAAAATGGACACTTGGAGAGAAGAGCAAAATAAGAATGATCCAGTCACCTTATTCACATGTAAATGAGTGGAGCCAATCACACATATATACCTCCTGCTTATATCTTTTGTTTAATGAGGATTTTCTATTTAGTATGTATGTTGGTGTTTCCATGTCTGAGCATGATTTCCAGAGTTTTCTCTATCTCAGAAAATTTAAAAACTCACCATTTATTGAATTGTTCATTAAGATTAGAGTATACATTTTTGAATCCCCCTTTGTTCTGGACGGAGGTTCTTGACATTGTACAGGAGACAGGGGTCAAGACCATCCCCATGGAAAAAAAAATGCAAAAAAGCAAAATGGCTGTCTGAGGAGGCCTTACAAATAGCTATGAAAAGAAGAGAAGCAAAAAGCAAAAGAGAAAAGGAAAGATATAAGCATCTGAATGCAGAGTTCCAAAGAATA
>NW_011494962.1:1535409-1555187 GCF_000754665.1 Bison bison bison | reverse complement strand
ATATAGAGGAAAACAACAGAATGGGAAAGACTAGAGATCTCTTTAAGAAAATTAGAGATACCAAGGGAATATTTCATGCAAAGATGGGCTCGATAAAGGACAGAAATGGTATGGACCTAACAGAAGCAGAAGATATTAAGAAGAGGTGGCAAGAATACACAGAAGAACTGTACAAAAAAGATCTTCATGACCAAGATAATCACGATGGTGTGATCACTGACCTAGAGCCAGACATCCTGGAATGTGAAGTCAAGTGGGCCTTAGAAAGCATGACTATGAACAAAGCTAGTTGAGGTGATGGAATTCCAGTTGAGCTATTCCAAATCCTGAAAGATGATGCTGTGAAAGTGCTGCAGTCAATATGCCACCAAATTGGGAAAACTCAGCAGTGGCCACAGGACTATAAAAGGTCAGTTTTCATTCCAATCCCAAAAGAAAGGCAATGCCAAAGAATGCTCAAACTACCGCACAATGGTACTCATCTCACATGCTAGTAAAGTAATGCTCAAAATTCTCCAAGCCAGGCTTCAGCAATACGTGAACCGTGAACTTCCAGATGTTCAAGGTGGTTTTAGAAAAGGCAGAGGAACCAGAGATCAAATTGCCAACATCCACTGGATCATGGAAAAAGCAAGAGAGTTCCAGAAAAACATCTATTTCTGCTTTATTGACTATGACAAAGCCTTTGACTGTGTGGATCACAGGAAACTGTGGAAGATTCTGAAAGAGATGGAAATACCAGACCACCTGACCTGCCTTTTGAGAAACCTATATGCAGGTGAGGAATCAACAGTTAGAACTGGACATGGAACTGGTTCCAAATAGGAAAAGGAGTACGTCAAGGCTGTATATTGTCACCCTGCTTATTTAACCTCTATGCAGAGTACATCATGAGAAACTCTGGGCTGGAAGAAGCACAAGCTGGAATCAAGATTGCCGGGAGAAATATCAATAACCTCAGATATGCAGATGATACCACCCTTATGGCAGAAAGTGAAGAGGAACTAAAAAGCCTCCTGATGAAAGTGAAAGAGGAGAGTGAAAAAGTTGGCTTAAAGCTCAACATTCAGAAAACAAAGATCATGGCACCTGGTCCCATCACTTCATGGGAAATAGATGGGGAAACAGTGGAAACAGTGTTAGACTTGATTTTTGGGGGCTCCAAAATCACTGCAGATGGTGACTGCAGCCATGAAATTAAAAGACGCTTACTCCTTGGAAGGAAAGTTATGACCAACCTAGATAACATATTGAAAAGCAGAGATATTACTTTGCCAACAAAGGTTCGTCTAGTCAAGGCTATGGTTTTTCCTGTGGTCATGTATGGATGTGAGAGTTGGACTATAAAGAAAGCTGAGCACGGAAGAATTGATGCTTTTGAACTGTGGTGTTGGAGAAAACTCTTGAGAGTCCCTTGGTCTGCAGGGAGATCCAATCAGTCCATTCTGAAGGAGATCAGTCCTGGGATTTCTTTGGAAGGAGTGATGCTAAAGCTGAAACTCCAGTACTTTAACCACCTCATGTGAAGAGTTGACTCATAGGAAAAGTGTCTGATGCTGGGAGGGATTGGGGGCAGGAGGAGAAGGGGACGACAGGATGAGATGGCTGGATGGCATCACTGACTCGATGGACGTGAGTCTGAGTAAACTCCGGGAGTTGGTGATTGACAGGGAGGCCTGGTGTGCTGCAATTCATGGGGTCGCAAAGAGTCGGACATGACTGAGTGACTGAACTGAACTGAACTGAACTTGTCCTGTCTATATATATTTAAATTTTTTTCTAGGTCTTAAAGGTTATAACTTTTGTGACTATGGTGACTCCTTTACAAAAAGAAGATTTTTAAACAGAATTCTGTGTATCAGATTGGGTATTCAGCAAGATACTCAGGTGTTGCAGGAATTACAAAAATGAGTATGCCACAGTCTCTACTTTGAGGAAATCAGGGTCCATGGGGAAGCAGAGTAGAAGAAGCCATAATACAAAGCTCAGATTTGTTCATTTGGCTTTTATTCATCAGTTATGACATAAAGGATGGGCAGAAAATTTGACTGATGAGCCTTCATTCTTTCATTTTTTTAAATTGAGGTAAAATTCACATAACATAAATTAACCACCAACCATTCTTAAATGTACAATTCAGTGGCATGCAGTACAGTTCTTCCTATTTTAAAAGAGCTCTGAAGGAAATAAAACTATCAATAGCAAAGACTCCAGAGAACTGAAGTGCCCCAGTCTTCAAATGCTCGACATCACATGGTACCCAAATTCTTTCTGTTCTAAGGATGCCCAATTTCTGCTTGGTTTGCTAACAATGCTGAGCAAGCAAGCCATCTATACACTACTGCTGCTACTGCTAAGTCACTTCAGTCGTGTCCGACTCTGTGCGACCCCAAAGACGGCAGCCCACCAGGCTCCCCGGTCCCTGGGATTCTCCAGGCAAGAACACTGGAGTGGGTTGCCATTTCCTTCTCCAATGCATGAAAGTGAAAAGTGAAAGTGAAAGTGAAGTCGTGTCCGACTCTTAGCGACCCCATGGACTGCAGCCTACCCGGCTGCTCCACCCATGGGATTTTCCAGGCAAGAGTACTGGAGTGGGGTGCCATCGCCTTCTTCGATCTATACACTATGTGGCCTATATTTCTTGAGTAGAACGTGTATTCGGTGCTAGTATCAAGTTTGGAGTTCTCCCAGCCGAGTGTTTTCTTCAGGGTCTTCTATGTAAATTCCTTGTGGGCCAGTAACCAAAGTAGGTGGCTCATTACTGTATCCCTAGAGGAAAACCCAGCACAAAGATTATTTTAAAAGCATTTGTGAATGATTGATTACTTACTCCGGAGATTTTTATGTTCAATTATTCCCTATCTATTGCCTCATGGTCAGTATTAACTGGGGCACTCAGTAAAGGTTTGGGGTTGCGATTGTCCCTGTGCCCAAGGTCAAATCCTGGCCATTTTGAGCACCGAAGAAGGCAACTGTTACTGAGTTGCACAGAAGGTGGCGCTGTTGCGCCTCATCGTGATTGCATTATCACCTGGACAGGCAGGTCTCTTATACCTGACTGTCTAGCAATCGCTTGAGAAGGAAATGAATAAGTTGATCAGCAACAAGTCCAGCTTTTACAATTTCGGCAGAGGTTTCCTTCTGGTTCCGGTGTGGTGAGGCCCGGAAACCTCAGTGCCCGCAGACTTTTCCTTTTGTGGGGAGCCCGCCCAAACTCCATCCTTTGCCCGCGGCCACGCCCCACAGTGGGAAGGAGGGACTGAAAAGCATTTCCTTGAGGCCGGCACAACTTGCCCTACGCAAAACGAGTTTGTTTTTTGTTTTTTTCCCCCCCTTCCCTGGCTGAGCCAGTTTCATCTGAAATACAGAGTGACCGGAGGAGGAACCGGAGGAGGGACAAGGTACTGGAAATGGTTTGGGGGTATGAAGGATGAGAGGAGGATGGTAGTGATGCGGCCGAAAGGGGGATGGCTGTGGGTGGCTGTCTGTATTTATGTGAACAAACAGCAATCACCAGGTGAATGAATCTGTATTTCTTCCGAACAGGCATCTTGCGAGTTTGGGCTTCTGTCTTTTTTTAAGACAGAATTTTGGCAATTTTCAGCCATTTGGGCAAGGAGAGAGGCAGCCAGAAAGCGAAGGGATGAGGGGTCTCTGTGTATTCCTGGAGAGGAGGCCATCGTGAGAGGGGAGATAGAAACAGTCTAGTACAGGAATTACTTGTCACAGGACAGTAAGGTCGTTCAGTCCGCCTTTGGGCTCAGCTCAGCTTCTCATCTGCTAAGCATAATTAAGAATGGTAATTATCTCTTGTAGTTGTTGTGATATTTAAGTGAGATAATATCTGTAATCACGCTTAAAAATTGTAGTGTGATATGCTATTCTTTGTTTACAGGAATTTCAGTTTTCTTCTTGTTTTCTCTTTTTCTTTGTATTGAAGTGTAGTTGATTTAAAATACTATATTAGTATCAGATGTGCAGCATAGTGATTGATTTTTTATAGTATTATTATAGGTTTCATTCACTCCATTAAAAGTTAGTACAAAATAATGGCTATAATTCCCTGTGCTGTACAATATGCTTATCTATTTTATATTGAGTAGTTTGTGTCTCTTAATCCTCTACTCCTGTCTTGCCCTTTCTCTCTTCTCTTTCCCCACTAGTAACTACTAGTTTGTTTTCATATCTGTGGGTCTGTTTTGTTTTGCTATGTACATTCATTTGCTTTATTTCTTATATTCCACAAGTAAGTGTGAATACAGTATTTGTCTTTGTCTGACTTATTTCACTATGCATAATATTCTCTAGGTTCATCTATGTTGCTGCAAATAGCATTATTTCATTCCTTTTTATGGCTGAGTAATATTCTATAGTATATACGTACCACCTCTTTTTTATCCACTTATCTGTTGATTGCCACTTGGGTTGCTTCTATTGCAATATACTTTGTATATCGTATATAATGTTGCCTTGAACATTGGGTCACATGAATCTTTTCAAATTAGTGTTTTTGTGTTTCCAGATAGACACCCAGGAGTGGACTTGCTGGGTATTATGGTGGGTTTGGGCTTGCCAGTTTGCTCAGTGGTAAAGAATCCACCTGCAAATGGAGAGGCAGGTTTGATCCCTGGATTGGGAAGATCCCCTGGAGAAAGAAATGAAAATCCACTTCAGTATTCTTGCCTGGGAAATCCCATGGACAGAGGAGCCTGGGGGGCTGCAGTCCATGGAGTCACAAGATAGTCAGACACGACTCAGTGACTAAACAACAAGAGGGTCGTTCTGTGTTTAGTTTTTTGAGGAACATCCATATTATTTCCATAGCAGCTACACCAATTTTTGTTTCCACCAAGAGTGTACAAGAGTTCCCTTTTTTCTACCTCCTTTCCAACATTTGTTATTTACAGCCATTCTGACAGGTGTGAGGTGACAGTGATTTTGATTTGCATTGTCCTGCTGATTAGTGTTGTTGGGCATCTTTTCATGTGCCTCTTAGCAATCTGTATGTCTTTGGGAAAATGTCTATGTAGGTCTTCTGACCATTTTTTGATTGGGTTATTTTTTAATATTGAATTGTGTGAACTGTTTGTATATTTTGGATATTAAGCCTTTGTTAGTTGTATCATTTTTAGACATTTTCTTCCATTCCATACATTGTTTTTTTGTTTTTTGGTGCTTCCTTTGCTGTGCAAAAGCCTCTAAGTTCAATTAGATTCCATTTGGGCTTTTTGCTTTTATTTCTTTATTTCTTTTTCTTTTTTTGCTTTTATTTCTTTTGTCTTAGGAGAATGATCCAAGAGAATATCGTTATAATTTGTGTCAAAGAGTGTTCTACCTATGTTTTCTTTTAGAAATTTTATGATTTCAGGTCTTACATTTTGGTCTTTAAACCACTTTGAATTTCTTGTGTAAAGAAATGTTCTGATCTCACTGCTTTATGTTGTTATTGTTATTCAGTCACTTTATGTTGTTGTTGTTGTTGTTCAGTGTCTGATTCTTTCTGACCCCCATGGACTGCAGCAGGCCAGGCCTCCTTGTCCCTCACTATCTCCCAAAGTTTGCCCAAGTTCATGTCCACTGAGTCAATGATACCATACTATTTTTGATTACTATAGATTTGTTGTCTAGTCTAAAGTCAGGGAGAGTGATTTCTCCACGTCTCTTCTTTCTCAAGGTTGGTTATTTGGCTCTTTTGTGTTTCTATAACAATTTCTTAACTATTTGTTCTACTTCTATGAAAAATGGTTTGATGGCATCACCGATTAATGGACATGAACCTGGGCAAACTCCAGGAGATGGTGAGGGACAAGGAGGCCTGGTGTGCTGCAGTCCATGGGGTCACAAAGAGTTGGACATGACTTGGTGAACAACAACTATAAAAAATGCCATTGATATTTTGGCAGAGATTGCATTGAATCTGTAAATTGCCTTAGTTAGTATGGTAATTTTAACAACATAGATTCTTCCAATTCAGGAACATGATATAGCTTTTCATCTGTTTGTGTTATCTCCAGTTTTCTTCATCAGCATCTTATAGTTTTTGGAGTATATTTCTTTTGTCTCCTTAGGCAGGTTTATTCCTCGGTGTTTTATTCTTTTTGAAATGATTATAAATGAGTTTTGATCCCCTTCCCTCTCTCTTCTCTCCCTGGAAACCCTTTAATGAAAATATTGGTGCATTTAATCTTATCCAAGAGATCTCTTAGGTTGATTTTATTTTTTAAAATTTGCTTCTCGTTTTGCTTTTATGATCAAGTGATTTCCATTACTCTATCTTACAGATCACTTATGCATTCTACCATATCACTTAATCTGCTATTTATTCTTTCTAGTGTGCTTTTTGTTATTGAATTCTCCATTTTTTAGAGTTTTTAGAAATATTTTCTAGTTAAAATTCTCACTGTGTTCATTTATTCTCTTCTCTAATTTAGTTAACATTCTTATTACTAATGCTTTGAATTCTTTCTCTGGTAATTGTTTATTTCTGTTTTATTATATTTTTTTCAGGATATTTTTCTTGCTGTTTCAATTGAGAGCAGTTCCTCTGCCTTTTTTGTTTGTTTGTTTGTTTTGTTTTGTTTAACTTTCTCTGACCTAAATTCAGGTGAAATAGTTACCTCTTGCAGTCTTAAAGGGGTGTTCTTGGGTGGGAGCATCTCTGTGTAGACTCGGTGTGCCCTGTGCCTTTGGTGGGAGAGCTGGATTTAATGTGGATGTAATCACATCTTTCCTCAGGGTGTGCTGGAAGCTTGGAGAAGGCAATGGCACCCCACTCCAGTACTCTTGCCTGGAAAATCCCATGGATGGAGGAGCCTGGTGGGCTACAGTCCATGGGGTCTCTAAGAGTCGGGCATGACTGAGCGACTTCACTTTCACTTTTCACTTTCATGCATTGGAGAAAGAAATGGCAACCCACTCCAGGGTTCTTGCCTGGAGAATCCCAGGGACAGGGGAGCCTGGTGGGCTGCCGTCTATGGGGTCGCACAGAGTCGGACACGACTGAAGTGACTTAGCAGCAGTGCTGGAAGCTGCCATCTTAATAGGAGGTCAGGCTGGACATGTAGGGGCAAGAGCCGAAGCTGGTGTGAGCAGGAACTTCCCCTCTTCCCAGTGGCCATGACTGCTCTATTGTGGATAAGGGCTAATTCCAAGTTGTTGAAGCAGAATTCCTGAGGGCTGGGCCAAGCTGGCTTGGTTTCCTTGTGTTTATTTTTTAAAGGTTATTTATTTATGTATTTTGGCTGTGCTGTCTCTCTGTTGCCACTGGCTCTTCTCTGGTTGCAGCGAGCAGGGCTAGTCTTTGCTGTGGTGCTTGGGCTTCTCATTGCAGTGCTTCTCTCATTACACAGCAAGGGCTCTAAGGAGCATGGGCTTCAGTAGTTGCTGCATGGGAGCTCAGTCACTGGGGCTCCTGGGTTCTAATCACAGGCTCCGTAGAGGTGGCACATGGGCTTAATTGCTCCACAACATGTGAGATCTTCCTGGACCAGGGATTGAATCTGTGTCTCCTGCATTGGTAGGTGGATTCTTTATTGCTGAGCCACTAGGGAAGCCCCTCTGTTTCCTCTAAGTGTGTTTTCCCCTCTCTTTTTTCTGGGACCCTTGTCCTACAGGGAGTAGTGTTGAAGCAAGGGGGTCCACGGGGTCTGTCCACTTATTCCAGTCACAGACAGAGATCCGAATTGTCTCTGATGGGCTACCTGTGCCAATGCCTGCAGTCGTTTCTCTCACTCTGCTCAGATGTAGCTTTGGGTTCAAGTCCCTTTGTCCCTCATGGCTGATCACTGTCCATCCCTGTTGTGGAGCATCACCTCAGGGCAGGCTGAGTGAGCTGGGGTAGGGGCTTCCCTGGTGGCTCAGTGGTAAAGAATCCGCCTGCAGTGCAGGAGCCTCAGGCTCCATCCCTAAGTTGGAAAGATCCACTGGAGGAGGGCATAGCAACCCACTCCAGTATTCTTGCCTGGAGAATCCCATGGACAGAGGAACCTGGTCGCCTCAGTCCCTGGGGTCACGAAGAGTTGGACATGACTGAAATGACTTGGTGGGCAGGCAGGAGCTATGGTGGGTCGGCCACCTCAAAGATCTGGGCTGCTTCTGAGGTACTGTTGAATAAGCTCTGACAATGGCTCCTGCTGCCTCACCCAGGCTCTGCCCCACCCAGATCACCCCTGCGTTTCCCACAGCTGAGCTTTCTTCCTGGTCATGGCCACCCTGATCCAGTGTCACGCTGTGACCCAGGGTAAATGGGGGCTCGTTCCCCCTGCATCAGCTGGGGCGTGCGCCCAGGCTGTCTCGGGAAAATTGGGGCCACAGCACCTCCACTCCACCTGTGGGGGCAGGCCAGTGCATGTGCGCTCCTCCTGAGTAAGTCCAGGTTCCCCACAGCTCTCCTGTTAGTCCTGGTGGTCTTCCCACCTGCCAAGGGGACCCATCTCCCCAACAGAGGACCCCAGGACTGGGGTGCCCAATATGTGGCTTGAACTGCCCACTCCCCAGCATGGCTCTCTACCCGTGTGATCTTCCTTTTCCTCCCAAGTCCTGACCTGATCACTTTAATTCTCTTCTTACTGGATTAAGTGTTCATCTTTCTTACAGCCTTGGTTGTGCAGGAACTTGGTTTCTGTCAGTCTCTAGTTTTCAGTGAGAATTGTTCCATATGTAGATGAATTTTAGACGTGTTCATGGGGGGAGGTGCTCTCCACCTCCTCCTGTTCCACCATCTTGATGCCATCTTTGTCTTTCCTTTTTCTTTTTTTTTTTAAAGATTTTTAAAAATGTGGGCCATATGTTTAAGTCTTTATTGAATTTGTGATAATATTGCTTCTGCTTTATGTTTTGACTTTTTGGCCTCAAGGCATGTGGGAGCTTAGTTCCCTGACCAGGGATTGAACACACACCCCGTGCATTGGAAGGTGGATTCTTAACCACTGGACCACCAGGGAAGTTCCTCTTTTTCTTAATTTGTTGGTCCTTTTCATCAGTCTCTCAGCCTCATTCCCATTTTGTCTCCTTTCTTACCCTTTTATTTCTGTGTTTGTGGATTCCTGTTATGAATCCTCTCCTCATCTGAGCGGTTCACACATTTGAGACCAAGCTTTCTTCCCCCTAGTTACTGACAGCTATTGGTAGTTGTGGTGATAAAGGCATTAAGCTACTGTAATGTGTAACACACCCACACTGAAATTCACCTGGAAAAAGCCCTGTTTCCAAGTGTTAGGGATACAGCTAGGAGGAAAATAGCCAAAGTCCCCAAATTCTTGTTCTCATGAAGACTTTCATGCTTCTCTTCTAGCTCCCCACCAGGCTACTGCTCTATGTCTGCTTCTGGGCTGTGCTAATAAACGTGCATGGGCTTCTCTGGTGGCTCAGTGGTAAAGAATCTGCCTGCAATGCAGGAGCCACAGGAGATGTGGGTCTGATCCCTGGGTCAGGAGGGCATGGCAACCCCCTCCAGTATTCTTGCCTGGAGAATCCCCATGGACAGAAAAGCCTGGCAGGCTACAGTCCATAGGGTCGAAAAGAGTCAGACACGACTGAAGCGACTTAGCATGCATGCACGCATGCAATAAAAGGCCATAAAGAAGCTGAGTATGCCATCAGGGAAATTACTGTCTGGTTGGAAAGAAACTGATGACTGTAGGCAAACTGATTAAGTACTGAATAAGTAGGTGAGGTATTCAGTCTTTATATCAGCCTATCATCTGCGGAAAATAAAAGTAGAAGGGAATAAGTGTACACAAAGGAAAAGGAGATATGACACAGATATCTGTGTAGTGTGGAAAGAGTCTTGTGTAGAATGGAAGGAGTCCAGGGACCTGAAATCTGGTTTTAATGCCAGTTTTAAGCACTGGCACTCTTTTTGTTAGCCAAGAACAAGGTACTTACGTCAATATACTTTATTGTTTTATTGTTATTATTATCTTTCTGTCTTAGAAAATGAAGAGTTGAGATAGACTGGCAAATCTTGGGAGATTCTTTGATTAAAAAAATGAGTCTTTTATTTTTGAATTTCTTGTAAATTCTCTGAGTTTCCTAACCAGAATGATCATGAGGAGAATAGGTTAGAATTTAGCTGCAGAGACTGTCAGCTCTGGATAAGGAAAAGGAAGTGGGGATAAAGTGAAGGGGTTCCTATCCATGCCTTGACTTCAGCTCAATTTCCTAAAATTACTCTTACACTCCTAAGCTCAGGGAGCCTTCTCCACAACTTTCCCCTGCCTACAACTCCAGGTGAACTGGGCAATGTATACTCCAGCTATACCATGCTGTGAAAGTCACTTCTAAAAAGTGAGATTCCAGGGAACAAGGGTTTCCTTGATGCTCATGGTTTATTTAACCCTCATCAGTCTAAGTTCTATCTCAGATTTTAAGCATTAGGTTTGCCCCTTCCACACCTGCTGCTGCTGCTAAGTTGCTTTAGTCATGCCCGACTCTGTGCGACCCCATAGACGGCAGCCCACCAGGCTCACCAGTCCCTGGGATTCTCCAGGCAAAAACACTGGAGTGGGTTGCCATTTCCTTCTCCAGTGCATGAAAGTGAAAGTGAAAGTGAAGTCGCTCAGTCGTGTCTGATCCTTATCGACCCCATGGACTGCAGCCCACCAGGCTCCTCCGTCCATGGGATTTTCCAGGCACGCATACTGGAGTGGGTTGCCATTGCCTTCTCGGCTGCCACACCTAATCTGCACTTAATTTGTTTTCTAATTTATACTAATAACCTTTTTTGGCATTGAGGTAGCCAGTTGCCAACATAGCTAATTCTTTTTCTTTTTAATTAAAGTATAATTGACCTACAACATATGTTAGTTCCAGGTGGACAAAATAGTAATTTGATAATTCTATGCATTTCAAAAGGATCAATACAATAAGTCTAGTTATCATACATGGTTATTACAATATTATTGACTATATTCCCCATGTTATATATTTCATCCACATGACTCGTTTATTTTATAACTGGAAGTCTCACCTGTTTCACCCATCACCTCACCCTCTTCCCCTTTGGCCACTACCTGTTTTTGTCTGTATCTGTGAGTCTATTTCTATTTTGCTAGGTTTAGTCATTTGCTTTCTTTTTCAGATTTCACATATAAGTGAAATCATATGGTATTTTTCTGTCTTTCTCTGTATGATTTGTTTCACCTACCATACCTTCTATATCCATTAATGTTGTCATAAATGGTAAGGTTTCATTCTTTTCATGACAGAGTAATTTTCCATTCTCTATGTCTGTCTGTGTATCTATCTCACATATTCTTTATCCATCCACCTATTTAGGCCTTCCCTGATAGCTCAGTTGTTAAAGAATCCGCCTGCAATGCAAGAGACCCCAGTTTGATTCCTGGATCGAGAAGATCCACTGGAGAAGGGATAGGCTACCCACTCAAGTATTGTTGGGCTTTCCTTGTAGCTCAGCTGGTAAAGAATCCACTTGCAATGCGGGAGACCTGGGTTCAATCCCTGGATTGGGAAGATCCCCTGGAGAAACGAAAAGCTACCCACTCCAGTACTCTGGCCTGGAAAAATCCATGAACTGTATAGTCCATGGGGTCACAAAGGGTCAGACATGACTGAATAACTTTCACTTTCACTTCCATACACTATTTATGGACACTTAGGCTATTTCCATACCTTGGCTACTATGAACAATATTGTAATTAATATGGGGTGTGTGTATCTTTTTGAATTAGTATTTTTTTCTTCAGAAAAATACCCTGGAGGGGAATTGCTGGATCATATGGTAATTCTATTTTTATTTTTTGAGGAAACTCCATACTATTCTCCATAGTATTTGTACTAGTTTACATTCCCATCAACCATGTAGAAGGGTTTCCTTTTTTGCACACTCCCTCCTTATTGATTCTCTGCCTAGATGATCTGTCCATTGATGTAAGCAGGGTGTTAAAGTTCTCCTATTATTGTTGATGATCATTACCCTAAACTGTTGGGTATATGTTGCTTATCTCCATTTAGTTTTGTTCTTTTTCTGGTGTTTTATTTTGTTTCTTTATTTGGAGTGTATTCCTCTGTAACCTCATTTTGTCTAATTCTCTGTGTTTATTTATATAAACTAACACAGCATTTGTGTGTTAGTCACTTAGTCATGTCCAACTCTTTTTGACCCCATGGACTGTAGCCAGCCAGGTTCCTCTGTCCATGGAATTCTACAGGCAAGAATATTACAGTGGGTAGCCCTTCTATTCTCCAGGGGATCTTCACAACCCAGGAGTTGAACCTGGGTCTTCTGCATTGCAGACTGATTCTTTACCATCTGAGCCACCAGGGAAGCCGTGAAAGTGAAGTAAAAGTCGCTCAGTTAGTGTCCTACTCTTTGCGACTCCGTGGACTATACAGTCCATGGAATTCTTCAGGCCAGAATATGGAATGGGTAGCCTTTCCCTTCTCCAGGGGATCTTCCCAACCCAGGGACTGAACCCAGGGTCTCCTGCCTTGCAGGCCTATTCTTTACCAGCTGAGCTACCAGGGAAGCCCTACTAACCTTCACTCATCTTTCCAGTGGTTCAGGAACCCTACGCTTGGGAGCCTAGTGTGGGACTCGGAACCCCACTACTTGGCAAGAACTTCTGTAATAGTTCCTATCCTCCAGTTTGTGGGGTACCCAGCTGCAGGCGTGGGTCTTGACTTCTCCTACTCTGCTTCTCCTACTCATTGTCCTTCTTATAGGTGTAGTTGTCAAAAACCTTTCCTGCTCTTCCTCAGGTCTTTTATCTATAGTTGCTCTGTAAATAGTTGTAATTTTGGTGTCCTGGTGATAGGAGGTGAGTTCAGGTTCTTTTACTCCACCCTCTGGGCCTCACCACCTCAATAAAAGCAGTTCCTGGTTTGTTTGGTGTTTTTTTGGCCATACCATGCAACATGTGGGATCTTCAGTCCCCAACCAGGAGTCAAACCCATCCCCACGTACACTGTAAGTGTGGGATCTTAGCCACAAAATTGCTACAGAAATCCCTCAATAAAGCCAATTCTTAGCAACTGAGTGATCATAGCAACTTGAAGACAGTGACTGAATGTTTTATACCTACAGTTTTATACTTTTATGGACTAAATTACTGGTAAGAATGATAAATGAGAAGAAATCCTGCTTTAAGTTTTTTCTTATACAGCTGTTAACATCTTACACCTTCAGTCATAGTAAACTACCCTATTTTCACACACATAACAGTGTGTATATGCATAATATGTATTTTGTCAGTTAACAAAATACGTAGAAATACAGTGCTGTTTTCAGAGCATTGATCTAAATTACAGTTATTGTATGTATGTAATTCTGGGTTATGTTAGAATTCTACTAAGAAATTGTAGGGGATGCTAAAGTTTGAGGAAAAAAAGTGCTTCAAAGGTCAATTGTTGTTGTTTAGCTGCTCATTTGTATCCAACTCTGAGATCCCATGGACTATAGCCCACCAAGCTCCTCTGTCCATGGGGTCTGGTATGAATACTGGAGCAAATTGCCATTTCCTTCTGCAGGGAATCTTCCTGACCCAGGGATCGAATCCATGTCTCCTGCTTGGTAGGTGGATTCTTTACACTGAACCACATACACTGTGGCCATAGAAAAATCTCAATAATACATATATAATACTCATATTTGAAGTCTGTTAGCTTCCTGGAGAAAACTTCAAAATTATTAGGTTTCACCAGAGCATCAGTTTTGAATGATTTAACCAAATGGCCTGTCTTGTTGGGTACACATGGGCTGTTGTGTTGAACAACTCTGGGAGACACCATAGATGTTATATTCATATTATGCTGTCACCTGAATGATGAAAAATATTTGCCAAAGATGATAATTTGGAGTTTAGAGAAGATGACCCTAAGCAATTTCTCTTTTTTTTTTTCTGATAGTAATCAGATTTCAAGACCCATTGTAGACCAAACTACCCTGAGTTTGTGTCCTTAGGATCCGCTTCTCCAAAGTCGCTTTTAAGTTGGATGGGGTTGGCTTAGCCCAGACAGAGCAAGTGTCCACTGCCCCTTGCTTAAGTGCTGTGTGATGCCCCACCAGCCAGAGCCCAAAGTCAGTGCTGCCTCAGACTAGTTAAAGGCTACAGCAGCGGGGAAGGGCTTGTTTATCTGAGTAGAAGTGACAGGCTAGGCTTGTGGTTCAAGGAAGGGGGCGGGGAGCTAAGGGAATGCTGAAAATCTGTCTTGACTGCCTTGCTTTCCATCAGATTTATAAGCAAACACCACAGATCCAACTAGTCTGGTTTGAAGCTGCTCTGCTACCTCCGTGGTCTTTCCCCATGGGTCCCAATTCCTGACCCCTTTAGTGTTCTTTGGGGCTCACCTCTTAGTATGAATCAAAATGAGTTTTGGTGGAGGAATAAATAAGCAGAATATTCACTGGAACATTCTTAAAGCCCTGCAGTGCCAGCAATGAAAATACAACTGGAATGTAAAGTCTCTTCAACCTCAGAAATGTATGCGGTAGATTTTCTGAGGTTAATTCAGACACATATACAACCCAAAGGCATGACAGGCAGAAGAAACTATGAAACTGTAGGCACATGGTGAATTCTAACAACTATGCTCATCTTCCTTATCCTCATCCGTACAAAACTGGATAAAAAGAGAACCAATACCCAGTCAGCCTTTTGAAGGGTGGAAAATTATAATGAAAGAGGACCAGATGGACATTCAAGGCACACAAGGCTAGTCTTAGCTCAAGTGCTAATTAGTTATTGGAAAAAACCTGAACCCTGCGCCTGTTTCCTCATCAGCTAGTTACGGAGGCTGCTGCTGCTGCTGCTAAGTCGCTTCAGTCGTGTCCAGCTCTGTGCGACCCCATAGACAGCCTCCCACAAGGCTCCTCTGTCCCTGGGATTCTCCAGGCAAGAACACTGGAGTGGGTGTTACGGAGGCTAGGTTTGTTTAATTGCTTTCAAAAGGCTCTTCTGATTGTACGTGTTTAGAATTCATTTGTGGAATTCATGTTGCATCTCATAAGAATAAGAAATGGAATAAGAAATGGAATGCAGGGTTGCTCTTTTTAGAGTTTCTTTAGCAGGGAGGTGTGTCTGAAGTGGCCCAGGAGACACAGTGCTGGTTTCTTCAATTACAGTGTGGGAACAGAATGATTTTTTGACACTGAGAATTTAACTTGGCATGTTTGCATCCCTTCTTTTATTTTTATTAATTAATTTTTATTGCAGTAGAATTGCTTCACAGTTTTGTGTTAGCTTCTACTGCATAGCAAGATGAATCAGCCGTACATAAACCTATATTCCTTCTTGAGGCCCAAATAGTTCCCTTATCACTAAGTGACCTCAAAGTCTCACCCTGTTTTTCTTGTCCTCACCCATGTTCATTAAGAGTAATAATGGATTCATGATCAGAAAGTCCCACATCCGATCAGATCTCTGATTTATTTTCTGACCCTAGATGAGTCACCTTTGTACTTAGACCTTATTTTCCACATGCACTATGAAGTTGTTAAAATGGTCATGGGTTGTCCTGAAGTGGCTTTCTTTCCTAAGACTGAAGATAACTTTGAAGAACACTCCAAGTTTTCAGGATTGGAAAAAAATGCAGATAAATGAAATGTGATTTTATCATTATCTGTAAAGCACCTCCTCTTCACCACCACTACCTTGATCTTTCTAGATCTCATCTTGGGCTGCTATTTTTTTCTTTTTTTAAAAAAAATATTTTTAATTGGAGGATCATTGCTTTACAATGTTTTGTTGGTTTCTGCCGTACAACAGCATGAATCAGCCATAAGTATACATATATCCTCTCATTCTTGAACCCCCTCCCATCCATCCCTTTGAGTTGCTATCAAAATTATTTTTAATTGACTGACTTAACATGGGCTGGGAAATAGAGGCAAGCTGATTTAAAGGTATGAGCTTAGATTATCTACAAACAGAAGAGCAGTAAAGCTTTGATAGTATCAGCAGGCCACGGGTTGTGGGTTTATATAAATTCAGATAGTGTGTGAGATAAATCCTTCAGACAAAGTTCACTGAACCCTGGGAGAGGACTCTGAGTTGTATGGTTTCACAGTGATATTAGGTGCTGCACCTTTTGATTTTTATTTCAACATTAACTAAATAAATTTTGGCTGTCTGGGGAGTGGTGATTTCTGTAGGTAAGGTATATAAAAACTTGCAGGATCTTAGTTCCCTGACCAGGGATTGAACCTCAGCCCTTGGCAGTGAAAGCACTGAGTCCTAGCCACTGAACCTCCAGGGAAGTCCCCAGAATTAATTATTTTAAAACGTACTACAAAGCTGCAGTGATTAAGGCCATGCACTATAGGCATAAGGAGAATCTGGACTTCAGACCCTGGGATCCCTGTTTTCAGGCCTCCAGCCTCAGGTTGAATTATAGTCCCAGATTTCCTGACCTTCCAACTTGCAGATGGCAGACTGTGGGGCTTCTCAGCCTCCATAGCCTTGCAAGCCAATTCCTATAATAAATTTCCATATATATATATATATATATCCTATTATATATAGGATAAATTTCCATATATATATATATATATCTCCTATTGGTTGTTTCTCCAGAGAACCCTCATTAATACAATGGATGAAACTTGGAAACTTGCTAAAGCCAAACACAGAAGGTCACAGATTATATGATTCAATTTATATAAGATATCCAAAATAGGCAAATCCGTAAAGATGAGAGATAGATTAGTGATTGCTCAGGAGCTTGTGGTGGGGAGGTGGGCACTGGGAAGTGGCTGCTCTTGGTACAGGTTTTTATCTATTTATTTATTTATTTTTGGCTGCACTGGGTCTTCATTGCTACACGGGCTTTTCTCTAGTTGTGGCAATTGGGGGGCTACTCTTCATTGCAGTGCACGGGCTTCTAACTGCAGTGACTTCTCTTGTGGAGCATCAGCTCTAGGGTGCTCCAGCTTCAGTAGTTAGAGTGCGTAGGCTCAGTAGTTGCGGCTCCCAGGCTCTACAGCACAGGCTCAATAGTTGTAGTGTGTGGGCTTAGTTGTTCCTCGGCACGTGGGATCTTCCTGGAACAGGAATCAAACTGGTGTCTCCTACATTGGCAGGCAGATTCTTTACCACTGTGCCACCAGGGAGGCCTCTAGGACAGGGTTTTTTTTTAAAGGATGTGATGAAAATAGTCTAAAACTAGATAGCAGTGATGGTTGTACAACTTTGTGAATATACAAAAAAACCACTAAATTGTACACATTAAAAGGGTGCATTTTATGCTTTCTAAACTTTATTTCCCAAAAAACCCACAAAAGCAATATTAAAGGCAATTTTAATTTTTTTAAAAATTATTTTTGAGAATCTGTTAGGGGAGCAGCGTACCGTGTAATGTAAAAGCCCTGATTCTAAAACCACACAACCTGGGCTGAAGTTCCAAATCCCTGCTTACTAGCTGTGTGATCTAGAGCAAGTTACTGAACTTCTCTGTGACACAGTTCCTTCATCTATATGTAGAGTGTTGAGAACAGTGCCTGACAGGTGGTGAGCAATGTATAAGTGTTTGTCGTTTTAACTATACTCCATAAAACGTACCAGGCAGTGGTGGGAAGCAGAAACCAGTGTCAAGAAAGCTGTGCTGATTTGTATCAGTTAAGGGTGGAGTCCAAAGTGGATTGCTTCACTTGGTTTATTGTCTGAACTCCGCTCTATGCTCACTCAGGGAAACAGCCTGGGCTTATCCGGAAAAGAGGGAGATAATGTGGAATGCCTAAACTGAATCCTCTTACCTGGGTTCTGGAAAAAGGTCCAAAAATACATTGTGTGCTCAGTCATGTCTGACTCTTTGCTACCCCATGGACTGTAGCCCGCTACAAAATTCCTCTGTCTGTGGAATTTTCCAAGCAAGACTACTGGAGTGGGTTGCCATTTCCTCCTCCAGGGGATCTTCCTGACCCAGGGATCGAACCCAGGTCTCCCACATTGCAGGCAGATTCTTTACCACAGTGCCGCCTGGGAAGCTCAAATGGAGGAAACCAGAGCAAGGGATGGTGAACAGTACTTAATGTATTTTTGTTGTTCAGTTAAATAAATGTTAGGCAAAAATTCTGAGGGTTTTCCTCTTGAGCGTAGACACAAACCTCATGATTTTTGTTCTCTTATCCTGTCTTTGTTTTAATCTTTTTTGCTCTTTTTAAAAATATTTATTTTTATATATTTATTTGCCTGCATCAGGTTATAGTCGAGGCATGCAGGATTTTTAGTTGTGGCATGTGGGCTCAAACCTGGGCCCCCTACATTCGGAGCTTGGAGTCTTAGCCACTGGACCACCAGGGAAGTCCCATCTTTTGCTCTTTCATTTCAAAAATCAAGATTAAGCAAAATAAGATCAAGTAAAGTTCATGTCACTGCCACATTTTTATTCCCAGGATGCATCAACAACCCAGGAGGGTAGCAGGTGTTTCAAGAAATATTTGCATCACTTTGCTTTAAACTGCTTTCTGCATCTTTGTGAAGGTACACTTAAATTTCTTGATTTTCCTATGGATCTCAATTTACTTACAGCAAATAGAGATTCTAATAGAAGGACTGGTTTACATAGCCATTTTGAGGGAAAGATGCACGAGTACCTGCTTGGTTGTGTCCAACTCTGCGACTACAAGGACTGTAGCCCACCAGGCCCTTCTGTCCATGGACTCCTCCAGGCAAAATACTGGAATGAGCTTCCTATGCCAGGGGATCTTCCTGACCTAGGGATCAAACCATGGTCTCTTACGGCCCCTGCATTGCCCCAGGCAGAATTTTCACCACCATGCCATCTGAGAAGCCCCAGTGATATATGAAAGGAGAAAAAGTATGACTAGTAAATGATGGGGCAGTGAGCAGAGTTGTCTTGAAGTTCTCTGAAATATATAGACAGGGCTTAACAGATTCCCAGTTCTTACTATAGAAAAGCTTTACCTGTGGGAAGCCAGGATTCTTCAAAAGAGATGGCAGTGGGCATGTGTGTATGTGTGTATATATGTGAATGTGTATGTATGCATGTGTACATGTGTGTATATATGAGTTTGTATATGTATGTGTGTGTATATATGTGTATGTATGTGTATATGTCTGTGCATGTGTGTATATGTATATGTGTGTGTGTGTGTGTGTTTGGAGCAGAATAATTCTACCTTGGGTTTCTGAAATCCTTTTATTCTAAAACTTTAAAAGTCCTTTCACATGTTTTATCTCATTTATCAGAATGTCTCTGATTAGATACTACAAGGATAATGATAATCCATGATGTTATAGATTAGGAATTAAAACACAGGGAAGTGATAAAATTTGGTCAAAGAGAGAGAGACAGCAAGAGAGAGAGGATAATAAACATAGCAGCCAATCTAGAACTTTATTATTAAATTAGAGCCTGGTGGATTTCCTCTGTATTAAATAAGAAAGGTTTTTGATTATTATTATTAAATAATCAATGCAAAGAAACAGGAAAACAACAGAATGGGAAAGACTAGAGATCCCTTCAAGAAAATTAGAGATACCAAGGGAATATTTCATGCAAAGATGGGCTCGATAAAGGACAGAAATGGTATGGACCTAACAGAAGCATAAGATATTAAGAAGAGGTGGCAAGAATACCCAGAAGAACTGTACAAAAAAGATCTTCACGACCAAGATAATCACGATGGTGTGATCACTCATCTAGAGCCAGACATCCTGGGAATGTCGAAGTCAAGTGGGCCTTAGAAAGCATCACTACGAACAAAGCTAATGGAGGTGATGGAATTCCAGTTGAGCTATTTCAAATCCTGAAAGATGATGCTGTGAAAGTGCTGCACTCAATATGCCAGCAAATTTGGA
>NW_011494962.1:1535109-1535309 GCF_000754665.1 Bison bison bison | reverse complement strand
ATGGAAAAATCAAGAGAGTTCCAGAAAAACATCTATTTCTGCTTTATTGACTATGCCAAAGCCTTTGACTGTGTGGCTCACAATAAACTGTGAAAATTCTTCAAGAGATGGGAATACCAGACCACCTGACCTGCCTCCTGAGAAACCTATATGCAGGTCAGGAAGCAACAGTTAGAACTGGACATGGAACAACAGACTGG
>NW_011494962.1:1533862-1534371 GCF_000754665.1 Bison bison bison | reverse complement strand
TCTAGTCAAGGCTATGGTTTTTCCAGTGGTCATGTATGGATGTGAGAGTTGTACTGTGAAGAAAGCTGAGTGCTGAAGAATTGATGCTTTTGAACTGTGATGTTGGAGAAGACTCTTGAGAGTCTCTTGTACTGCAAGGAGATCCAATCAGTCCATTCTAAAAGAGATCAGTCCTGGGAGGCCTCAGATCAGATCAGTCGCTCAGTCGTGTCCGACTCTTTGCGACCCCATGAATCGCAGCATGCCAGGCCTCCCTGTCCATCACCAACTCCCAGAGTTCACTCAGACTCACGTCCATCAAGTCAGTGATGCCATCCAGCCATTTCGTCCTTTGTCGTCCCCTTCTCCTGCCCCCAATCCCTCCCAGCATCAGAGTCTTTTCCAATGAGTCAACTCTTCACATGAGGTGGCCAAAGTACTGGAGTTTCAGCTTCAGCATCATTCCTTCCAAAGAAATCCCGGGGCTGATCTCCTTCAGAATGGACTGGTTGGATCTCCTTGCAGTCCAA
>NW_011494962.1:1521392-1533713 GCF_000754665.1 Bison bison bison | reverse complement strand
TCCTCTTTCACTTTCATCAAGAGGCTTTTGAGTTCCTCTTCACTTTCTGCCATAAGGGTGGTATCATCTGCATATCTGAGGTTATTGATATTTCTCCCGGCAATCTTGAATCCAGTTTGTGTTTCTTCCAGTCCAGCGTTTCTCATGATGTACTCTGCATATAAGTTAAATAAACAGGATGACAATATACAGCCTTGACGAACTCCTTTTCCTATTTGGAACCAGTCTGTTGTTCCATGTCCAGTTCTAACTGTTGCTTCCTGACCTGCATACAAATTTCTCAAGAGGCAGATCAGGGAGGCCTGGTGTGCTGCAATTCAATGGGTTGCAAAGAGTCAGACATGACTGAGCGACTGAACTGAACTGAAATAAGAAAGGAAGGTGATGAGGGTTTAAGGCAAAGTTCCTGAAATTGGCTCCATGTTGGAATTAACTTTTGGAGCTTTAACAGATCCCAGGACTCGGCTCCCATTCCCAAGACTGTTTCTTGATTCTGACTTAACTGATGCATCATCTTGGGCTTTGAAACTTTTACAAAGTTTCTTTGACCTCACTGGTTTTATTTATTTTTATTTTTTTCAATTATTATTATTTTATTTATTTATTTATTTTTACTTTACAATATTGTATTGGTTTTGCCATACATCAACATGCATCTGCCACAGGTGTACATGTGTTCCCCATCCTGAACCCCCATCCCACCTCCCTCCCCATACCATCCCTCTGGTTCATCCCAGCACACCAGCCCCAAGGTTCCTGTATCCTGCATTGAACCTGGACTGGTGATTCATTTCTTATATGATATTATACATGTTTTAATGCCATTCTCCCAAATCATACCCCACCCCAACTCTCCCACAGAGTCCAAAAGACTGTTCTATACATCTGTGTCTCTTTTGCTGTCTCGCATACAGGGTTATCGTTACCATCTTTCTAAATTCCATATATATGCGTTGCTGCTGCTACTGCTGCTGAGTCACTTCAGTTGTGTCCAACTCTGTGCGACCCCATAGACGGCAGCCCACCAGGCTCCCCTGCCCCTGGGATTCTCCAGGCAAGAACACTGGAGTGGGTTGCCATTTCCTTCTCCAATGCAGGAAAGTGAAAGTGAAAGTGAAGTCGCTCAGTCATGCCTGACTCTTAGCGACCCCATGGACTGCAGCCTACCAGGTTACTCCATCCATGGGATTTTCCAGGCAAGAGTACTGGAATGGGGTGCCATTGCCTTCTCCTAATATATGTGTTAGTATGCTGTATTGGCGTTTTTCTTTCTGGCTTACTTCACTCTGTATAATAGGCTCCAGTTTCATCCACCTCATTAGAACTGATTCAAATGTATTCTTTTAATGGCTGAGTAATACTCCATTGTGTATTTGTACTACAGCTTTCTTATCCATTAATCTGCTGATGGAGACCTCACTGGTTTTAAATTTGGGGGGTTAGAGTGTAAAAAAGGAAATCTGAAATCTGTTTTATTTACTTTTATTCTGAGTATATGATATATAAATTTAAAACCATGAAGTAATTTATAAAAGAGAGCAGGAGAGTTGAAAATTTAACATTTATAAAAACCAGGTACTTCTCAGAAGGAAGGTGAGAAAATTATAGTAGAAGCCTAGGTAATATTTACTGTAAGGATATTTTTAATTTATTTGGCTGTGTCAGGTCTCTGGTGCAGCATGTGAACTCTTAGCTGTGGCATGTGGATCTAGTTCCTTGACTAGAGACTGAACCCAGACACCCTGCATTGGAAGTGCAGAGTCTCAGCCACTGGACCACCAGGGAAGTCCCTTCTGCAAACCAGGGAAGCCCATATTAAATTTAAATTTCAGGAAGCAATTTTCTTATTCCCTTGATCCATAGACATTTAAGTATTCTAATTGTGGTATTATGTCATTATAGTAATACTGCCTATGATGAAAATCTTATCCAAAAGGAGAAATCATTTGTAGATATCATAATTTGAAGAATAATAGTAGTAATTATTATGGGAGTATTTTATTTCTATAATTATTATAGGCGTAATTAGTAATAACTATTATTTGTTATGTGCTAGGTATTGTTCTAAGTATCATTTAATTCTTACAGTGACTAGTGGAGATAGATAATACTATAAACTCAGTTTAACAGATGAAAAAAATGAGATTGCTCAAGAGAACACAGCTCATTAATGGCAGAAACGGGTATATTGGAGTTCTCCTGGTGGCTCAACAGTGAAGAATACTCCTGCCAATGCAGGAGACAGGGGTTCGATCCCTGGGTTGGGAAGATCCCCTGGAGTATGGACTGGCAACCCATTCCAGTATTCCTGCCTGAGAAATCCCACAGACAGAGGAGTCTGGTGGGCTACAGTTCATGGAGTTGCAGAGTCAGACATGACTGAGCAATTAACGAACAACAATATGGGTATATTGGGTTTCAAAATTCATTGGGCTATACTTCTGAGACTTGTCATAAAAATACTGAAAGGTAGCCAAAGCCTAGGGGTATGCCTTTTGGGTCTTTATTGTGGACGATATAAATGACTTCAAGCAAAGACACATCTGTAAACAAAGCACCTTTCTCATGCATGTAAGTTCAGAGCGGGAAGCACAGCTGAGGTGGGGCCACTGTGGGGCTGCACTGAGGCTATATTAAGATAACAAGCCAGTAGAGTTGTTCACTGCTATTTAATAAAATACACACCTACGGACTTTCATCATCCACACCCACATTCATGAACACACACAGTGGTTCTGCATTTTTTGCTCACTGAATTTATTTTCCAACTATCCTCCATTATCCTGCCAAGAAAGGTCTGTCTAGTCAAAACTATGTTTTTTCCAGTAGTCATGTATGGATGTGAGAGTTGGACTATAAAGAAAACTGAGCGCTGAAGAATTGATGCTTTTGAACTGTGATGTTGAACAAGACTCTTGAGAGTCCCTTGGACTGCAAGGAGATCCAAACAGTCCATCCTAAAGAAAATCAATCCTGAATGTTCATTGGAAGGACTGATGCTGAAGCTGAAACTCCAATAATTTGGCCACCTGATGTGAAAAATTGACTCATTGGAAGACACTGATGCTGGGACAGATTGAAGGCAGGAGGAGAAGGGGATGACAGAGGAAGAGATGGTTGGATGGCATCGCTGACTCAATGGAGATGAGTTTGAGTAAACTCCGGAAGTTGGTGATGGACCGGGAGGCCTGGTGTGCTGTGGACCATGGGGTTGCAAAAAGTCGGACACGACTAAGCTAAATGTAGGAGACCTGAGTTTGATTCCTGGGTTGGGAAGATCCCTGGTTTGGGAAGATCCCCTGGAGAAGGAAAGAGCAATACTAAGGAAGTCATTCGGCACTTTCATTATATGGTGCCTGTGTTAGAGGAAATGGAATATATCCACATTTATGCCACTGCTTTGAAGGAAAGCCACACTGTCTTGAGATCATCCTGATGGGGCAGTAGAAATTAGAGTTAGAGACTGTCAGGTAGAATGTGTTATTTAGGAACGCTGAGTTGAAACCTTTGGTCTGAAAAGTAATTATGTCTACATAATTATATAAAAGTAATTATGTATCCAAAAGTAATTATGTATACAAAGTAAACACACAGAGGAAGGTGTAACTATTACATTACCTTTTTTTTTTTTTTTAAACTTTAGAAGCTTTATTACTTGCCTTTTTAGCATCAGGTTTTTTTTTTTTTTAATTTTAATTGGAGGAGAATTACTTTACAGTATTGTGGTGGTTTTTGCCATAATATTTACTGGAGTATAGTTGCTTTACAATGTGTTATTTTCTGCTGCACAGTCAAGTGAATCAGCTAGAGGTATACATATATCCCCCCTTTTTTTGGATTGTCTTCCCATTTAGGTCACCACAGAGCACTGAGTAGAATTCCCTGTGCTGTACAATAAGTTAATGTTAGTTGTATATTTTATATGTAATGGTTTATAGAAGTCAGTCTCAATTTCCCAATTTCATCCCAGCCCTTCCCCCCGACCCCAACCCGGTGTCTGTTTGTTCTCTATGTCCATGTCTCTATTTCTGCTTTGCAGATATGTTCATCTGTACTATTTTTCTAGATTCCACATATATGCTTTAATAAACAATGCATTTTTCTCTTTCTGACTTGGCTTTGTGTGACGGTCTCTAGGTCCATATTAGTCTCTTCAAATGGCACAGTTTGTTCCTTTGAAGAACATTTTCACATTCTCATTAATTCTCACTAGAATCCTCTGAGGTAAGTGCTCATGATAATCTCAGATTAAAGATTAGAAAACCAAGACGTTAGAAGATTGAGATAAATCTATCCTGCGTCCCTGACCTTGGTCCCTGTGTTCCTTCTACTTGCCACAGTTGGATGGAGACGATATATTAACTTTGTTTCCAAAAGTTCCAACTTAGCTTTCTCCCAGGTAGAAAACATAATGCCATCAGCAAGCAATTCGGACTGTGGCCCACTAGGTTCCTCAACCTATGGGATTTCTTAGGCAAGAATACTGGAGTGGGTTGCCATTCCTGTCTCCAGGGGATCTTCCTGACCCAGGGATGGAACTCAAGTCTCCTGCATTAGCAGATGGATTCTTTACCATGGAGCCACCCAGGGAAGCTCTTCTGATTACCCCATAGGAAATTACAGGCAGAGGTAGTGACAGGAATGAAAACTGGTGGGGCTACCATGATGTGGGTCACAAGATGCAGTTGCAAGCGAGACTTCAGAATTAGAGAGTTGAGGGGGAGAGACTAGGTATGTGGACTTAGCTGGCCTGCCCCTTTTCTAGTGTCATTCACTTCCTCCTGCTGTCTGTAATTCTTTACTTCCCGCAGGAGAGAAGCAGGTGTCCTGGCCCCAAAATTAGGATGAGAAGGAATGACAAGGTCAGGTGATATGCTCAGTGAATCACCTACCAACACAGAACTAGAAATTGAAACCTCTGCCTCTGTAATCATTGCACCAGGGTCAGTGCTGACGCTCCCCATCCAAGCATCTCATCCTCTGTCATTCCCTTCTCCTGCCACCTTCAATCTTTCCCAGCATCAGGGTCTTTTCCAATGAGTCAGTTCTTTGCATCAGGTGGCTGAAGTATTGGAGTTTCAGCTTCAGCATCAGTCCTTCCAATGAATATTCAGGACTGATTTCCTTTAGGATGGACTGGTTGGATTTCCTTGCACAATGAGACAGTGATGTTTTCCCACAGGTGCCTATTTCATCTTGCCAGGCCTTTATTATTGTTTCCCTGAAATTCCCTTCTATATCTAGAGTCCTTAGGAGGACACACCCTGTGTGACACAGCATTTAGGTTACAACGCAGCTGAGCTGACTCCCTGATTGTGCCTGCCTGGGTCTGGGACTCATTTATTAGAGAATGAGAAACTGTACGTGTGTGTGTGTGTGTGTTCCTGCAATCTTTTGCAGACTGCATTTTTTTCTGCCTTTTTCTCTGCAGAGGGCTGTGGGCTAGAAAGACAGGACAACAAAACAGATCTCCTTGCTTAGGAGGGGGAAACTGCCAAAAGATATTTAAAGTTCCATGTGAACTAAAAAAAAAGATACACAACTTGAGAGCTTTGAGTTAAGTTTTACTGGGGCAAAATGAGGACTGCAGCCTGGGAGGCAGCATCTCAGATAGCTCTGAGAGACTGCTCCAAAGCGGCAGTGGGAGAAAGTAAATATATAAGGTTTTGGTGAAGGGGGAGTTCAATACCATGAAGCACTCATTTTACAAAAGGTTTTTTGTTAGTTGTGAGGATCTGATGTCTCCCTGAAGGAATTTAGTGCTTCTCTAGATATGAGGGCTTCCCTTGTGGCTCAGACGGTAAAGCATCTGCCCACAATGTGGGAGACCTGGGTTCAATCCCTGGGTCGGGAAGTTCCCCTGGAGAAGGAAATGGCAACCCACTCCAGTATTCTTGCCTGGAAAATCCCATGGACGGAAGAGCCCGGTAGGCTACAGTCCATGGGGTCACAAAGAGTTGGACACAACTGAGCGACTTCACTTCACTTCACTTCTAGATATGAGGAGATGCAAGGATTGAGATCATAAAATCTGTTCCTAAAAGCATCCAACTATCTAAAGACCTGTCACACCAGATTCCCTGGAGCACAGAGTGCCTCCCTCCACCCTGAACTCCCTCAGGGGTTGTTGAAGGTCAACACTTACAGAAGCATGGGCTTCAATCTCCGTAGAGGCAGATGGCAAATGCCTTTGTTGTTCAGTCGTTGGCAGTGCTCTTGGTAAGTGCCAATTTGTAGTTGACACCCAGAAGCCCCTTTTTTAAAAGAAAAAACCAAACAGGGTGAACAGCTAAGTGGGGACTGGTCCTTGGAAATGTAGTGTGACTGATAGCGGTGGAAGCCAGGCGTGTGAAACAAGCCTCCAGCAGCAGGTAGGGGCTTCTTTGGTGTGTCCATCAGGTAGGAAAAAGTGAACACAGATGGGTCAGAGCAGCTCTGTGCTGAGAGCAGGCGGTGGTTGTGTGTTCTTGGCTTTTCTTTCTTATCAGTAACCCTTATTCTGTGCTTGGGGTGCAGCATTAAAGAATCTGCCTGCAGTGCAGAAAATGCTGGTTCAACCCCTGGCTTGGGAAGATCCCCTGGAGAAGGCAACTCACTCCAGTGTTCTTGCCTGGGGAATCCCATAGACAGAGGAACCTGGCGGGCTATAGTCCCTGGGATCTCAAAGAGCAGGGAATGATTTAGCATCCGAACAACAAAGTAATCCCAGGAAGAGAAAATAGCCAGCATATATTTTAAGATATATTATTTTTGGACTTTTGAGGTTTGCATATAGTAGATGGAGGGTTATGAAATCAGGAATGTCATAAGTAAAATGATAATTATAATAAAAACCTCTTGAATTTATATAACACTTGAAGGGACATAAAATGTGTTCATGTTGGCAATGATATTTTAAATCTGATGCCATTTGATTTCCCCAGGTGTCCCAGGGCTCCCTATCTTGGGTTCCATTTCTTCCCCTATGGAGCGAGGTTTCAGGAGGAGCCAAGATAAAGTTTAGAACTTCTCATCTCTACTGTCTATCACATGTATTTCAGGAATTCCCAAAGAGATGAAAAGTCCTGACTTAAAGGAAGCAAGAAAAGCTGATAACGCTCTTACTGTCAAAAGAATTTGTTTGAATGTGGTCAGGACTTTCAGGCAGCATGACGGAGCCTCTTTTTTTTTTTTTCTTTTTTTACGGTTCAAAGGGCATTTCAAGCCCCAGGTCTCTAGGAGGAGGGTGAAGATCAGAAGAGTCACAATCCTTCCTATCTGAGAAGAACCGGAGGGTGAATGATGTGCTGGTAACTCCTCTGCTCTCCACCTCATCACCAGGAGATATCACTGGGCAGAGGGGCGGGTTATCTGTGCAGGTCTCTGAGCTTAAAGAGAGCCGCCGCTCAGTGAGCTCTTCTGTCCGTTTGTCCTCTCCGGAGCAGGCGTCAGGAGAGTGATGGAGCCTGAGGCTCTCTGATACCTGGCAGGGCGTCTTGAAGTCTTGAATGATTTGTATGCTCTGTCCCCTCGGGGTTCTGGCCCCTTCCTGACTCCTTACCCCAACGCCTCCGGAGCTCACAGTGGAAGTCTGAATTCAGGTCCTTCTCCCTAAAACGGAAGATAGAAATAGGCTTGGGCTCAGATCCAGGAAAATGAACAAACAAAACAAGTGATCCCGGATTCCATCATTTGGTGAGTACTGGAAGCAAATTTGGGCTTCCCTGGTGACTCAGATGGCAAAGAATCTGCCTGCAATGCAAGAGACCTGGGTTTGATCCCTGGGTTGGGAAGATCCCCTAGAGAAGGAAATGGCAACCCACTCCAGTACTCTTGCCTGGGAAATTGCTTGGACCAAGGAAGCAAATTCTGATTTATACTTATTTTCCAAATGCATTCTGAAGACAGACATGCACACATGCTCCTAGGTAACAGGGAAGAACACCGAGGCAGATTCTGCTCACACATTCTTTCCAACTTATGGTGTATTTGTTGAAGTTTAGTTTCAGCATTGTGGTTTCCGTGATTGCTTTGGATTTTGACATAACTCCGTGATACTATGTGTCTTGTCCATTTGAGTGACAAGGACATACATGTCACGAAGCAGGTTAAAGAACACTGGGTTTGTAGTAAAGGGTTGAGGCCTGGGGAATTCCCTGGTGGTCCAGTGGTTAGGACTCTGTACTTTCACTGCTGAGGGGCTGGGAACTAAGATCCTGCGAGCAGGATGGCCAAAAGGAAAACAAAACAAAACAAAAAAACTACTTATGAAACCCTTCTTGGAAGTTTACTTACTTGCTCTTTTTTGTTTTCAACCCAGGCTAATTCAGACCTTAATCTCTCTGAACCTCAGTTTCCTCCTAGTGTGAAAGTGCCCAGCATGATACATGAACTTTGTACTTCATCAGTATGCTGGCCCTGAAAACAGGAAGGACTGCTTAGTTAAAGTAAGCAGTAAGATAAAGTAACTCTGGAATCCTCTAGATTTGAGCAGTTCTCTTCTGTCTTGATTTCAACTTAATATGGTCACTCTATTTATTAAGTGAATTATTTTTGGCTAGAAAGCTTGGGGTGAGGGTGATGCGGAAGAGACAGGAAGGCTGAACGACTGAACCAGAAGGCAGATGGTCCCCATCTCAGGGTGTCATCTCCATATATTTTATCTTCCTCACTTTGGATCTTTTTGTCTTCTGCCCCTTGCCTTCACAGGTGGCACTATTGGTAAAGAACTTATCTGCCAGTGCAAGAGACAAAAGAGATTGAGTTCTATCTCTGGGTTGGGAAGATCGTCTGGAGGAGGGCAGGGCAACCCACTCCAGTATTCTTGCCAAGGAAATCCCATGGATAGAGGAGCCGGGTGGGCTATAGTCCATAGGCTCACAAAGAGTCTGATACAACTGAAGTCACTTAGCCTGCACACACATCTTCTGCCCCATAGCCCACAGCTGTTAATAACATCCTTAACTCAGTGCGGTCACTTGTCTATAGGCCACAGGTCATTTGTCTGTATGGAAAGAATGTGTTTGGCAGAACCACTTGTGTTGAAATGTGGGTGGTAAGCTTGAGGGCGAGGCTGGCATAACAGATTTAACCCCTTATGAGGTGGAACCAGGTGTCATACAGTCTGTTAAGGAATTTCTCACAACATGTAGGCAGACAGAGTACAGGAGCATGTGTTGAATTTTTAAAGTTCTATTCGTACATATATTTTGGTAAGAAGAGTTTCTTCTGGACATTCATGAGTGAGTTGCTGATTGTATCTGTGACATTACTGTACGAACTGAACAGAAATGTCCCCAGTGAGAGCTGTGTTATTGTTGAAAATAAACTGTCTCTGCATGTAATAAAACAGATATGCATTGCACTTGGATTGTTAAGTATGTATGCATTGGGAGAATTAATATGAATGTTTAGTTCAATATCACTTGTGATTATTAACTTTTATGGTCTCTAGACTATAGTCTTGCAAACATTTGGGGTGGATTTCACTTCCCATTTTACTCTCACTCTCTTTCTATTTGTATCTCCTTCATAGCTCTATTCCTCCTTTTAGAGGAGGGAAAGTTTTTCCCTTCAAGGGGGGATATTTTTTTTTTTTTGGCCATTTCACACAGCATATGAGATCTTAGTTCCCAGACCAGGGATCGAATTCGTGTCCTCTGCATTAGAAGATAGATTTTAAAAAAAAGTAATTTAGGTAATTTATGTATTTTTGACTGTGTTGGGTCTTTGTGCTATGCAGGCTTTTCTCTAGTTGCAGCAAGTAGGGGCTACTCCTTGGTTGTGGTGTGTGGGCTTCTTTCCCACTGTGGTGGCTTCTCTTGTTGCAGAGCACAGGCTTTAGGTGTGCGGGCTCAGTAGTTGTAGCTCCTGGCTGTAGAGGACAGGCTCCATCGTTGTGCGCACAGGCTTAGTGGCTCCGAGGCCTATAGGATCAAACCAGTGTCTCCTGCATTGGCAGGCAGGTGCTTTATCACTGAGCCACGAGGGGAGCTCCCTCCCTACCCTGCTTCCCACCCCCCATGGTGGAAGGTGGATTCTTAACCACTGGACCCCCAGGGAAGTCCCAAACTACACTTTTTAATATGCTAATAGAAGGTCAGAAGTAAATGAAAAGAGAAAAAACAAAGAAGGATAACCACAAATGCAATAATGTTGTTTTGATTAGAGTCCTGCCTGGGAGATTTGACACCATAGGTATGTATAAACTGTAGGCAGGCTATGTACATATTTTCCAATCATCAAATACAGTTATCAGAATTAACAGTTTCACAGCCTCACTGGACCCTTGATTCCTGCATTTAGCAATACATGGCACTGAAAAGAGAGCTTGAAGTCTTCCAGTTCTTTATTCATTGTCTGAATTACTTTGTATAAAAGTGAAGTTAGGGATTTCCCTGGTGGTCCAGTGGCTAAGACTCAGCATTCCCAGTGCAGGGGGTCCAGGTTTGATCCCTGGTCAGGGAACTAGATCCCACATGCCACAACCAAAGATCCTGAGTGCCACAACTAAGACCTGGAGCAGCCAAATAAATATTAAAAAATGAAATTAAATGTTTTGTTTAGAAAAGAAATGAGAAACAGTCAAAGAAAACTAGACCAGCTTAACCTACTACAGTATTCGTGCCTGGAGAATTCCATGGACAGTGGAGGGTGGCAGGCTATAGTCCATGGGGTCACAAAGAGTCGGACACGACTGAGCGACTAACACTTTCATTTTCAACAACTGTGGGGGAGGTAAAGTTTTCCCCCATAAACCACTGACCACTGTTGTTCAGACGGGTGCTGTCAACATTTACTAGAGCCCTGGAGCTGGAGTTGTGGATGGGAGGGGAGCCTTTAAAAATAATTTAAGAGGCAATGGCATGAAAGCATAAGGCATATAGGACTGTTTTATATCCCTAAGGATTTTACAGTCTGATTAAGAGATGAAGCAGTAGCCAACATTTTTCTTTTAACATAGTGAGATATAGTTGAAGGAGACAGAGTTGGTCACAGATTTAGAACATTCTTCTAATAGTCAGGTCAGTTAGAATTGGACTCATAGGAAGGGTCATCCCAGGAGGTTTTGGCATCCAGCTATACCTCTTCTTAGCTTGACACAGAATGGGCAAGCGGTCAGGTGATCATTGAATATTGTTTAGTTGCTAAGTCGTGTCTCACTCTTTGTGGCCCCATGGACTGTAGCCCACCAGGCTCTCTGTCCATGGGATTCTCCAGGCAAGAATACTGGAATGTGTTGCCATTTTTCGCTTCATGGGATCTTCCCAACCCTGGGATCGAAGCTGCATCTCTTGCACTGGCAAGCAGATTCTTTACCACTGAACCACCAGGGAATTTATATATTAGTATTCAGAGAGAATGGCAGAGACAAAAATGATGTAGACAGAAATATTATTGTTACAAGTGAATATAAGAATTTTATGATCTGAATGCTTTGGTAGGCTCTATGTGGTAAGGTTTCCTGTAGGCTTTCATGGATATATGAGTATGCCAGGTGTGCATTCTTTAAAAATTATATACATTTATTTGGTATAGTATAGATTTCTCTGGCCAAAGTGTAATCATTGGAAAGAGCTTACTGTACAAACACCTGGAAAACAATTTATTTATTCATTTAAAAATATTTGTTTATTTGGCTTCACCAGGTCTTCACCAATGTCACCAAGTTGTGGCACATGGAACCTTTAGTTGTGGCAAGCAAACTTAGTTGTGGCATATGGGATCTAGCTCTCTGACCAGGGAATGAACCTGCACCCCCTGCATTGGAATGTGGTCTTAAGTCCCTTTAGGTAGGAATTTAGAGCTGTGATTCTTTGGATACCCTCTCTAGTCCCACCAATTCATGGCATCCTAAGAAATTTACACCAACTCAGAACAGTAAAAAAAAAAAAAAGACACTGGGTTCTAACTTTGAGAGCCACAGAAAAAAAAAAGTGGTGCTCTACAGTCTGTGTAATTATCCAGATATGAGAAAGATCAGTAGTGGGCTTCTATTATCTTATATATGGCATGTCTGGCCAGCCTCTAGGAAGCATGTATTGTCCAACCTGTTCTAGAACTGATTTTCTTAGAGACAGAACATTCAGTGGTATCTCCCAATCATACACAGATTCTAATTATCCTCTCAAGGCCACGGAACTGTAAATGCTATTGATAGCAAATGAGACTGGTATACTGAAAATTCCAAAATATCATTGAAAGGAATGAAGCAAGAACACAATAAATGGAAAGACATCCCATAGGAAGTAGAAAGACTTAATATTGTTAAGACGACAATATTCCCAAGTTGATAGATACAGTCAATGTAGTCTTTGCCAAAATTCCAGATGGCCTTTTTTT
>NW_011494962.1:1520904-1521292 GCF_000754665.1 Bison bison bison | reverse complement strand
GTGAAGGGCTGGAAAAAGATTTTCCATGCAAATAGGGACCAAAAGAAAGCAGGAGTCACAATACTCGTATCAGATAAATTAGACTTTAAAACAAAGGCTGTGAAAAGAGACAAAGAAGGTCACTACATAATGATCAAAGGATCAATCCAAGAAGAAGATATAACAATTATAAATATATATGCACCCAACATGGGAGCACCGCAGTATCTAAGACAAATGCTAACGAGTATGAAAGGAGAAATTAACAATAACACAATAATAGTGGGAGACTTTAATACCCCACTCACACCTATGGATAGATCAACTAAACAGAAAATTAACAAGGAAACACAAACTTTAAACGATACAATAGACCAGTTAGACCTAATTGATAGCTATAGGACATTTC
>NW_011494962.1:1520252-1520804 GCF_000754665.1 Bison bison bison | reverse complement strand
AGAAAAAAGTCAAATAAATAACCTAACTCTACACCTAAAGCAACTAGAAAAGGAAGAAATGAAGAATCCCAGGGTTAGTAGAAGGAAAGAAATCTTAAAAATTAGAGCAGAAATAAATGCAAAAGAAAAGAGATCATAGCAAAAATCAACAAAACCAAAAGCTGGTTCTTTGAAAGGATAAATAAAATTGACAAACCATTAGCCAGACTCATCAAGAAACAAAGGGAGAAAAAAAAAAATTATATACATTTATTTGGTATAGTATAGATTTCTCTGGCCAAAGTGTAATCATTGGAAAGAGCTTACTGTACAAACACCTGGAAAACAATTTATTTATTCATTTAAAAATATTTGTTTATTTGGCTTCACCAGGTCTTCACCAATGTCACCAAGTTGTGGCACATGGAACCTTTAGTTGTGGCAAGCAAACTTAGTTGTGGCATATGGGATCTAGCTCTCTGACCAGGGAATGAACCTGCACCCCCTGCATTGGAATGTGGTCTTAAGTCCCTTTAGGTAGGAATTTAGAGCTGTGATTCTTTGGATACCCTC
>NW_011494962.1:1509418-1520152 GCF_000754665.1 Bison bison bison | reverse complement strand
AAGCAAGAACACAATAAATGGAAATACATCCCATAGGAAGTAGAAAGACTTAATATTGTTAAGACGACAATATTCCCAAGTTGATAGATACAGTCAATGTAGTCTTTGCCAAAATTCCAGATGGCCTTTTTTTTAGGGATAGCCAGGTTGGCACCCCACTCCAGCACTCTTGCCTGGAGAGTCCCATGGATGGAGGAGCCTGGTGGGCTGCAGTCCATGGGGTCGCGGAGAGTCAGACACGACTGAGCGACTTCCCTTTCACTTTTCACTTTCCTGCATTGGAGAAGGAAATGGCAACCCACTCCAGTATTCTTACCTGAAGAATCCCAGGGATGGTGGAGCCTGGTGGGCTGCTGTCTAGGGGGTCACACAGAGTCAGACACGACTGAAGCGACTTAGCAGCAGCAGCAGCAACAGGTTGATTCTAAAATTCATTTAAAAAGGAACACAAGGGATTGAAAGTATCCAGAACAATCTTCAAAAAGAGAACAAAGCTGTAGGACTCAGTTAATAATTTGCATTTTTTTTGAGGGGAGGCCACACTGAGCAGCTTATAGGATCTTAGTTCCCCAACTAGGGATTGAATCCAGACCCTTGGCAGTGAAATGCTGAGTCTTAACTACTGGACCACCAGGGAATCCCCATAACTTAATTATTTTAAAACATACTACAAAGCCTCAGTGATTAAGACCATGCGATGTTGGCATAAGGAAAATCTGGAGTTCCGACGCTATAACCCCTGTTTTCTGGCCTCCAGCTTCAGGTTGAATTACGGTCTCAGATTTCCTGGTTTTCAACTTGCAGGTGGAAGATTGTAGGACTTATCAGCCTCCATAGCCTTGTGAGCAAATTCCTATTTTGTTATGGTCTTTACAGACTGGGACCTGGGGACTGGAGTCAATGAAAAGAAGGACGCGGGGGACCCAAGTCTTGAGTGAAACAAGAGTACTTTATTTGCAGAAACGCATGCTTATATATCTTCAATAAAATAATTACTCAGCCATTAAAAAGAATGAAATTCCACCAGTTGCAACAAAATGGATAGTCCTTTAAGTAGAAGGTAACTGAAGAGAGTCACTGAAGGGAGTCCAAGCAGGTGCTCTTTCCTATGATCTAATATATATACATATATATATATGTATATATATCTTTCTTTATATATCTTATTGGACTTCCATGATGGCTCAGTGGTAAAGTATCTGCCTGCCAGTGAAGGAGAGGCAGGTTCAATCTCTGGGTGAGGATGATCCTCTGGAGAAGGAAATGGCAAACCACTCCAGTATTCTTGCCTGGGAAATTCCCATGGAAAGAGGAGCCTGGCGGGCTACAGTCCATGGGGTCTCAAAGAGTTGGACATGACTTAGTGACTAAACAACAACAGAATATAGGTTTATCTCCTTGCTCCAGTGTCCAGTTTCATCGGATTGCTACTTGTTATTAAGCTGTGTCTTTAAATTCTGTGCTGTGTGTGCTGGACTAAGTCACTCAGTTGTGTCCAACTCCTTGCGACCCCATCAACGATAGCCTTCCAGGCTTCTCTGTCCAAGGGATTCTCCAGGCAAGAATACTGGAGTGGGTTGCCATTTCCTTCTCCAGGGGATCTTCCTGACCCAGGGAATGAACCCAGGTCTCCCACATTGCAGGCAGACGCTTTAACCTCTGAGCTACCAGGGAAGCTCACAAAGGGCTGATCAAATAAAACTGATTGTGAGAACCTTGCTCTGGAAATGACATAGAAGGTCACGTTGCATCCAAAGGTGAATGCTCTGTGTAAGTGTGACGTCTAAGTGAAAGGGTATGAGCGTGGACTTGGGTCTTTGGACATAGGTGTGCATGGCTATGTGTTGTCATTAGGGGTTTCCACCCTGAGCAACTCTATGTGGGGACACATACACAGGACTTTATGTTTTGTGCTCAAGTATGTGTCAGTGGGTGTGTAGTTTGGTTTCTGGGCAGAGCTCACGAGCTGGAGCTGCCACCTTCCCCTTTCTTTCTCCTGTGTGTGGTAAGAGAGGTACTCACAGGACTGACTTCCCAGAGTCAAACTCGTTTAACTGGCTGCTCCCTGAATAAAAATAATTACCTCTGATAATGCACCGAAAAGGAAGTAAGTGGAAAGGAAAATAAGAATCAGAATGACGTTTTCAAATTATGTTTGATTGTCCTGGCTGAGCTAACGTTTTATTTTTAGGACCTTGTTCTCTCCACCCTTTTTCAAGGCTTGCTGTTTCTTACAGAGTGTTTTCCCTTTCATGTGGTCTTGTGGAATTGTGGGAACTCTCACCTTGCCTTTTTGCCTCACAAACTAGATCAGAGGGACTTTGCTATCTTACAATTCATTAACTTCATAGATCCCTCAGTATGTGCAAACCCACAGATAAGACGATCAAACTTTCCTTTTCTCTCTGGGATGTTCCTCCTAGCTACTCCTCTGTTGACTTAGGCTTCTGTCAACCAGTCACACACCTGTCTGTCTTCTGAGTTGTAAGGAAATTGTTTAATTTTCATTCCCTCAGACAAACTCATGGAGCTCCAGGAAGAGTGAAAAGAAGATTCAACTGGCTGGAGGTTTCTTTGCATATTTGTTTCCAGAATTGAGACACTCTGCCTCGATAGGATATTAGTGGTTATTAGTATCAATAATAGGGCTTCCTAGGTGGCACTAGAGGTAAAGAACCCACCTGCTAATGCAGGAGATGTAAGAGAAGTGGGTTCAATCCCTGGGTCGGGAAGATCCCCTGGAGGAGGGCATGGCAACCCACTCCAGTATTCTTGCCTGGAGAATCCCATGGACAGAAGAGAGCCTGCAGGGCTTCAGTCCACAGGGTGCCACAGAGTCAGACGCAACTGAAGTGAATTAACACATATGCAAGCAGTATCAATAATAAAGCAAAACATGTGATATAACAGAAGGGAGCATAAGATGACTAATGTCATACTGTACAATATAGTATAATATCATATAAGCTACAATTCTGATTTTCTAAATTTTACCTTGTGATTAAATCTTTACAGAACGAGGTCACCTGTTTAGAGTGGGAAATCACCATATTTGTTTCAGACCAATCAGAATTAAAGACTTTGGCTTTGCTGGCCACAGAATTATGTTAACCAAGGGCAAAATTAAGTTTTTACATATATGGAAGAGTGGTAACCACCAGTTCTCTTCAGAAAGAAAGAACTGGGTTTTTGGAAATATGTGCTGATAATATGGAATTAGATCTGGAGGAGGGCATGGCAACCCACTCCAGTATTCTTGCCCGGAGAATCTTCTTGAACAGAGGAGTCTGGCAGGCTATAATCCATGGAGTCACCAAGAGTTGGAAATGACTAAGCGACTAAATGCAGCATATGCTGATGGTGTAGAGTATAACAATAAAAAGAATCTCTGGCCAGGTTAACAAGACACCGGTAACTATATACTACTTGAAGGGGAATTGGGAACTGGATAGATGGAGAAGGACGGGGTAGAAAAAATATTTTCATGGTATACCATTTTGTAGTTTTATTTTTGAATCATGAATATATTTACTTTTTGTTTAAAAAAAAAATGAAGAGAGCTTAGCACTGACACTTTCTTTAACCCATACCCTGGTAAGAATGAGTGTCTGTATCTATCTTTATATGAAGAACAGAGGAAGCTTCGAGAGCTGCAAAACTAAATAGTTTTATTCATAGCTGCTGTCTGTTCATTAGTAGTGTGAATGCAGTGGCGGGGTGGGGGTGGGGGGTGGGTTGGGGTGGGTATGTCAAAGGAAAGCAAGTGTATAACTCATCTCTCTTGAAATCCACCAACTATTTGTTCATGGTCTGAATTAGGTTTGTATAAAAATGAAATTAAGTGTTTTGTTTAAAAAATTAGGAGATACACAGAAAAAGAAAATTAGACCTGCTTAAGGACTGCTAGGGAGATAAATCTTTCCCACATCTGTTCCCATGAACCACAATTTTATATCATTTGTGAACTTGACCATCAGAGCAGGAGTCTAGGGCAGGAGGGGAGCCTTTAAAATAATTTTAGAAACAACGGCATGAAAGGATCAGACCAGATCAAGGCTGGATTAGCTGTATAAAATGAAAATGGCAGGAAGAAACAATTTCTTCCCGTTCGAATATCAGATAGATAGATAGAGATGAATTGGTGGCTCAGAGAGTTCCAGCTAGCCAGATACTTAATAACCAGTGATCTGGAGAGGTGTTTTAAAGTTCTGTGTGTGCTCCATTTTATTTTTGTCAAAACAACTCAAGCCTTGGGAATCATTTTCAGTGGTGCTCTGTGCGTCCTCAAGGGGTCAAGCGCTGGAGTGGACCACTGCGTTGTGATGGGAAATGAGAGGGGCGTGATGCGGATGCTGTTGGAATGCAGTCTCAGTGACAAGCTGTGTAGTAAGTACAGGTGATACAGAGATCCGTCCTCTGATTTTTGATGGAGATTAACATCTGAAGAGGGCTTCAGAATAAGGCTTCCCAGGTGGCGCTAGAGGTAAACAATCCACCTGCCACAGCAGGAGACGTAAGAGACACGGGTTTGATCCCCGGGTTGGGAAGATTCCCTTGAGAAGGGCATGACAAACTCACTCCAGTATTCTTGCCTGGAGAATCCCATGGATAGAGGAGCCTGGCAGGCTACAGTCCATAGGGTCGCACAGAGTCAGACACAAATAAAGTGACTTAGCATGGACGCACAAGATCTGAAGAGATTCTGGAAGAAAGATCATTTGATTTCTAATAAAATGAAGAGAGTGCTGAGAAAGGAATTGGTGTTAGGGACCATTCTCTTTGAAGGAGGCGGGCAGGGTAGGGGAGAGTGGCAATGGGAGATAAAGATGTACTGCACTTTCATCTCAGCAGGAAAAATGAGAGAGGAGGCACAGGGCTGGGCTGAGAAACAGGGGCATAGGGATTCAGATCAGGGAGCTGATCAGAAGGAAGAGATAATCATGTCACATACGGTGAGCTGAAGACTCAGGGGCGGGGGAGTCCGGTTCGGGGGCTTCTTCAATCTCTTCTTGCTTGATCTCCTACCTAGTTATCCGGGAACAGCAGTATGAAATCATCATCATCCCAACCCTCCTAGTTGGTACCTTCCTCATCCTCCTTGGTGTCATCCTGTGGCTTTTTATCAGAGGACAGAGAGCCCAACGGCAGTCTCCAGGACCTCGAGGTAAGACTCAAACAGGCTGGGCAGTGACTTGGGAAAGATGGAGATGGTAGGAAAGAAGACCCAACCTTCAGTGAGCTCAAATCTCAAGGACTCTGATGAGATAGATGGTATGGGTCCCCTCCTGTGGAGTTAAGAGCAACAGGTGAGCCTTTCTTAGGAATGTCATGAGTTGAAATTCAATATATGAATTTCATATATTTATATAACAAGAAATTTCAGAATTTCTTGTTAGCTGAAAGAAGAGAAGGCAAGAGAGGCTTCATGTAACCTCTTTCTGTTTTCTTTGTCCTATTGCACCATCAAATCTTTGGCCATGTGAGTGTCTAAGGACTGGGGAGGAAGCCTGGGGATAAAGCCAAAGGCTTTGTAATGAGCTTCGAAGGATGACATTTTACTCTATAATACATTCCACGTCTACTTTGTGCTTCTGGAATTTCTGATGTAAAGGAGTAGCCTTAATAATAGTTTTTTTTTTTTCTTAATGATTTAAAAAAAATTATTTATTTATGGTTGTTCTGGTCTTCACTGCTGCTCCTGGCTTTCTCTAGTTTTGGCCAGCAAGGATTACTCTTCGTCGTGGTACACGGACTTACTCTGGTGGCTTCTCTTGTTGCGGAACGTGGGCTGTGGAGCACTCAAGCTCAGAAGTTGTGGCGCATGGGTTTAGTTGCCCTGTGACATGTGGAATCTTCCTGGATCAGGGATTGAACCCATATCCCCTCCATTGGTAGGCAAATTCTTAAACACTGGACCACCAGGGAAGTCCCATAATAGTCTTTGAAGCACTAGGTAGGAGATGATAGCATGCTATTCTGGAGTACCACTGAGCATATGATGAAAGAGAGCCAGCTTGAATGGAAAACTCAGAGAAAAAAGAAGGGAAAAAAATTCTGACAGCGATATGAATCTCTAGAGTGGTGGATCCCTTCTCCTTCTCTAAATTGTATCCTGATTTTCTTATTTGTTGTTGTTGTTGTTGAGTCACTAAGTCGTGTCCAACTTTCTGTGACCCCATGGACTGCAGCACACCAGGCTTCCCTGTCTCTACTCTCTCCCCAGGTCTGCTCAAGTTTATGTCCATTAAGTTGGTGATGCTATCTAACCCTTTCATCCTCTGTCAACCCCTTCTCCTTTTGCATTCAATCTTTCCCAGCATCAGGGTCTTTTCCAATGAGTTGGCTGTTCGTATCATGTGGCCAAAGAATTGGAGCTTCAGCTTCAGCAACGGTCCTTCCAACGAATATTCAGGACTGATTTCCTTTAGGATTAATTGGTTTGATCTCCTTGCAGTCCAAGGGACTCTCAAGAGCCTTCTCCAGCACCACAGTTAAAATATATAGCATGTGTAAAACAAAAGTCCTGAAATTCCCCTCACAATTTCCTCTTCATAGTCTTCCCTGTCATAATAAATGGCAAGCCCAGCTCACTATGTGTTCAATCTAAAATGAAGTCTAAATGAAATCTGAAGATGTCCTTGCCTCCTCTTTCTCTCACATTCTGTATCCAATCTATTAGCAAATCCTGTTTAACTGTACCTTCAAAAGAGACTCAAGTCACCCTCACCTCTCATAGAAAATTGTAATACACCATTACCTAGTTTCCCTGCTTCTGCCTGTATCCTTTCACTGTCTGTACTCCTCAGAGCAGTGGAATGATTCTTTTAAGGCCTAAGTGAGCCCTGTTAATTCTCTGCATGAAACCTCCAGTAGCTTGTCATCTTAGAATGAAAAATAGATTAAATTCTTTCAGTGGCCTAACATGATCAGAGTCCTCTCTGCTGGCCTCATCTCCTGTAACTCTTTTATTATCTCACTTGGTTCCAGGGTCACCGATTTCAACGTTGTTGTTTACACGCTAACTCATGTCCGACTCTTTGCGACTCCATGGACTGTATGTAGCCCGTCAAGCTCCTCTGTCCATGGGATTTTCCAGGCAAGAATACTGGAGTGTGTTGCCATTTCCTTCACCAGGGGATCTTCCCCACCCAGGAATCTAACCCAGGTCCTCTGCATTGCAGGCAGATTCTCTACCGACTGAGCTACGAGGGAAGCCCATAACCACTGGCCTGCCAGGGAAATCCAAGACTTTCTTGATTGAGACTCTGGGAAATATGGAATAATTTGATTTTGGGGACAACTTGAGGGAAGAAGAATAACTTTAGCTTAGAGCCGAGTACTTATCCATACCTCTGTTTCGCTCTTGAAAGTCACTTTATTGACTCAAATGATAGCTCCCCTCGCAGTTACCATTACTTTAGGTGTCTGTGGTCTGAAGATATATTCAGTAGCTTTTTGAATTGTCTCTAGACTCTACTCATACTGAACTGGAATTCTGAGAAAGACTGAACAGAAATGTCTTTACCAGTTTTCAGAGGTCCATCTTAAGTTGCCTTAGAAGTAATGGGATTATGACATATATTCTACAAGGTTTGTGTTGATGCTGGTTCATTGAGAAGCACCTGAAGGTACCTCACATTGACCCAAGAGAGAAAATTTCTGAAGGGACTTCTTGCTGGTTTGTTTGAGGTTCTGATTTCCTGGAGTCCATGGGGCCAGAAAAAAGCTGGTTGGTGTCACCTCTTTGTTTTAGGTGTTGCCCACGTGCCTCCATCTGGGAACCTAAGCCAGGAAGCAGCAGGACCTGGGGGAACTGTGTTTGTACCACTTGAGGAGACCTCGGTGGAAAGCCTTCTGCGAACTTCTGCACAAGTCCTGGCTAAGCTGCAGGTGCCCCGGGAACAACTCTCTGAAGTTCTGGAGCAAATCCACAGTGGTAGCTATGGGGCCATCTATCGCACCACAATACACACTGGGAACCCTGCGAAGCCCAGGAGTGTGGTCCTCAAGACTTTAAAAGGTAAAAGGAGGAGTACTGCACTTCTTTGCCTCTTTTAACATTTTTACTGTGAACCCTCAACAGGGAATGCTAACAGGATTTTCAGACATTAGGATGTTAATCAGCAGATAGTTGTGACCACAGCTGGCCCACAATAAGAAGGAAATAGAAAGTAAAAATTCAAGAACAGAAAAGTTCTTCTTTGGGTCTTTCCCTAGCTCAACCTTGCCTATTAAGGCTGTTAAAATTAACTTTTTGCCTATTGAATATTTCTTGGATGAGGATTTTGAGGTTGCTTCTTCATTTTTCTTGCCTATTTGATTCCTTTTCCAGATACTTCATTTTCTTTTTGACTGATACTCATGATGTGGACCAGTAATGATGGATACATAAAATGGAACAGAGATAGGATTACCAAGAATCATAATCAAAAGGTCTAGAAATAATAATATTTTAATGTGTGATAACATTTTTATCATTGCTATTTTTATTGAATGTAATTAAAAGCAGAAGGAACAATAAACAATTTGTCCAGCAAACAAAAGAAAACAAGTAAACAAAACAGAAGCAAAGTGCTTTAAGAAAGCAGCAGAATACAGATCTTTTCTTGGTTTAGAATATTGAGGTTTGGGAGAAGATTGTCACCTCAGCTTAATCTGTGTAATAGTCACACATATTTGTAACCTGCACACCATCCTGGATTCCTTATTCTCAAATCTATAAAGCTCTGTCGGAAAGTCATTCTTTATGCATCAAATGAGAATTATGAAATTTGAACCTATATACATATCAACCATTAGTTTTCTATTCCTTCAACAAAATATTAATATCTATGTTATAGTCATAAACTAGATGGACTGGAATGGGTGAATTTAACTCAGATGACCATTATATCTACTACTGTGGGCAGGAATCCCTTAGAAGAAATGGAGTAGCCATCATGGTCAATAAAAGAGTCCGAAATGCAGTACTTGGATGCAATCTCAAAAATGACAGAACGATCTCTGTTCGTTTCCAAGGCAAACCATTCAATATCACGGTAATCCAAGCCTATGCCCCAACCAGTAACACTGAAGAAGCTGAAGTTGAACGGTTCTATGAAGACCTACAAGACCTTTTAGAACTAACACCCAAAAAAGATGTCCCTTTCATCATATGGGACTGGAATGCAACAGTAGGAAGTCAAGAGACACCTGGGAAGTTTGGCCTTGGTGTACAAAACAAAGTAGGGCAAAGACTATAGTTTTGCCAAGAGAATGCACTGGTCATAGCAAACACCCTCTTTCCAACAACACAAGAGAAGACTCTACACATGGACATCACCATATGGTCAACATCAAAATCAAATTGATTATATTCTTTGTAGCCAAAGATGGAGAAGCTCTATACAGTCAGCAAAAACAAGACTGGGAGCTGACTGTGGCTCAGATCATTAACTTCTTATTGCCAAATTCAGACTTAAATTGAAGAAAGTGGGGAAAACCACTAGACCATTCAGGTATGACCTAAATCAAATCCCTTATGATTATACAGTGGAAGTGAGAAATAGATTTAGAAACTAGATCTGATAGATAGAGTGCCTGATGAACTGTGGACAGAGGTTCATGACATTGTACAGGAGACAGGGATCAAGACCATCCCCATGGAAAAGAAATGCAAAAAACCAAAATGGCTGTCTGGCAAGGCCTTACAAATAGCTGTGAAAAGAAGAGAAGTGAAAAGCAAAGGAGAAAAGGAAAGATATAAGCATCTGAATGCAGAGTTCCAAAGAATAGCAAGAAGAGATAAGAAAGCCTTCCTCAGCGATCAATGCAAAGAAATAGAGGAAAACAACAGAATGGGAAAGACTAGAGTTCTCTTCAAGAAAGTTAGAGATACCAAGGGAACATTTCATGCAAAGATGGGCTCGATAAAGGACAGAAATGGTATGAACCTAACAGAAGCAGAAGATATTAAGAAGAGGTGGCAAGAATACCCAGAAGAACTGTACAAAAAAGATCTTCATGACCCAGATAATCACGATGGTGTGATCACTCACCTAGAGCCAGAAATCCTGGAATGTGAAGTCAAGTAGAAACCTTAGAAAGCATCACTACGAACCTTAGAAAGCATCACTACGAACAAAGCTAGTGGAGGTGATGGAATTCCAGTTGAGCTATTTCAAATCCTGAAAGATGATGCTGTGAAAGTGCTGCACTCAATATGCCAGCAAATTTGGAAAACTCAGTAGTGGACACAGGACTGGAAAAGGTCAGTTTTCATTCCAATCCCAAAGAAAGGCAATGCCAAAGAATGCTCAAACTACCACACAATTGCGCTCATTTCACATGCTAGTAAAAGTAATGCTCAAAATTCTCCAAGCCAGGCTTAAGCAGTACCTGAACTGTGAACTTCCAGATGTTCAAGCTGGTTTTAGAAAAGGCAGAGGAACCAGAGATCAAATTGCCAACATCCGCTGGATCATGGAAAAATCAAGAGGGTTCCAGAAAAACATCTATTTCTGCTTTATTGACTATGCCAAAGCCTTTGACTGTGTGGATCACAATAAACTGTGGAAAATTCTGAAGAGATGGGAATGCCAGACCACCTGACCTGCCTCTTGAGAAACCTATATGCAGGTCAGGAAGCAACAGTTAGAACTGGACATGGAACAACAGACTGGTTCCAAATAGGAAAAGAGTACGTCAAGGCTGTATATTGTCACCCTGCTTATTTAACTTCTATGCAGAGTACCT
>NW_011494962.1:1503480-1509085 GCF_000754665.1 Bison bison bison | reverse complement strand
CGTTGGAGAAGACTCTTGAGAGTCCCTTGGACTGCAAGGAGATCCACCCAGTCCATCCTAAAGGAGATCAGTCCTAGGTGTTCTTTGGAAGGACTGATGTTGAAGCTGAAATCCAATACTTTGGCTACCTCATGCAAAGAGTTGACTCATTGGAAAAGAGCCTGATGCTGGGAGGGATTGGGGGCAGTAGGAGAAGGGGATGACAGAGGATGAGATGGCTGGATGGCATCACAGACTCAATGGACATGAGTCTGAGTGAACTGGGAGAGTTGGTGATGAACAGGGAGGCCTGGCATGCTGCGATTCATGGGGTCGCAAAGAGTCGGACATGACTGAGCGACTGAGCTGATGTTATAGTCAGGGGCTTCCATGTAGCTCAGCAGTAAAGAATCCATCTGCAATGCAGGAGAAACAGGTTCAATCCCTAGGTCAGGAAGATCCCCTGGAGAAGGAAATGACAACCCATTCCAGTATTCTTGCCTGCAGAATCCCATAGACAGAGGAGGCTGGTGGATTACAGTCTATGAGGTCCCAAAAGAATCAGACATTAGTCACTGAGTTATGTCTGATTCTTTTGGGACCTCATAGCATGTAACAACAAGAAAATAGTATGTGTGATAATATTTTAATGTAAACAGAACAATTTTATTAGGCAGAGGAAAGTCTAACTAGTTGTGAAGAACTGTGGGTCTATGTTACCTTTGATAAAAGAACAGTGACATCGAAGATCATCTAATTGATCCCCTTTCTGTTTACTTTTGGTCTACGCTCATTCCCCTTTGAAGCTTTGAAATTTACATCTGAGGTTCCTTCCTGCCTCATACTCCCCACTTTATTGGCACTCTGACTGCTCATTCCCCATGGCTCTTCTGTCCTCCACAGAACCAACTGGGCTCCAAGAGGTGCAGGATTTCTTAGGGCGAATCCAATTCTATCTATACTTGGGGAAGCACAAAAACTTGGTACAGCTGGAAGGTTGCTGCACAGACAGGCTGCCGCTCTACATGGTTCTGGAGGATGTGGCCCACGGAGACCTGCTCAGCTTTCTCTGGACCTGTCGCCGGGTGAGTGGTGGGGCAGAGGTGTTAGGAAGAAAGGTTTGACCTGGTTAATTAGCTGTGCACATACCAATTAGCCTGATTAGGAAGAAAGGCTTGACCTGGTTGATTAGCTATGGACATACCAATTAGCCTGACAAATTCTGTTCTTCCTTCATTCTGCTCTTCACCTACATTCTTTATTGTCTTCCTGGTCCAGTAAAGCATGGCACTTCTCTGCATACCTGGGAATCTCTCATACCATCTCTCCTTGGATCTTTTAGCTTTTGTACATTTTTTAGTTTTTAAATTCTTATTTATTTATTTTTGGCCATGTCATGTGGTTAATGGGAACTAACTTCCCTGACAAGTGATTGAACCCAGGCCCTTTGCAGTAAAAGTGTGGGTTCCTAACCACTGGACTGCCAAGGGAATTCCCAAGTCCTTATATTTTTGTGTCTTTGCCCTAGCTTCAGTAACTGCATTTAAGAATATTTCTTTCCTTATTTTTCCCTTTAGATCTGTTCATGTCATTTTGATGTAATGCCTTTTTCTTTATCTCTTTAGGATGTGATGACCATGGATGGTCTTCCCTATGACCTCACAGAGAAACAAATATATCACATTGGGAAGCAGGTCCTTTTGGCTTTGGTAAGGCTTGGAGAAGTGACAACAGATGGCAGTGATCTTTTTTGTTAGCCTGGTATTTAATGTCATATTTCTTATATTTATGTTCTCAAATGGGGTATATATTATAAATGAAATCTGGTGGAAGTTAGGGGGCAGAAACTCAAGCATCGATTAATTGTTTTCAATTTTCTCTTTATGAAATTATTTAGATAATATAATTCAGGATTGGTAATTCTAGGTAGAAAGTGGTCACTTTAGGGTTTCTAGAAGAAACAGGAAAGGTTTTATTTCTTTTATTGCTTATTAAAAAATAATTTTTTTTTTTTGGCCACACCATGAAGTATGCAGGATCTTAGTTTCCCGACCAGGGATCAAACCTGTGCCCCGGGAAGCACAGAATCTTAACTACTGGACCACCAGGGAAGTCCCAAGAAGGGTTTTAAAAGGTTTCTCAGTCTTAAAGGTAAAGGCACCAGGGCCAAGAGCTATATGCCCACATGTTGTTCACTCAGTCGTGTCTGACTGTTTGCAGCTGTATGGACTGTAGCCAGCCAGGCTCCTCTGTCTTCCACTATCTCCCAGAGTTTGCTCAGATTCATGTCTATTGAGTTGGTGATGCTATCTAGTCACCTCATCCTCTGCTGGCCCCTTCTCATACTTCCCTATATATACTGTTAGCAGATGTAAAAGAGGAAAAGATAAGTTGGTAGAAGATTTGGGAAGAGAAAACGAATGGGTGAAAGGCTACAGAGCCAGAAGAATGTTTATAATTTATACCTAAAGAACAAGAAATACTAGCTCAGAATGTGTTAGGCAGGAGACTTGCTGTAATACTGAATGTGACAGGAATTGCATATACTTGAAAAGGAACAAAGAACAAGTGGAAGAGGAGGAATAAGAAGGGGGTGAAAATGAGATCATGTCTATTTTAGACTAACCTAAATAGGGACTTCCCTAGTGGTCTGGTGGTTGACTCTGCACTTCTAATGCAAGGGGCACGGGTTTGATCCCTGTATCGGGAAGATCTCCTGGAGGAGGAAATGGCAAACCACTCCAGTATTCTTGTCTGGGAAGTCCCATGGACAGAGGAGCCTGGTGGGCTACAGTCCATGGGGTTGCAAAGAGTCACAACTGAGCAACTGAGCACATAGGTTCATCAGTTGTAACAAATGTATCACAGTGGTGCAAGCTGTTAATAGAGGAAACTAAGGGGCAGGAGGCCTGAGTGCTCTGGCTTTTCCACTCAACTTTGTTTTCACCCTAAAACAACTCATAAAAAAACATAATAAAGTTTTTATTAATTTTTTTAAAGAATGAATTTCTGGAAACTGTTGATCTTAAACACAATGCAAACATGTCTGATTCATTATAAGTACTGTGCTTTTTATGAATTAGAATATTTGGTTCTGGTCACTGCCACTTAGTAGCTGTGTGGATGTGACATGTTATTTTTTTTTTATATTAAACTTTTTATTTTGTATTGCAGTATAACAGATAAACAATGTTGTGATAGTTTCAGGTGGACAACAAAGGGACTCAGCCATATAAATACATATTGCTATATTTAAAATGGATAACCAACAAGGACCTACTGTAGAGCACAGGGAACTCTGCTCAGTGTTATGTGGCAGCCAGGATGGGAGGGAGTTTGGGGGAGAATGGATATGTCATTATTAATGCGGCTTGTTCAGGGTAGAAAATGTCTTTTCGAGGATCTGCTTCACTTTATCTGGGACCCAAGCCATGACCTCGGAGAGCTGATCCATTTTGACATCACTCTGACAGGAATTTCTCCAGGAGAAGCGTTTGTTCCATGGCGATGTGGCAGCCAGGAATGTTCTAATCCAGTGTGACCTCACTGCTAAGCTCTGCGGGCTGGGCCTGGCTTATGAAGTTCATTCCCGAGGGGCCATCTCCTCCACTCGCGTGGTACCCCTCAAGTGGCTTGCCCCAGAACGGCTTCTGCTGAAACCAGCTGGCATCAAAGGAGACATGTACGGTTTGTTCCTGCCCCGTGGAGTTCCTCCTTTCTTGACTTCAGTGTCCTCCTGCCTGTGAACATGACTGGGTCTGTTGTCAATTAAGTCTATGCATGAAGTCTCTGCTTTGAAGTCAGACAGACTCTCAAGCAAAAATGTGTGTTATGTGGCAGAGCTCATAGTTGGCAGCTGTCTGCAATCCTTTTTAGTGCCTCCTGAAGTATTCCCTCTGTGTCAGATTAGAAGCCTTGATTAGGAGAGAAAAAATGAAAAATGAATAGATTATTCACACCAATATCTGAGGACTTGATTTGGTAGAGTTCTATCTCTTTATCTAGTTTTATCTGAAAGAGGCAGATCCACTTAATCAAAAGTTTAAACTAGGAGCTATTAAAAAGAAAAAATATATATATTTACATATATATATGTATGTGCTGTGCTAAGTCGCTTCAGTTGTATCTGACTTTGACAGGCTCTTCTGTCCATGAAAGTTTCCAGAATACTGGAGTTGGGTAGCCTATTCCTCCTCCAGGGGATTCTCCTGACCCAGGGATCAAACCTTATCTCTTACCTCTCCTGCATTGGTGGGGAGGTTCTTTATCACTGTGCCACCAGGGAAGCCCATGTATATGTGTATTTATATACTCAATTTATTTTAACTTTTTTTTTTCAATTTATTTTAACTTAAAACATATAAATAGATATTTATTTATCAGTCTTTCAGAGGAAGGCCAAGAGGCTACACGTGCTGTGCTAAATGAAGTTACATGTTGTATTTCTTGTATAAAACAATTGTGATGAAGTTTGACTGCAGGCATTTATTGTTAAATTTCCCCCAGTTTTCTACAGTTGTCTCACTCACACAGTTCGACAACACTCTCTTTTTAGCGGCTTGATTTTAGAGAATGTTTTGAAAGCATTCAACCTAGTTTTCAGGGAGCTAAGGCTTTTGGCATGTATATTTAACCAATCTACATAGTATTTAATTGATAACGTAGTTATAGTTATATGTATGATTGGCATAAACAGGATTGCAAAGAATAACAATTGACTTTGGTAACCATATGACTCATCTGCTTGGAGGAGCAGGTAGGTATAATACAGGATATCTTACCAGCCATGAATGTTAGGAGCTTCAGGGGAAATTTAGAACATCAGTTAATGTGGTGAATCAATTAAGACACTGATTTTTCATTTCATTGCTGTTTCCCTGATATCTGCTTTTCAACAGAGGTCTGGAAGTAATAAACTTCCTTGGGAGATACTGCTCATTTCACAATGATGCTGTAGAATAATGAAACATTTGTCTCTCAAATCATATTGTTTAGGCAACTACTTAGTCCATTTATGTACAAAACTTGCTCTGTTAATGTTTTACCTAGGTTTGGGCAGTTAGATCTACTGAGGATATAGTAGATAAAAGATAAACCCTGCTTGGCCTTGAACTAAGACATGGAACAACAGACTAGTTCCAAATAGGAAAAGGAGTATGTCAAGGCTGTATATGGTCACCCTGCTTATTTAACTTCTATGCAGAGTACATCATGAGAAATGCTGGGCTGGAAGAAGCACAAGCTGGAATCAAGATTGCCGAGAGAAATATCAATAACCTCAGATATGCAGATGACACCACACTTATGGCAGAAAGTGAAGAGGAACTAAAAAGCTTCTTGATGAAAGTGAAAGAGGAGAGTGAAAAAGTTGGTTTAAAGCTCAATATTCAGAAAACTAAGATCATGGCATCTGGTCCCATCACTTCATGGCAAATAGATGGGGAAACAGTGGAAACAGTGTCAGACTTTATGTTTTTGGGCTCCAAAATCACTGCAGATGGTGATTGCAGTCATGAAATTAAAAGACACTTAACTCCTTGGAAGAAAAGTTATGACCAGCCTAGACAGCATATTCAAAAGCAGAGACATTACTTTGCCGACAAAGGTCCATCTAGTCAAGGCTATG
>NW_011494962.1:1502849-1503380 GCF_000754665.1 Bison bison bison | reverse complement strand
AAAGGGGAGCGCTCCGCAGACCCAGCAGTTAGACCGATTGTGGAGTGCAGCATAAGAGTGAGCCCAGGACAGGAAGACATTGTCTTGAGGATCCAACGGCAGACTCAGGATATTTGGAGTCAGCAGAAGTAGACTCACATAGATTATCAGGCCCATCTGCTGCCCTTTGCTTAACTCTAGAGCTTGGGTCAGGGCCACAAGCTCCGCTAACTGAACACTGGTTCCCTGGGGGAGAGATTTTGCTCCCAAAACCTGTTCAGCAGTCACCATGGCATAACCTGCTTTACGCTTTCCATCCCGAACAAAAGAACTGCCATCTGTAAATATTTCCATGTCAGGATTGGCTAATGAGGTATCCTTTAGATCCTCCCGAGCTGCATAGTTTAAAGTTAGGAATTGAGAACAATCGTGATCAGGTGTTTCGTTTTTCTTCTCAGGAAGGAAAGTGGCAGGATTTAGATTTCCACAAACTTTAAGCTTAGTTACTGGTCCTTCTAACAACAATGACTGATACTTAAGAAGCCTACTGTC
>NW_011494962.1:1494374-1502749 GCF_000754665.1 Bison bison bison | reverse complement strand
TTGGGAGAAGACTCTTGAGAGTCCCTTGGACTGCAAGGAGATCCAACCAGTCCATTCTGAAGATCAGCCCTGGGTGTTCATTGGAAGGACTGATGCTAAAGCTGAAACTCCAATACTTTGGCCATCTCATGCGAAGAGTTGACTCATTGGAAAAGACTCTGATGCTGGGAGGGATTGGAGGCAGATGGCTGGATAGCATCACTGACTCGATGGACGTGAGTTTGAGTGAGCTCTGGGAGTTGGTGATGGACAGGGAGGCCTGGCGTGCTGCAATTTATAGGGTCGCAAAGAGTCGGACAGGACTGAGCAACTGAACTGAACTGAAGAATAAAAGCTGGAATTTCAGCAGGAAGGAATGGAAAAGATGAAAAAGATACATGAGAATTTTTATATGTTTGAGTGAATATGTTTGCATTTGCATAAGCGCTCATAGCATTTAACAAATAAGAGTAAATACCTATTAGTGTGTAAATACCTATTAATGTATAATATCTATTCATATATAATATTTAACAAATAATAGTAAATATCTATTAATGTGAAGAAAGGAGACATAAATCGAGCTCTCAAGGAAATTAGATTCGAAGGGGACTGGACAGAAATATTTTCTAATGGCATAACTACATTGCTTATTGTACCAATCAGCCTTGATTCCCATTCACTGCCATTGTCATGGGTTTCTTACTGAAGGTCTCTGGTATTTAAGTGAGCCATCTTTATGAAAGGCAGAAATAAAAGTGAAGTAAACAGCTTTGTTTCTTTTACAGCTGGTCTTTTGGGATCCTGCTGTACGAAATGGTGACTCTAGGTAAGGAAAATCCCCAAAGTAGTGGTACCCCCTATAGAAATATGCAAGGATGTTTATTTGTGTGGTAGATGGCATTTGCTGTGAGAAGGGGTTTCAGCACAATTGCTGAAGATCGAACTGAGCTGACACATTTTCAGAATCCAAGCTTGATTTTTGAGATAGTCTTATAAAGTCATGGTTCCCTCCCTATCTGTCTCCCTCCTTCCTCTTTCTTTCCCCCAAGGCTTTACCAATTCCATGGCATATTTTAAAATCCAAGGAGTATTCCAAGGATGATCTTGTGTGTGCTCAGGTGCTCAGTCGTGTCCAACTCTTTGCAACCCCATGGACTGTTATCCGCCAGGTTCCTCTGTCCATGGAATTTTTCAGGCAAATTCTTGTTGGAGGGAGTTGCCATTTCCTTCTGCAGGGGATCTTCCCCACCCAGAGATCGAAACCACATCTCTTGAGTTTCCTGCAATGGAAGGCAGATTCTTTACCACTAGCGCCACCTGGGAAGCCCCTAGGCTGATCTTGCATAAATATAAAAATGTTGTCTTTAGATTTATTAATCCGTTTGACTGAGAAACTGCAGCACTTTCTCTTGTTTGAGAAGTAGAGGGCAGATCTTATTTCTCGCTTAGCTTTATTTTGTTACATTCCTAAAGACTTGACATATTCCTAAATTATCAGGTCTCCTTCCCCCAACATCTCCTTTCTCCAAAATTCTCCAAGTTATACACTTATCTGATCACCAGGGATCAACTACATTATACCTATTAGGTTTCCTACTTTTGTAGGTGATTAGCCCAGGTAGATGGAAAATAGTGTTAGTTATAGTTTATATTCTGCTGCTGCTAAGTCGCTTCAGTTGTGTCCGACTCTGTGCGACCCCATAGACGGCAGCCCACCAGGCTCCCCTGACTCTGGGATTCTCCAGGCAAGAACACTGGAGTGGGTTGCCATTTCCTTCTCCAATGCGTGAAAGTAAAAAGTGAAAGTGAAGTCACTTAGTCGTTTATGTTCTAGAAGACCCTAAAGTTGTCTTACTCGTCTCACTCTTTCCATACCAACAGGGGCACCTCCATATCCTGAAGTCCCTCCTACCAATATCCTACAGCATCTCCAAAGAGGGCAAGTCATGGAGAGACCCAGTAGTTGCACACACACCATGTAAGTGGCTTTTAAAATCTTTTTTGCTCTTTATCAGTCATGCTGTTTGTAAAGTGGCTCAGATGATCCTCAGCTGTCCTCTATGTGCTAAGGTACAACCTTAAACCAAACCTATGCAGAAAATACATCTGCTCATATATATGTGTATATGTGTCTTTACATTTGTGTGTGTGTATGTGTGTGACACAAACACACACATACACAATATGGAGGCAGCCACTGAATGCTATATTAGAAATTTAGATTTGCTAACATTGTTAAATCTTAGTTCCTCTGGAGTCTTTTAAAACAGATGAAATCCAATGCAGGTACAGCACTGTTTTAGCTATATAAATGTCAGTCTCAGAGACTACCAGCTTCAGTTCTAATATAGTTGTCATAAAATCCACAGTTATTCACTGGTTCTTATTTGATATTTAACTTAAAAAAATTTTTCCTGGTTCTAAGCATGTTGGAAGCCCATCAGAAGAAAGACAGTGAGAAGAAATTAGACAGCAGAGGGAAGATATCAAATTGCCAGCAGAAAGGGACAGTTGGTAAACTAACATAGAAGCAGAAAAGTAAAAATTACATGCAGAATTTCATAAACAATAAAGTACAAAGCAGGTTATGATAGACTATAAGAAAGGCTTCAATTATTTTTAAGAAAGCAGGGGATAATATATTGATATACGTTTCTGTTTAAATTGCTGTTATTTTGTAAATTCTTCAGTACTGAAAAAGTAACTTTCTAGCACCTGAGTTTCCCACAAATACAAACAGTAATTGTATCAAGCATATTAAAAAAAGCTAAAAATAATAATTGTATATACTTATACACACATAGTATAGTGATGATACTTCTGGGTATACTAGAATGAAATTATTGACAAATATTTCTTGAAGGCTATATATATATATATATGGCTGTCCTTGATACTGGGGATAGGTAGAGACATTTAACTGAAAAAGTACCTGATCTTGAACCATGTAATATTTGGATGAGGAATACCTGAAAGAACATGAAAATCAACAGAAAGTGTGAAGCAATGAGTATACTGGTTAAAAGCTCAGATTCATGTCATAGTCAAAAAGACACATGTTCAGTCTTAGTCCTATATGTTACATTGTTTACTTAACTTGAAATAGGTAAAATGATAGTCCTACCTCAAAGTAATTGTGAGGCTGCAATGAAATAATGCATGTTAAGTTTCCTTTCCATGCCTTTTGGGCTTCCCTGATGGCTCAGTGGGTAAAGAATCTGCCTGCAATGCAGGAGACACAGGACTTCAGGTTGGGTCCTTGGGTCAAAAAGATCCCCTGGAGGAAGCAATGGCAACCCACTCTAGTATTCTTGCCTAGAAAATCCCATGGACAGAGGAGCTTGGTGGGCTACAATCTGTGGGGTTGCAAAGTCAGACATGACTGAATAGTCGACTAGGCACACCATGCCTTTTATAATAAGTATGTTCTTGGTAAATGGTATCAGTATTAGTAGAGTAACATAACATCTTATACAAAGTCTAATGGTACAACATTAAAGAATATGGGAAACACAGTGTGTTTCCCATATAACACAGGTTATAAGGGAAGGAATTGAAAATTCCTACTTATACCAATAGGAAAGAATAACCAGGGAGAGGATATTAATTCCTTGGGCAGAGCATAAGCAAAGAAAAAGCTGGGTGTTACTAACCATGTCTGGGGCATAGCTAGATGTTGTCTTAGGAGGAGGAGAGGGCTCCAGTTAAGCAAGGCCTATGTGGTAAGAAGCTGGGGGTAGGATGCCGACTTTATAAGATGAACAACAGGAAGCTGCTGTAGGTTCTTGGGCGGGAATGAGACTTGGCAAAGAGCGTTTGATAACAGACTGTGTTACACATTCTCTAGAAACTGGATTGAAACAAAGACAGATTGAAGGTGGTAAATACATTATCTAAAGCCATTTCCTGGGGAAGCTAAATAATAAAGGGAGAAAATGACCTGGATTAATGGAAAGAACTATCTGATTATGGTATCTGAAATTACTATGAATCATGTTATTCCATATCTTCTTATTTTCCCCTGTTGTAATGTAGCTCATACTGGTAGGTAAGTTATAGCAGTGGTCTGGAATGATGCAAGTTCATAATATGTAGGATGAAAACACTTAACTTCTGAAAGAGTTTTTGGTAATAGAAAAAACAACAAAACTGTTTTGTCATACTGATTGTAGTACAGCAGAAACCAACATGACATTGACCCCATGGACTGTAGCCTGACAGGCTCTTGTGACCATGGAATTCTTCAGGCAAGAATACTGAAGTGGGTAGCCATGCCCTCCTCCAGGGGATCTTCCCCACCCAGAGATCAAATCCAGGTCTCCTGTATTGGATTCTTTACCATCTGTGACCTGAGGGAAGCCCATAAAGCAACTATATCCCAATTTTTTTAAAAAAGGAAAACAAAAAGAATAAGGTGATAAATAGATGAAATAGGATTAGAAGATTTTAGTATTATGCTGAATAAAGGAACTCATGTGAATTCACATTCATGTAAAAAAAGTTTGCATTCATGTAAAAAAAATGATTCTTTGTTGACTGAACCACTAGGGAAGCCCATAGTATAACTATTGACTAGTATTAACTAGTATACTATTCGTGTGACCAGCATAACTATTCTCTACACTTATGTGTGTTCAATGTTTTCCATAATAAAAGTTACAGTAGAAAAAAAATCATCAGTCATTCTTACTATAAAAAAGGTTAAGATATTAAGAGATTTAGTATTTAGGAAGGTGAGAAGGAATAGTATTCTCTGGGAAGAGTGTGGGACAGGGTGATGAATAGATTACAGAATTGTAGGGTTCTTTTGTTAAGATTTGTAAGCGAAGAAGCATGTTTTTCAAACATTTGCCTTGTCAAGGAAGTCAGTTTCTCTTGCTCCCCTTTCAGGTATGGTCTCATGAAGTCCTGCTGGCGTTGGAGTGAGGACAGCCGCCCCTCACTTAGAAAGCTACACTCGTGTCTCGAAACTGCTGCTCAAAGTGCAAATGACAAGGCTGTGTTGCAAGTACCGGAGTTGGTGGTACCTGAACTGTACGCAGCTGTGGCGGGTGTCAGTGTGGAGAGTGTCTCCTACTGCTACAGCATCTTCTGAAGGTCCTGGGACAACACCCACTTTGGGGAGATCATATACTCTTGAAACCAGTTTCTCCAAGAACAAAGACTTTTCTAGTGGGAGTTAAAGGGAGAAATGGGACATGAATCTTGAATCTTCCCCTACGCATTTCACTAGAAATCTGAAATGATGCTGGGTGAGACTGCCCTCACCATGTACTCTTGAGACGGAGAAATGCAGTTCATTTCTGCTGTCCCAATTCTGAAGACACGGGGTAGATGGGTTGGACAGTGTCCATTCAAGGGAGGTTTTACAAATTTGCAATCTTTGTTGCAACATGGCATGGATAAGTTGGTCCCTCCTACCACAGGCTTGTTTCCTTTGTTTCCAAACTCTGACTATAGTAAGGTCCAGAAAATTGGAATCAAATGAGGGAAGAGAAAGTTGATAGAGAAATTTATGAAAAGAAAATGAAAGGTTCTATTTCTCAGGAGTATAGATGAAGACCAAGGTCCATCCTTCACAGAGAAGGGAGAGGAAGGTCATATAGTTCTTCACTTCTGGTCCATTCGTGCAGGGATGAAGGAGAACCATTAAGGAAGATTTCTGAGCTCACCCTAAGGTATAAGCTCACCCTATATGGCGAAATGCAGCCCCCTTTTATCTAATTCCGAGATAGGTAAATCCTGTTGGTACTATTCTAACTAGAAGCTGGAGGGGTGATTCCATGATTAAGAGCATTGGTTATGTATCATCCATCAGGCTGGCATTCTGGTCCCCATTAGAACAGGGAAATCAACCCTGAATATTTATTGGAAAGACTGGTGCTGAAGCTGAAGCCCCAGTACTTTGGCCACTTGATGTGAAGAGCCGACTCATTGGAAAAGACCCTGATGCTGGGAAAGGTTGAGAGCAGGAGGAGAAGGGGGCGACAGAGGATGAGATGGTTGGTTGGTATCGCTGACTCAACGGCCATGAATGAGCAAAGTCCAAGAGATAGTGAAGGACAGGGAAGCCTGGTGTGCTGCAGTTCATGGGATCACAAAGAGTTGGGCATGACTGAGTGACTGCACAATGACAAATGAGACTATGGAGACTGAGCTCAGAGAGTCCAATAGGGTTGATGATGAATAGACTGTGTATGTATTTAATAAGTGGGAAATATGGAAACCAGCAAGGGTGCTCACTAGGTCAGGATGTCTTCAAGGAGTGCTAGAAAAAGATGTAACCTGAGATAGAAGGATGGTAGGTTCTGATTTTCAATCATTCAATGATGTACTGTGAAACTTATTTCATTAAATCAATATTTATTGAGTGAAAGTATACATTTTGGGTTATACAGTTGCCAAAATCTTGACAATAAGGAGGGCGAAAATAAATAAATGTGAATTAATGTCAACAGGAAAATTCAAGAGACAATCTACATTGTCAAAAAAGATTCCTCATGTGTAAAAAGGGGATAATACCCACTTCACAGGGTTGTTGTGAGAATGGAATGAAAGGGTGTTATTTGTACCACATGTGGCATGTACTATATGACAATAAATATTAATTTCCTTACCCACCCCTTTACTATCCTAGGTCCTCCTTCATATATTTTTCATTTAACATCTGTGGTGACCAAGAAGAGAACCTTGGTCTGCCAGTCACATTGCAAGGCAGGACATACTTAAAGATGATGGTATAGTACAAATTGTTGTTGTTGTTTAGTTGCGTCTGACTCTTTTGTGACTCCATGGACTCTAGCCCCCCAGGCTCCTCTGTCCAATGGATTTCCCAGGCAAGAATACTGGAATGGGTTCCTTCCCCAGGGGATCTTCTCGACCCAGGGGCAAATCCACATCCTCCTGCATTAGCAGGTGAATTCTTTATCACTGAACCACCCGGTGAAGCCTATAGTACAAATACCACATGACTGAAATGAGGAAGTCATTATTTTTGTGTGAGTGACTGGATGACGGCAGTCACCTCCTACTATTTCAACATACTAGAAGTATCATGACTATCACAATTCAGTTGAACACATGGTCTGATTTTAAAGAATACATCAGGTACTCTTGAAGAGACATTCAAGGCTACTACAGGAAAGCTGACTGGCAGTTGAAAAAGTTTGCATAATCCTGATGGAGTCACCCAACTGCATAACAATTCTTGCACCTGTAGGAATACTATAGTGACTAGTCAGAATTTTAATATGTGCTAAGTAGCAATAGGGAGAAGGGAGGTAGAATGGCTCAGCACAAAACAATGAAATCCTATGGATTGCCATTGTTCTCGGCTGTTCCCTTATGTCTAATTTACAAAATATTTATTCAATATTTTCAAAGAATTGAGTGTTAAGGGCATCTGTGCCAGACACTGTGCTAGATGCTGGATAAAAGAAACAGTGTTGGATTAGAGTCTAGAAAGCAAGGGACGTTATAGACATGTTTGTATGCATAACGTGTGGTGTGGAGATGGTGAAGGTCAGGGAGGCCCCAGTGTGCTGCAGTCCTTGGGATCGCAAATAGTCGGACCCGACCTGGCGACTGAACAACAAGAATGTGTATTTGTGAATTACAAACCGTTGTAAGTGCTATGAAGAAAAAGTACAGGGTAAATGGAAGGGAGTAAAAAGAGGGGACCTGGCTGAAAAAAGTGGCATTTGAAATGAGACCTTAGAAAGGGGGTGAGTAAGCCTGACAGTGAAGAGAAGAGCTTTCCAGGAGAAAGATTATTTACATGAAAACACTGAGGCAAGAAAAAGAGCAGTTTGAGGAACTGCAGGGAGGCACAGTGAGGCAGGAGGGGAGTGGTGCCGATGAAACGGAGCGGTGCTCTTTCACACTGTATTTTTTTTCCCCAAGGGAAATAATGAATTCGCCTTTAGCAACAATATTCAAAGTAGTACTTGATACTCATCCATCACGGGTAATTTAGAAATAATAAAAATCAACTCTATCAAAATTCTGGGAATAAGTTAGATGATCCAGGAGAGAATACTTCACAAAATACCCACCATGTACAAAAATAGACTCAGTGGAAAAGTACAGTTTTAAAAATATGTAAGAGGAACAAAATATTAATTCTGCAAATAGTTGTTCATTTTATACCACATACAAAGCTCAAAGTTAGTCTCCCTGGAGAAAATAAAGACAAACCTGAATGACTCAAGTCACTTATTTAGTAGTAAACTGGTGCCTCCATTTTTTTTTTATTACATATCTTTATTAGGAACAATATTTTGAACACTTGATCCTAATAAAAGTATAGTAATTTATTTATATAGAGATGTAAAATATACACAGTATAAAATAAATGCAATATAAATTAAAAAGGGTAAAGTAAAGATGAAATA
>NW_011494962.1:1486304-1494274 GCF_000754665.1 Bison bison bison | reverse complement strand
AATTTATTTTTAAAATATTTTGCTAACTTATTTCACATTGTATGTTAATGTTTGTTTTGATAGAAGACAAAGAAACAGACGATTGCTATTTTCAACTTGATTTGTTTTTCTACATATAGATCTGGAAAACTGGATATAGTAATTGTTTATTCAAAGAAAACTGGATTTTCCCCTCAATTGGCCAGGCTTTTTCCAAAAGGACAGTTATATTTCTGGCATATTTCACTTATCATTCAAATCAGGTATTTCCAAGGTAATGAATAGAAAAGAGAATTATAATGTCTACCATTTAATCAAGTTGAATCCATGTTAGGATTTGTTTTATTGTTTTGATTTCCTCATCTCCCAGTCTTTCTTTTCCAATTTATCCTTTATGGTTAAAAAACAATTCTAACATAGCTAGGAACTGAGCGAATGCCGACCTGGAAATCATGTCCTATTGAAACTTGACAATGTAACTTAACTTAGAATAATCTGAACCAGAGTTCTCAAATCATGTTTGTGCACAACACTTTAGGTATTTTGTGCCTGAAGAATCCCATGGACAGAGGAGCCTGGAGTCCATGGAGGTCACAAAGAGTTGGACATGACTGAGCACTTAGATTAAATTTGAATAATATTTTTCACCATTTTAAATAAAAAGTAAATCAGTTCAGTTCAGTTCAGTCGCTCAGTCGTGTCCTACTCTTTGCAACCCTATGGACTGCAGCACACCAGGTCTCGCTGTCCATCACCAACTCCTGCAGTCTACTCAAACTCATGTCCACTGAGTCTGTGATGCCATCCAACCATCTCATCCTCTGTAGTCCCCTTCTCCTGCCTTCAATCTTTCCCAGCATCAGGGTGTTTTCAAATGAGTCAGTTCTTTGCATCAGGTAGCCAAAGTATTGGAGTTTCAGCTTCAACATCAGTCCTTCCAAATTATTCAGGACTGATTTCCTTTAGGATTGACTGCTCGGTAAATGGAAAAAGTAAATAGAATCTTCTAAATCTTAACCTTAACCAGCCAACTCATTGGAAAAGACCCTGCTGCTGGGAAAGATTGAAGGCAGAAGGAGAAGAGGGCAACAGAAGATGAGATGGCTAAATGGCATCACCGATGCAATGGACATGAACTTGGCAAACTCCAGAAATGGTGAGGGACAGGGAAACCTGGCATGAGTCCATGGGGACTTGAAGAGTCAGATATGATGGGGCAACTGAACAACAGCTGTTACTAAATTTTTGCTCTACCATGACTCATAAAAAATAAATATGTGTTAAATACAACAGAAGACTGAGAAAATAAGCCATTATGCTTAATTTAGCAGACTGGCTTTACTTGTTTTGGATATAAGAGTCAGTGGTTATGCTATGTGTTAGAAGCATATAATACTGTCATATGCATGAAAAATCATTAGTTTGAATAATGGAATTGAGTATATCACCATGTCTTAATAATCAGCAATACCTTCAAGTGCTCACTATATATGAACATGTTTGAAAAACAATGGTGTGGAAGTTGTGGTGTTTCTGCACAATGATGGTTCTCTTATTTTAAAATAACACCACTGAGTGCTCTAAAAGACATATATGGTTGAAAGAGAGAAGTTACTTCAGAAGAGAAGAGAGAAAGGTGGTGGATGGAATAAAGACTGAAATAGACTGTAGTCATTCTTACATTTAAAAACATTTCAATCACCTTAGAGTACTGTTTTAGACCATATAATATTCTGAATTTACTACTTTGATCCTTTTAATCGGATGAGTTAGCCTTAAAAGCTTTTTTTTTTCTTTTATAAATACAAAACCAAAACTATTCAAAAACTACTGATAAGGGAATGAGGACAAAAAACTACCCTTTCCAGTATTTATCACAGGAAAGTCAGAACATATTTCTGGAGATTGTAAGTAGGAATGATTTGATAATTTTAAATACTGGGGCAAAAGGCAAAAAAGGTATGAGGACAGAGAAGACCCAAGAGATCAAAGGAAGAGAGAATTTTAGACACTGGAAAAAGTGGAACATTTTAAAAGACTAAATTAACACTTAAAAGAAATAATCATCTCTGACCATAGCCCTCTGACTTGTCACCATGAAGCTGAAAATAAAAAACTTAAAAACTCTAGTGGGAAATCATTATTTTATAAATGTATATTGTGTATTTGATTAAATAATTAAGCCTTAATTTCAGCTGGAGTTGGAAAATAAAATGTTTATTTCTTAATTACTTCACATAGGTTTTTGAAGCTGATCACAGATAGATTGCATTAGCAAAGGAGGAAACAGTTCTTTATTTGACTTAATTTCAGGAGCCCAAACATTTATTTTCATAAACTAATACTAGTAAGTATGCTCTAGTTTGAAGCCTATAGCCACTGAAATTGAAATTTCTGTGTTCCAAAAATATTTTCACTATTTCCAGCCCATGCAGAAGCCTATGAACTGGCTCTTATTTATTGTCCCAGGTAGCCACTAGACATGTCTGGCTATTTAATATTAAGTTCACACAACTAAAATAAGATCTAAAAAAAAAAAAAAATTTCAGTTCCTCAGTCTCACTAGCTACATTTCAAGTGCTCAATAGACATTCAGAACATTTTTACTCTGCAGTATAACATCCAAGACCACAATACACAAATGCTTTATCACGTTCCAATTTTTATCATGATACAAGAGATACACAATTCGACTTTTTTTGTGGTGGTTGTTGCAGCTAATTATAAGAAGGATTTAATTAAGTACATTTTCACACTTCATCTTAATAACAGATAGAGTTAGAGAGGATTAGTCTTAAACTCAGATTTCTGTTTAGGAGATAAAGTCAGTCAAGGGTTACAAATAAAAATCTTAACACCCTGCATTCCATAAGCTCTGTTTACACAGTCACAGATCTGGCGTCTGTAGCTGTCTCTAGGTAAGCATGAACTCTGGCACATGTGCCAACAACTGGAAGGAAAAGCATTAGGGAATCCAAAGATTACATGGGGCTTCCTACAAAAAACAGACCAAATGGATTACTGCCTATATTTCCAGAGATACTATAGAATATTGTGGTCAAGTTTCTGTAGATCATTTTTGTGATAAACACAGTGACTGACTCATCCCAGTTTGCCTGGGAAGTTCCACGTTTTAAGACTGAAAGTCCCACATCCCAGGAAACGCCTTGGTCTGGACAAAACTGGAGAGGTCAGTCACCCAAGAGGTGAGGGATGGTGCTATGTTTCTTGTATATTTTCTATAATAGAAGCCTATATTGGAATCAAATAATTTTTCTATATTAACATTTATATAGTGGTTAATATGGGTTTCCATATTGACAGTTATACAATTGCTAATACTTCACAAAACCTGCTCAGTCTGTTTTTCTGGTTATTCCACTTCCATGAACTTTGTATTCTAATGATACCGAATTTCTTGGCTTTCCCAAGTCATGCATTTTAACACTGCTGTGCCTTTGCTCAGGCTGTTTGCTTTTCCATCCCTCCAAACATATAATGAATTTATCCAACAAGGTCCAATTCAAATAGCATCTTGTCACAAATCTTCCCTGATATTTCCCCTTTCTTCCACTTCCCCTCTTCCCCAATAAAGTGACTTGAGTCCTCTGCAATATTACCAGCATTAAACAAAACAAAATTTTCTTATAGCATTTGCTTTCATGGACTAATATGTATCTACATGTTCATTTTCTATACCACAAGCACAAAGGACTATTTTTATTACCAGTGCCCAACCATTTCTGGCACATAGGAAATGCCCATTGTAACTCATCACATGTTTCATAAATTTTAAATCTTATTTCACATAATCTCATCTGGTCCTTTCAACAATTCTTTGAGCTTGACAAAGTTGATTGTAGTCTATTCATTTGGTTGACCAATAAAACGGCTTAAAGATAGGGTCTTAGACAAAGTTAGGTAGAGATAAGTAGTGGGCATAAATCCCAGTCTTCTGACTGCCACTCTCTTTATCAAGTCCCACTGAAGGTTAAAGGGTATCCAACAAGCAGGATTATTCTCTGTGTCGATAAAAGAAAGGTAATCAATATATTCAAAGAGAGGAAAAAAAAAAAAAAAACAGGCTTTGCGTAAAGCTCAGCTTGTCTTTCCCCATCCTTCAAAACCCACCCCAGATGAGCGCTGTTTCCCCAGTATAACTCTATAGCGTAAGAAATCTGGGCTAAACCACTTGATCTGTGATCAAATTGCCGAAACTCCAGTAACCGAACAAGTTTTATTATTGATAAAAATTTTTTTCGTATCATGACTGTCAAGAGATTTTGCTTCAATGTGCTCTTCAAATTTTCAGACCGCCTGTCTGAATGGATTCTTTCTACTTTATCTCGTCTGGCTTCTAGATGCCAGAAAACGAGCCATCATTGAAAACGAGCGATCATTGTCCAAATGGGAGAGGCCTGTGTTAGAAGTCTAGCAAGAGAAATGGCTGTACTGCAGATCTGCATTCTAATTCTGGGCTTTTATCTTGACTCATCCCACTAACCTGGGGAATAAGGCCACACCCACCTCACGGGATGCCGTGAGACCCAAAAGTCAGAGCGACTTTTAATTTACAACTTAGAGCAACTCCGAACTTAGTTCGGAGGCCATGGCAAATGTTTTCATATTTTATCACTTGTGCTTTCCCAATATAATATGATCTAACTAATTTTGAAAATAATATGACCTTAGTAAAGCAAAGTTCAGGTCGGTGCAACGCTGCCCCACCGCACCCGTCTCCCACCCGCTTTTCTCTCGGGCCGAGGGAGGCTGAAGCGGCGCGCCCGCTGTGACGTGTACTCATTCTTGGGCGACTGACGTCACTACCAGGCGCCGGGAGTCACGTCGGCCGGTCCTTCGGCGGGCTTTTCGGGGACAAAGATGGCTATGGCCAGCGATTTCTACCTGCGCTACTACGTAGGGCATAAGGGCAAGTTTGGACACGAGTTTCTGGAGTTTGAGTTTCGGCCGGACGGTGAGCGGAGGAGCGGCGACTGCCGCTACTGGGAGTGATGCTGAGCAGGGGAGAAGAGAGGCGGAGAGGCCGCGAAGGAGGCAGGGTGGGTGGGTGAGCTTGCTCAGGCTCGCGAATGTACGGTTGGGTCCAGGAGCTTAAAAATGTAGGAAGCGTGGATTGGTTTAGGGGAATAAAAGAGAATTAATCGGTGTCAATTATTTCAGAAAAGCCTATGCTGCCTTTGATCCTAAAGTTCAAACTATAGTAATCAGAATTCTAGAATCAGTTCACCGGAAGGGACCTTAAAGGCCTTCTAGTTAATCAACCTAATACTTGGACATTTTTTGAAAACATCCCCACCGCGCGGTGGACCCTTGGACGCTTAAAATCTTCCTGTAAATAGTAATTTTCAGACGGCCCATTCATCCTGAATGAATTTACTCATTCAGGCACTGTATGGAAGGCAACAAGTCGAGAAAAGCAAATGAGTCCTGCTCTGAAGGCGGGAAGCCCAACGTGTAGAAAAACGAGTGTAAAGATGTCTTTCGGGTGCTTAAATACAGTTGTTCTCTATTGGATGCATTAAGACTATAAGAGGGGGCGTGGTTAGTTCTGCAAAAAAGAGTCGGAAATCTTTCGAGAAGGCGACAGCGACAGTTGAGATGAGTATTGGAATGAGAGGACATATTTTCTTGGTCTCAGGGAAAAAAGGAGTCAGACTCCTGAGCGCCGTATGAGCGGGGAAGGAGGGGGGAGGGGAGGTGAAACTGCCAGTTCCCCAACAAGTATGCAGCAAATTCTACATTTTTAAAACTAATTCTCTTTAGATAGTTGTACTGTATATTGAACTGTTATTGTAACAACAGTAGTCCAACTGCATAGACTGTTTTTGAATGCATAGTATGTGCTGGGCAACACGTAAAAACAAAAATTGAGGGTACAGTAGTGCATAAGACGTTTTCATTCCCCTCAAGGAGTTATATCTTGGTGGATAACATAAACATAAAACTAAGTGTAAAGCTATATGCATATTAGGTGCTGTGTTCATGCTTTGGACCAAGTTCTGGGAGAGTATGCAAGGAAAATTAGGGGAGGATCACATACTAGGAAAAGGGAAGAATATCAGACATGTCAGGTAGAAGTCAGGGTAACTACATTCTGCAATTATTTGGGGACCTTAATCATCCCTAATCTTCCTGGTTCCCCTCAGGTAATTTCTAAATTTAGCTCAGGAGCCAAATTTACTTGAATTCTCTTTAACTTTTCTTTCTTCAGACTTCCTTGGTGGCTCAGATGGTAAAGCATCTGCCTACAATGTGGGAGGCCTGGGTTCAATCCCTGGGTTTATACTGTCTTCAGGGTCTTGGCTCGTGAACAGCTTTTAGCTGGTCTGTGTCAATTTTAGCCAGTCACATGGATTAAGCAGTCTTTTCTTAATCTTCAGTTCAGTTCAGTGTCTCCAACTCTTGGTGACCCCATGGACTGCAGCAGACCAGGCTTCCCTGTCCATCACCAACTCCTGGAAGCTAAGTTCAAACTCATGTCCATCGAGACAGTGATGCCATCCAACCATCTCATCCTCTGTTGTCCCCTTCTCCTGCCTTCAGTCTGTCCCAGCATCAGGGTCTCTGCCAGTGAATATTCAGGACTGATTTCCTTTAGGATGGACTGGTTGGATCTCCTTGCAGTCCAAGGTACTCTCAAGAGTCTTCTCCCAACACCCCAATTCAAAAGCATCAGTTCTTCCACACTCAACTTACTTTATAGTGCAACTCTCACATCCATACATGACTACTGGAAAAACCATAGCTTTGACTAGAGGAACCTTTGTCAGCAAAGTAATGTCTCTGGTTTTTAATGTCTCTGGTGCTGTCTAGGTTGGTCATGACTTGTCTTCCAAGGAGTAAGCATCTTTTAATTTCATGGCTACAGTCACCATCTGCAGTGATTTTGGAGCCCAAGAAAATAAAGTCTTACACTGTTTCCCCATCTATTTTCCATGAAGTGGTGGGACCAGGTGCCATGATCTTAGTTTTTGTTTTTTTTTGTGTGTGTAATAAAGTTTTATTAAAGTATAAAGGAGATAGAGAAAGCTTCTGACATAGGCATCAGAAGGGGGCAGAAAGAGTACCTTGATCTTAGTTTTTGAATGTTGAATTTTAAGCCAACTTTGTCACTCTCCTCTTATACTTTCATCAAAAGGCTCTTTAGTTCTTTGCTTTTCTGCCCTAAGGGTGGCATCATCTGCATATCTAAGGTTATTGATATTTCTTTCGGCAACCTTGATTCCAGTTTGTGCTTTATCCAGCCTGGCATTTTGCATGATATACTCTACACAGAAGTTAAATAAGCAGGGTGACGATATACAGCCTTGATGTACTCCTTTCCCAATTTGAAACCAGTCTGTTGTTCCATGTCTGGTTCTAACTATTGCTTCTTGACCTGCATATAGATTTCTCAGAAGGCAGGTAAGGTGGTCTGGTATTCCCATCTTTTGAGGAATTTTCCACAGTTTGTTGTGATCCACACCATCAAAGGCTTTGGCGTAGTCAATAAAGCAGAAGTAGATGTTCACGTACTGTTGAAGCCTAGCTTAGAGAATTTTGAGCATTACTTTGCTAGCATGTGAGATGAGTGCAATTGTGCAGTAGTTTGAACATTCTTTGGCATTGCCTTTCTTCGGGATTGGAATGAAAGCTGACCTTTTCCAGTCCTGTGGCCACTGCTGAGTTTTCCAAATTTGCTGGCATATTGAGTGCAGCACTTTCACAGCATCATCTTTTAGGATTTGAAGTAGCTCAGCTGGAATTCCATCACCTCCACTAGCTTTGTTCATAGTGATGCTTCCTAAGGCCCACTTGACTTTGCATTCCAGGATATCTGGCTCTAGGTGAGTGATCACACCATTGTGGTTATCTGGGTCATGAAGAACTTTTTTATATAGTTCTTCTGTGTATTCTTGCCACCTCTTCTTAATATCTTCTGCTTCTGTTAGGTCTATACCATTTCTGTCCTCTATTGTGCCCATCTTTGC
>NW_011494962.1:1485700-1486204 GCF_000754665.1 Bison bison bison | reverse complement strand
AAATAGTAGCTGGAGGAAGCTACAGCAGTAGCAGGAGTTTGAGCAACCATTTGTAACTTAAAAGCTTTCATGCGGCTAGAAACAAATCCAGTTATACAATTACAGATGCAGGGAGCAAACAGTAAAAACAAAACAACCAGAATTAAAATTAAAAGTCACATTATGTCATAGTTAAAGTACAAAGTGTTGCACCAGTCCATTTTAGGGTTGGTAGATGTCATCAGATGAAGAAGAGGCATCGCATGTGATTGTTGTCGAAGGTATTCACAGACTTGGAGAAAGTCTTTTCCTTGAAGTGGGGATGTCCACCATGGGAAGCCTTTCACTGACGAAGAGGGGAGCGCTCCGCAGACCCAGCAGTTAGACCGATTGTGGAGTGCAGCATAAGAGTGAGCCCAGGACAGGAGGACATTGTCTTGAGGATCCAACGGCAGACTCAGGATATTTGGAGTCAGCAGAAGTAGACTCACATAGATTATCAGGCCCATCTGCTGCCCTTTGCTT
>NW_011494962.1:1433720-1485600 GCF_000754665.1 Bison bison bison | reverse complement strand
TGTGTATTCTTGCCACCTCTTCTTAATATCTTCTGCTTCTGTTAGGTCTATACCATTTCTGTCCTCTATTGTGCCCATCTTTGCATGAAATGTTCCCTTAGTATCTCTAATTTTCTTGAAGAGATCTCTAGTGTTTCCCGTTCTATTATTTTCCTCTATTTCCTTGCATTGATCACTGAAGAAGGCTTTCTTATCTCTTCTCGCTATGGAAGAAGTCGGCATTCAAATGGGTATATCTTTCCTTTTTTCCTCTGCCTTTAGCGTCTCTTCTTTTCTCAGCTATTTGTAAGGCCTCCTCAGACAGTCATTTTGCCTTTTTGCATTTCTGTTTCTTGGGGATGATCTTGATCACTGCCTCCTGTACAGTGTCAAACCTCTGTCCATAGTTCTTCAGGCACTCTGTCTATCAGATCTAATCCCTTGAATCTATTTCTTACTCTTACTGTATAATCGTAAGAGATTCGATTTAGGTCATACCTGAATGGTCTAGTAGTTTTCCCTACTTTCTTCAATTTAAGTCAGCTCCCAGTCTTGTTTTTGCTGACTGTATAGAGTTTCTCTTCTTTGACTGCAAAGAATATAATCAATCCGATTTCCGTGTTGACCATCTGGTGATATCCATGTATAGAGTCTTCTGTTGTGTTGTTGGAAGAGGGTGTTTGCCTCTTCCAGTGTGTTCTTTGGGCAGAACTCTGTTAGCCTTTGCCCTGCTTCGTTTTGTACTCCAAGGCCAAACTTGCCTGTTACTCCAGGTGTCTCTTGACTTCCTACTTTTGCATTCTAGTCCCTTATGATAAAAGGGACATCTTTTTTGGGTATTAGTTCTAGTAGAAGGCCTTGTAGGTCTTCACAGAACCATTCAACTTCAAGTTCTTCAGCGTTAGTGGTTGGGGCATAGACTTGGATTGCTGTGATAATGAATGGTTTGCCTGGAAACAAACAGAAATCATTCCGTCATTTTTGAGATTGCACCCAAGTACTGCATTTTGGACTGTTTTGTTGACTATGAGGGCTACTTCATTTCTTCTGAGCGATTCTTGCCTCCAGTAGTACATACACTGGTCATCTGAGTTAAAGTCACCCATTCCAGTCCATTTTAGTTCACTGATTTCTAAAATGTCAATGTTCACTCTTGCCATCTCCTGTTTGACCACTTTGAATTTACTGTGATTCGTGGACCTAACATTCCAGGTTCCTATGCAGTGTTGTTCTTTACAGCATCGGACTTTACTTCCATCACCAGTCACATCTACAACTGGATGTTGTTTTCACTTTGGCTTTGTCCCTTCATTCTTTCTGGAGTTATTTCTCCACTCTTCTCCAGTAGCATATTGGGCACCTACCGACCTGGGGAGTTCATCTTTCGTGTGTCATATCTTTTTGCCTTTTCATACTGTTCATGGGGTACTCGAGACAAGAATACTGAAGTGGTTTGCCATTCCCTTCCCCAGTGGACCACGTTCTGTCAGAACTCTCCAGCATGACCTATCTGTCTTGGGTGGCCCTACAGGTCACGGTTCATAGTTTCATTGAGTTAGACAAGGCTGTGTTCCATGTGATCAGTTTGATTAGTTTTCTGTGATTATGGTTTTCATTCTATCTGCCCTCTGATGGATAAGGATAAGAGGCTTCTTAATCTTCGATTGAGTATTTTCAGGGAAGTTTCATTTCAGAACAGTAGTTCTCATCTGCCACCACTGTTTGACAACCTTTCTATCAGTAATAATGAGACCCAAAGACAGCAGTTCCTTAGAGATTCACCTTATTAAGATAACCTATCATTTTAGAGGATCTGGATCACGTAACAACTGTACCTAGGCAACTGAACAGCCATGAGGAGAAGCGTACATCAGGGAGTATATCAACATTCAATGTAAATCAGAAAACAAACTAGCCAGTCTTTATTTGGAAGCAGCATGTAGTTTGTATTGCTTCTTAATTACAGTTCTAAAATAGTAGTATTACCATAATACATTGAATTGAAGGAAAATAAATGAAAACGTTTTGGAGTCGTGAGGAAGGAGTGTATATTGGTACAAAGTAGATTTAAGTCTGAATCTTGTGTGACTCTGAGCAAGTTACTTAACTCTCTGTTTTTCTTAACTGTGAATAGGTGAGAGAATGAAACCTACTTTTTAGGGTTGTTTTACAGATTAGATTAAGTGCTCTGGGTAACTCAGCACCAATAAGACATAAATAAGACAATCACACAATAAAGTAAGGTAAACTTTAAAAGAAACGTTAGTTCTTTTTTCAGATTCCCTGTTTAAATCATGATGTTGCTTAAGAAAATGGGTTTTGAAAATGACCCTCCTATTATATGAAATTATATTGAAGGCATGGAGTATAAACAGTTGATTGGCTTCAACTTCAGCCAGCTTAACAGCAAATGCATATCCAACATTGATCTTGTACCAGGAGGGAGGAAATATTAATAAAAGTAGTATAATATAGTTTTTACCTTCAAAATTGCTTATGATGTCCTTTCTTTATTATTTTTTTTTAGCAGTTTTTGCTGTTAACAGATTGAATTTTTTTGTACTTCCTACAGGAAAACTTAGATATGCCAACAACAGCAATTATAAAAATGATGTCATGATCAGAAAGGAGGTACGTTCTTTTCAGATGTCTAATTTTTTTACGTTAAGCCTGTTTTCCTCATGTCTGTGTTTTTACTTACCTATTTAAAGTACAGGTAAGGCTATAGAGAAGAGGCTGATTTATAGATTGAAAAAGGATTCTTTGTAGCATCTATAACAGCAGAAGAATCAATCTGAATATATTAAGTTGTAGTCCCACATTTGAGCATATCAGTTAATTCATTTTATAATTAACTTGGTCTTTTTACTCTGCTCATTATTTAAAAATAATTGACAATCGTGTTTTAAACACAGGATGCATTTTAGATGAAAGTCTCAAAAGTTAGGTATAAGAAAGAGTTTACCGCACTCTTGATGTGTATTCGCATTTGTCACTGTTCACCTCACAGATTTTGTGTTAACCACTCAGAGATATTTGATACAAGGTTTTAAGGAGGGAATAATGATACGAAGAGGGAAAAATACATTTTAAAGGAAAGGGCAAGAGAGTGAAGAAAAAGCAATAAGAAAGATGAATGATTCTCTCCTTTTAGAATCAGAATTAAATTTTTCTCTAATGTTCTATTTGAATACTTAGGGTTGGTAACCACGTTTTATTATTTCTTTCTAAGTTGTGTCAAGATGTAGACCCTGACGTTTTATTCCTTGCTTTCAGGCTTATGTACACAAGAGTGTAATGGAAGAACTGAAGAGAATTATTGATGACAGTGAAATTACAAAAGAAGACGATGCTTTGTGGCCTCCCCCTGACAGGGTTGGCCGGCAGGTTTGTATTTAATAATTCTATAAACACATGAATTGTAAACATTATTAATAGAATTGTTGTGTTTCTCCTTATTTGTCTAGAATAGATCCTCATTAAATCTTAGATTTTTTTCATCTAGTAGGCACCTGGTAAATGGTTTATAATTGGATTTCACTTTCCATCAATTTGTGAGCTACCTCCTAGTAATAAAGAAGTCAGTTTAGACATCTTTCTGAACAGTCTTCTCTGCAGCCACCGCAGCTAACCTTAGGATGTTTTCACAGTATTAGGATTAATTTCCATTATAGGTTAAGTACTTTTATTAGGACTAATGAGATCTTGCCTGCATGTATGCTCAGCCTTGTCTGACTCTTTTTGATCCCATGAACTGTAATCCACCAGACTCCTCTGTCCGTGGGATTTTCCAGGCAAGAATACTGGAGTAGGTTGCCATTTCCTCTTCCAGGGAATCTTCCCGACCCAGGGATCAAAGCCAAAGCCGTGTCTCTTGCATCTCCTGCACTGGCAGGCAGATTCTTTACCACTGGCACCACCTGGGAAGCCCAATGAGTTCTTAATAAATAATAAAAATACGTAGAAAAAAACACAAATGTTTGTTAAATTTGAGAATTAGGATTCTCACTATGAAAAATTCACTTTCTCTAGATATACAACTTTGAAAATTCTTATTTGGTCTTTACACTCCAGAGAGAGATTTGATTGGTTTCTTTGTTCAAACTGACCATTGCCTTTGCCTGTCATATTCCCTTCAGAAAAATTGGTATTTCTCAAAGGGCTGCTGAAGAGCTCTGAAGGCCTGATTTCACTCTGTAGAAAGACAGTTTGATTTCTGAATTGGGTCTTTTCAACTGCTGGAAGAATGAGATATGACTGCAGGAGGAAGAAACACTTAATTTCGCTTTTGTGTGTTCCTGAGGATTATACTCTATAACAACTTCTTTGACTAGAAGAAAATGTGGAGAATAGATGCTGATGCTCTGTAGCAGTAACTTAACGCTTCTATTTAAAGAAACATTATTAGGAAAGCAAAGGTAATAGTTAACAGTATTTATTGTATTTACTGTGAACACTTTTAAGAAGTAAATTTAAATCCCTATTTGTTTTAGACATATATATATATATGTATATATATAGGCATTAAAAATCAGAAACAACAGCAGCAAACCTTTTATTATCTCTTAGACTCAAGGAGAGAGCAGTGTTTTCATCTACCCACTTGATCATGTGTTCATGTGTTTTGGATAATGGGGAGGATTACTTATGCTCTTGAAGTTGTCTGTTGGATTTTTAGGTAAAAGATTTTGATTGCTTGAGAGTTTTAGTTAATTATCCATTCTGTGTGTGTGCCATGCTGCTGCTGCTGCTAAGTCACCTCAGTTGTGTGCAGACTCTGTGCAACCCCATAGACAGCAGCCCACTAGGCTCCTCTGTCCCTGGGATTCTCCAGGCAAGAACACTGGAGTGGGTTGCCATTTCCTTCTCCAATGCATGAAAGTGAAAAGTGAAAGCGAAGTCGCTCAGTCGTGCCTAACTCTTATCGACCCCATGGACTGCAGCATACCAGACTCCTCCGTCCATGGGATTTTCCAGGCAAGAGTACTGGAGTGGGGTGCCATTTCCTTCTCCCGTGTGTGTGCCATAAAGGGGCATGATTATATCTATTCTGATCAAATACAGAACTGGGAGTGTCTTTAATGGCATCTGTTAATTTAAACTGAAAACTCAATACAGACATAGCCTCTTAATTTTTCATTTTCGATTTGCAGATAAAATATGGAGAAAAATTTATACTTAATTTTGTACACTGGAAGCATAAATCTGTTTTATGCTGTTTTGTTTTCCTAGTTCTTAATTGCAATTGTTTTGTGAAGTCAAAAGAATATGAATCTTTCAGTTTTACAATCCGAGAGTTAAATATTAGTACCACCACGTATTAGTGGTTGCAAATACAAACAGTTTTTTTTTTTTGTCTGCTTTTGAGTCTTGGGCTTCACATGTGTAACATCAGTCAATACTGACCTGAGAAAGACAGGCTTTATTAGCCCAGTTTTGGGGATTACAGAGAATATGTTTTTAAAGTCCCTATCAGCAGGCCTGATACACAGTAGGTGCTAAATAGTGCTATTATTAACATTATGCAGTTTATTTGTAGAGCCTGGTAGAAAGGATAAATGTATTTGTATTTATTATATTAAAAATAGGCTTAAACCCATATTATTAGTTTTTATTGACATCATAAGAAACATTTCTGTGTAACTCTGAAGTCTGTCATTCATTCGATAGCATCTTCTTTATGAGATCTCGGAAAGCATTTCTTGATTCATCCTAATACTGGGGAACTCTGAGGAGTTGATGAGATTTTTACTTTACAGACATAGTTTATAGTTAACAAATTGTTTCTTTTTTATTTTTACCCCCTCCTCTATTATGGCTAGAAAACTTGCAGCTAAAATCGGGACCTCTTGGTTGTAAGAGGTGAATTTTTACATTAACTACATTTCTCTGTTTTATTTTTTTCAGGAGCTTGAAATTGTAATTGGAGATGAACACATTTCTTTTACCACATCAAAAATAGGTTCTCTTATTGATGTCAATCAGTCAAAGTGAGTATTAAAAGCATTAATAAAAGTTAAAGCATTTTGACTAAATTGACATGATTTATTAGAGAGGCTCATTTTAGAACCGTAGCCAGTTTGTTGAGATTACTGTAATTGTATCCTGTAGCAATTTATTATGTATGTGTAATCCTCATTTTTATGTTAGTGAAGACTTGTTATCAAAGAAGTTAACAGTGTATTTTACTGATTGCCAAAAAATCTTTGTCTGGATGCAGCCCCACAGAATTTAAAAGAAATCCTTCTTGAATATCTCAGCCTTATTAGTTCCGTGTGACATCATTTGCCTCCTTGGGTTTAATACTTGAAAGAAATGGAGAAAACACAGATATAGCTTAAGTATGGCTGTAGCGATATGTGCCTTCCCAAGCTCTGTGTGTGACAGATACCTCTTACTATTATCTGAAAAATCTCTCTGCCTCCTACTACTTCTTTCCACTCTTTCCCCTCAAAATATTCTTTTAGTGTTATTTTCAAGTTATCAGCATAACTTGTAATAACTTACTTGTTTGCTTAACTGGTTACAGTGTAAAAGAGAGATAGGACTTTCAGAGAAAAGTTCAGAGAAAAGATAAAGATAGAAATTGTCCAGTACATCAGTTATATTAATAGTTATCAGAAAATCCTTTCTCCTCAGTTCCTTTAATTGTTCTTGGTTTTTGGTCTCTGTTTTGTTTTAAGAATTAATTTATATTATTATGTTGTTTCATCCTTGGAATAAAAAACTAACTTTTATCTTTTAAATTTTAGGGATCCTGAAGGCCTTCGAGTATTTTACTATTTGGTACAGGACCTGAAGTGTTTAGTGTTTAGTCTTATTGGATTACATTTCAAGATTAAACCAATCTAAACTATATGTTTTTTGAAACTGGGTTTATATTTAATTAAGGGGTGGGTGAGGGAGGATTTGTTCATTTATAATATTGGGGGTGGTATGAATGTGAAGCAAACTTTTTTGTATGCAAATTGAAAATAAGACAATATCTAAGCAGGCTTAATTGTTATCTTCACCTAGTCCAAGTGGGTTGAGCAGTCACCACACATTAAACTGTAAATAAAAGCCACCTTTTGTTGAAATTTTGCTCCAATAAAACATCACAGCCTGGATGGAGAGTGCTTTTGGTTCTTCAGAAGGCCAGATCTCTGATTCATTTTAAAGATGAAAATTGTTCTAGAAGGTGTATCCTATGACAGAGGATCTTTTATGTAGAAGCATATAGCCAGATTCCCATCTGTTTAAAAGCAATTGTAGATCTCCCCTTGTTTCTGCCACACCTGACCAAATTTAATTTTTTGGTGCTCATAGAAGTTTATAGAAGCTTTTGGATTTTTTATGTTTGTCACAAACTCCTTAGGGGTTATTCACATTTAAATATTTTTGTATAAGCAGTGATTTCCTCAAGGTTACAAAGGTAAAGTCAGTATCCAAAGTTAGACACATCTTTAATTATGTGCCTATTCCCATATTTCACAATACACATGTTTTGTATATCTGTGGGAAATAAATGAATTCTCATTTCTACAAATTATTTAAAATTTGGACTTCCGTGTGTGTGCGTTTGTGTGTGTCTGTATTTACATCCTAACTCCTAATGAACACAAGTCCCAGTCATATTTCCCAGTTCCCTTCAACCTCTTTCTGATAGACTTGATTACTTTGCCTGTTAGTAACTCATACTCTGGTATTCTGTTACTTTTCCATCTGCACCTTCACTCTGAAAGTATGCAGTCCTGGCAGTCATCATCCACTTTGCCCAAAGATCAGTCAGGTCCCCTCTAGGGACCTTAGGGTGGAAGAACTGGGGTCTGACAGCTAGCCAGGGCTCTGGAGCAGCTAGACTAGAGCAACTCTGGTAAACTTCTGTGCAATAATAGAGATGCTCTCTGTATGAGCAGTCCAGTAGGGTAGCCACTGGATACTGCACGTGGCTACTGAGTAGTTGAGATGTGGCTAACATAACTGAATTTAGAGTCATTTTAATTAAAAGTAATGTTTTCCAATGTTTTATTATGAAAAATTTCAAACATAGAAAACTTAAAAGACCCATATATGTCAATTTAGATTCTATAACATTTTTCCTTTACTGTAAGAAGTCTAAGTCATGTCCTCTTGTTGGATTTTTCATTTACAGATGAAATAACAGGCATAATTGGTGCCAGTAGACTTTTTTTTAGTGCTATTTAATTTTTAATAGGTTGAGATAGCCAAATGAGGCTGGTGGCTACCCTTTGGATAGTATAGCTCTGGAGCACGGCTTGGTCGCTTGTTTACTGTGGAGTGCCTTAAAATGCATATCCTCTTCTGGTTTGCCATGCAAAGTCACCTGGTCTCCAAACCACATCTGTGAAAGACTATGCTGAACTCCCCTTCAGGTTGCTTATATGAAAACAAGCATTTCTATTCAAGCTGTAGACCCTGATGAGTGTGCAGTATAAAACCATGTTACACTGGATGTCAACTTCAAGGAGAAAAGGAGAAAACTACTGTGGGCCCACAATTTTTTGTTGCTCCTCAAAATATTCATTCTGTGGGTCCTGTTGAATAAGGTAATCCACTCAGGACTGAGCAAGACTGCAGAGAATTAGTCCTTGGATGAGAAAGTCTTTAATGTGTTAACTCTGTCCTCATTCATAACTTCCCCCAGGCTTCCCTGCTTGCTTAGTGGTAAAGAATCCGCCTGTCAGTACAGGAGGTGTGGGTTTGACCCCTGGGTTGGGAAGATCCCCTGGAGAAAGAAATGGCAACCCACTCCAGTATTCTTGCCTGGAAATTCCCATGGACAGAGAAGCCTGGTGGACTACTAGCCATAGGATCACAAAGAATCCGACACAACTGAGGCAACTTACCACACATGCAGCGTTATATGACAATGAGGTTAAAAATTTAAAAAAATTAATGAATGACTTGAGGGTGAGCCTATAGTCCAAACCGTGTCATAGAGTAGCAAGAACTCTGAAGAATTAAAGTTCTTTATTATGGCACTGCTTCATGGAATTATTTTCCCTTTCAACTTGTGAATAGACTTTATCTCTTAGTGGCAGAGAATTGAATAGTTATCCAAAATCCTTTTTTTTTGGCCATGATTTTTTCATGCTTACTTAATTTCGTGAGGTGTTCCTCTCATTTTGTTAGCAGTTGGAGGAAGGAAAATTTCTGTTCAGTTCATGGCTGGAGCCTAGTTGGGACAATAGATTTTAACTCAGAATAGCTTTTACTGTAAAGATAAGAAGTACTAATAAAGTAGGTAGTTAGGGAAACAGGAAACTTCAAACAAGATGTTGTTTTGAGTTTTTACTGTAAGAGCCAGGAAATTTCATATGGCTCTGGCGTAAAGTTTAGTCATTAGGACAAATAACCATGGGAGGGGGAGCATGGCCAGGTGAAGTTACTCCTCCCAACAGAGTGATGCAGAACATCTTTCCCTGGAAGCTGGTGGTTATTCCTGAAACCTTCACTTCAGGCTGGGACAGGAAGAACAGCCTGCTGCTGTGAAAACATAAGCCATTGAGGTTTGAAGGTGTGACTAGCAGCTGTGTGCTAAGCCTCTAGCTGACGAAATTAATATGATCAGGAACGGATGGGTAAAATGTGTGGTTTCCTAAATAACACCTTTAAGCAGCCAGGAAGTAAATAAATAAACGCTTTATGTATTCATGCTGTGTATGTGTCATGTGTGTTTTGCACAAAAGTGAAATCAGAAGACAGTGTACAAGAACATTCAAAATTTTCTTTAATTTTTTTTTTTTAATCGTTCTGTTTTCTTAAGGAGTGGGCGTAATAAAGTTTAGTGCGTCCATCTTGGGCTTCTTTGATTGAAAGACAATGCTAGGAGTTTCAATGAGTCCCACCTGAAGTTACTGCTGTTATTTTGTGATGCTGGTTCTCTTCTTATTTAGGAAGAAATTTGCCTTTCTCAGAAATCAGAGCTTAGTAATAAAAATAAACTGGAGCTTAGAGGGAACAGCTACACAATTTGTCTTTCTAGTCATTAACCTCATTCTGTCTCTCTACAAAACTATGAAAAATCTAGGTTTTATAGTTAGTTCCTCTTTTCTTTAACCACCTTGTTCATCAATGGCACATGTAGGCATCATATGTCTTCTGTGTGCTACAGTTACAGTAACAAATGGGACCAATGTGGTACTCAAGGTATGGAGTTCATATATATAGAGGAAATGTAAATATGGGTATGTAAGTAAAAAAAAAAGTTCTACTCTCATCTAGTCTCCATGAGAGCTGTTCCCCCTCTTACCAGCTCTAAGCATATAAAACAAAAAAGCTCAACATCACCAATATCTCCATGGGGTGGTAAAATATAAAATAACCAGATCTTAAGTCACAATGCTGTTTTTCTAGAGAGGCAGTGGAATGCTGCCATGTTTCCCAGCTCCTCCACTGTGTTAATATGTACTTGCCCCGCCCCCCCCCCCATCTGCATTCCAAACTTGACATGTTGAGAAAGAGAACCTGGCTCACTGCGTCAGCATTTCTGGATTGCAGTCCTGGCTCTTTCACTATTTATAGACTCCTTGAACAGAGAGAAGAAAAAGAACATTCACTTATGTTTGAAACCTAAGAAATCCTACCTGTAGAGTTAATCTAACTGAATTTTTCCGGGTCTATGAAGTAAGTGACATTCATGTTGAACCTGTGAGGAAACAGGCTTGGAAGAGTCTCATGTTCAAATTTTTACAGCTAGAAAGAATTTGAATCTTGGACTTCAAATGATAACATTTAATATTTAATGTTCATTAGCATTAGATCTGGTTAGCACTTTATATACCCTAAGTCTTGGGAGGCAAATATCACTACTTTACTTTTGGTGAGTCTGAGGTTTAAAGAAGTGAAGTGACTTGCCTCAAGTCACCCATGGAAGAGAGGGGCTGATATTTCAAGCCAGATCTATTCAATTCCAGTGGCAAGAGATTTGTTGAAAATTCAGGCCCTTCTGAATTCAAAGTCCATCTGTGCTCTATGTATTCAGTCAGGCCTGATTTTAAACATGGGTCAAGAATTAGCATGACAAATAGATGGAGAAACAATGGGAACAGTGACAGACTTTATTTTCTTGGGCTCCAAAATCACTGCAGATGGTGACTGCAGCCATGAAATTAAAAGATGCTTACTCCTTGGAAGAAAAATTATGACCAACCTAGGCAACATAATTAAAAAGCAGACATTACTTTGCCAACAAAGGTCCATCTAGTCAAAGCTATGGTTTTTCCAGTGGTCATGTATGGATGTGAGAGTTGCACTATAAAGACAACTGAGCACTGAAGAATTGATGCTTTTGAACTGTGGTGTTGGAGAAGACTCTTGAGAGTCCCTTGGACTGCAAGGAGATCCAACCAATCCATCCTAAAGGAAATCAGTCCTGAATATTCATTGGAAGGACTGATGTTGAAGCTGAAACTCCAATACTTTGGCTACCTGATGCAAAGAACTGACTCATTTGAAAAGACCCTGATGCTGGGAAACATTGAAGGTGGGAGGAGAAGGGGATGACAGAGGATGAGATGGTAGGATGGCATCACCAACTCAATGGACATGAGTTTGAGTAAACTCCAGGAGCTGGTGATGGACAGGGGGGTCTGACGTGCCACAGTCCATGGGGTCACAAAGAGTCAGACACGACTGAGCGACTGAAGTGAACTAAACTGCCACATTTTGACAACATTACTATTTCGCCCAGCCTACTCCCTACGTTCTCTCATCAGACTTCATTCGTTCATTCATTTCTGGCATTGGGATCGAGGGCTCAGAATCTTTCTGTTTTGAGATCGACAAAGCCAATGCGGGGTGAGGGTAAAGAGAAGAAAATGCCTAGCAGTAAATATTCCTGAAGTGTCCAGACTCTACCCATGAAATTTTGCTTGTGTGATTGGATTAAATTAGGTTCTGGGAGGTAATTCTGTTGACCACTTGTCCACGATGATAAATGGCAGACTCAGTGGTGATTCCAAGATTAAGGGTTGCATTGGAGAACAGGAGAGAGCCAGCTGAGGACCAGACAACAGGCAGCATAACCTAGGGGGTGGTAGTGGTCAGAACATTCAGTTGACTGTTTATCAAGTAGTCTGGGGAAGACCTGGGAGGTAAAGAATGGGGATGCCTTCTAAAGAAAGGGTGATGGTTTGGTTGTGGCTGAAAGAGAAAGGTAAGCAAGGAATGTGGTTAGAGCCTGGTGAAGTAGGGCTCGTTTGTCTCTGCATAATCAATTTCACCGTATGTTTTCCACATCACTTTCCCCACACTCCATATTCACCATTATCACCTGATTTGGAGAGCAATGTAAATTGATTTCATAGAACCGTACACCTGAAGACTGACAGTATCTGCATCAATTGAAAGTGAATGTCACTGAGAGATTTGGGGGTATTCTGGGAAGATCTGACTCAGAGAAACAGACTTACAGAAACTGATTTCTTTTTGCTGAAAGATCATGTCTTCATGAAGTAAGATTCATAGATGAAACTCAAATAGGAGAATAGTTTATCAGTATCTTTTAAGAATATCAAATGTTATCATTTTCATACAATTAGTATTGTATAAACAGAAATAACTTTTCTGGGGGGGGCAATTGGTAATATGTATCAAAGCTCTTTAATTTACATACCCCTTGACCCCATATTTTGTTTAAAATGTTTTCCTAAGAAAATATTCAAAAGTACAGGCCAAACATTTTTTATATTCACAAAAAGTTGAAAACAACATAAATGTCCAGCAATACAGGATTTCCTGAATAAATTATGGTATAATCTATATCGATAATAACTATACAATTGTTTTTAAGATCACACTTTAGATGAATATTTTTAAATGAGGAAACAGTAGAAAACAAGAGATCAAAAGTACTGTGTGTGGAATGACACCAACTCTGATAGCAAACAAAACATACAGATAAAAAACTAGAAGCATATACACCAAAATTTTATAGTGGAATTATGTTTTAAAATACTTTCTAAAATACGTTTATCTGCAATAAACATAAATGGAAAAAGAAATCTTTTATTGTTTTTTTAAATAATTATTTATTCATTTTAATTGGAGGATAATTACTTTACGATATTGTGATGTATGGCCTCTGCCATACATCAACATGAATCGGACATAGGCCTACATGTGACACCTCTCTCCTGAATCCCTCTCCCGAATCCCTCCCTCACCCATCCCCCCAGGTTGTCACAGAGCACTGGCTTTGGGTTCCCTGAGTTATACATCAAACTCCACTGGCTATCTACTTTACATATACATAGTACATGTATATGTTTCAATGCTGAAATCTTTTATTTTCAAATAGCAATCTGTAAGAGAAAGTTCCTAAGAGATGTTATTTATTTAGTCATAATATTTCTTGTGTACATGTATCTAATTTATGCACATACATTTTAATCAGTTGTTTTTGCTAGTAGTTTCTAAGGATGCAAGTTTTTGTTAAAAGATTTACTTTTTGTTTCCGCCAAAGCTATGTTTGTTTGTTTTTTCTGTCCTTCAATGTAGATTTTGAATGCACCTAACTGGTTGGTTAGTTGAAATGGAAGAAGATATATTCATGACCATTTTCCTTTCTCGTCAACATCAGCTTTTGTCATACAATTTCCTTTCATCACTTTGGTCAAGAGGAGGAGCAGAAAATTTTGAGTTACAGCATGATTCAAAGACAATTCATGTCCGCCTCCATTTTACAGCCTCTCATGCACCCGAGGAATCAGGGATTGTAAAGGCCAACCTCTCTCACCTTGTTCTGGTCTGTTTTTTCCATCTGCATCACTGAACGGCACAGACACAGGTAATGTTCACTTTTTATTGTCTCAGATCTTTGTAGCTGAGTATCTATTAGTCCTACTTACTTAAAAAAAAGATTCTAGAGAAAAAAGATTCTTGGAATATGATAGTTTATTATACATGACTTGGCATGAATATAGGAGGGATAGGAAAGCATGTTTTAAAAAAATTGATTGGGTTAGAACTGCATTCACTCTATGGAGATGAAAAATGTAGTTCAGCATTTATGGAAAATTATTTTCTTTTTAAAAAATTGGTTATGATGTTTTGCTTTGTGTTATCAAAATAAAGAGGGATTGGGGGGGTCAATAACTTTTTATTTAGGTCTAATGATTTGCATATTGTCTTATCCATCTTGAAGTGTTCATGTGAGTAATCAAGTTTAGATACTAAAGAAAAGAATTAAAGAATATAGTTACATGTGCTATTTGTTTTCATTTTTACTGTTTATTAGCATCTTTTCACACTGATTAATATAAAAACAAGGTACATCATAAATATCTACAGTTTAAAGTTTCTTTTTATATTGATATCAACTGATAGATAGAGTCCTTTATGGGTATTAACTAAAGACTGCCTGTTAACAAATTTTATTTTCACATAGGCTTCTCTTGCGGCTAGAAGATTATTTCTCTAAGTTTAATATGCACAGAATCATTTGGGATTAAAAATCCACGTGTCTGGGCTCTAATGTAAGAGATTTTTATTCGGTACATCTCCCACGAGGCACTGGGATCTGAAATGTTAACCAATGTGCAGTGTTAACCCTCAATAATTTTCTTTTGCAGATAGTATATGGGATATACTTTGGTAGAGTCATATTATAGTTGAAAAGAACAACACAGTATATTTATCTACTCAGGTCAAGAAATAATTATCACAAACTGATATTTTAATCCTTCTAAGAACATTTTACTATTAATAATGTAGATCTGAATACATAATATATATGTATATGTATATACATACACTTTTAAAGCCAAGATATTTATGTTTTTCAAAATCTCAAAAAAAAATTTTTTGTTTTTTGAATTAATAGTTTTAAAAGTATCTCAGTAATTTGTGATGGTATCACTTTGCCTAACACTTGTATATGTATGTTGAACATTTTGAGCTAAATGGAATAGGACCGAGCCTATTTAATCTATCAGTAAATTAAAAAAAAATTCTTCCCATATTTTCTAATAATATGGCTATAGTTACTAGGAGTATAAATGACTTTAGCAAAAATATTGAAAGTTTCTCATTTCTTATATAAATCAGGCTCAGTCTACGTACTTTAGGCCCTTGAAGGAATTACTGAGCATACATCCACATGCGCACACGCATAATCTTCTTAATCCTAGTATATTTTACAAATGGACATTTTAATTTTTCTTTGGAATGAAATCATTCAGTTGAAAGTTTTAATGCAAAACATATATTTGTTTACTCTAGAGATGAGTGATCAAGAAGTGACTTATTCCACCCTGAGATTTCTTCAATCACCTTCAGAGTCACAAAACAGATTAAAACCTGATGGTACTCAAAGACCTGACAAGACTGAGGAAAAAGGTACAAGTCTGAGACATCTAGATTCACCTGACTCTTGTGTGCTTGCTAAGTCACTTCAGTCGTGTCCAACTCTCTGTGACCCCATGGACTATAGCCCACCAGGCTCCTCTGTCCCTGGTATTTCCCAGGAAAGAATACCAGAGTGAGTTGCCATTTTCTCCTCCAGGGGATCTTCCCGAACCAGGGATTGAGCCTGTATCTCCTGTGGCTCCTGCACTGCCGGCGGATTCTTTACCACTGAGCCACCAGGGGAAGCCCTCTTACGGACTGTCAGACTTTTGACATTAGAAATAAAAAGTTCTATCCATATTCTAGGTGTTTAGTTGATAATAAGAAACCATAATGGTCTTTAATGATCTTTTAAAAAAATTGTGCGAATGTAGAAATTAATGCATTCTTTTAAGCTTGAGAAGGCAATAGAGTGTTTTTATTCAAATTTGGTCAAGAGAAATTCACAAGGACTCTTTTTTAGTTCCCCAACTAATCGAATCTGCACCCTGTGCATTGGAAGTACGGAGTCCTAACCACTGGTCGGCCAGGGAAGTCCCTTGTGAGGGCTTCCAAAGTAAGAGACAGACTAGAGTCTCAAGAAAACATTGCAGTTCCTAGAGAAATGTCTTACAGAATGTGAAGACATGAGAAATACGTATTAGAAGCAGTGTTTTTATTTAGACAAAAGGTATTTTGGTGTCTTAAATATTTACCAAACCTTAATGGCAATGAAGAAACAAAAATGTTCAAATCAAAAGGGCATTCTAACTTTTCCATTCTCTCTCTGTACCTTCGAACAGTGTCACAAACTCTAAACTGAAAATGACTTTTACTGATTTAATGTAGTGTCCATCAGAGATACAAATTTTGGAGATATATATATATATATATATATATAAAAATATATATATATATATATAGAGAGAGAGAGAGAGAGAGAAAGAGGATCTTGAAAGTAGGAGAATAAATAGAGCATTGCTAGAGAAAAAAATTTTGAAGATAAATGGAGAAAAATTGATTTCTAGGAAGTTCTTAAGAGATGAAGCCCAGTAACATTTGCAGCTTCAGAATACTCACTCTTGGCTACCAATTTCTCATGAATATTGCCTGCTTTTTCCTTCTTCATGATTAGTTGTGATCACAGAAATATGCCTGTCATTGTGGATTCTCATAAGTGAGTACTGTGTTTATTGCCATCTGTGCTTTTGTGGACAGAGGAGCCTGGCAGGCTACAGTCCATAGGGTTGCAAAGAGTCATATATGATTGAACAGCCTCCCTGCAACCCCCGCCCCCATCCCGACATACACACACCTGTCTGTGCTTTTCTAAGGGATGCACAAACACACACACCTTTCTGTGCTTCTGTGCTTTTCTAACAGAAGCATTTTAAAAATCCTCCAATATTCTTTTTGTGGTGTAGAATTTCTGCAATGGGTGAATATAAGTAAAAAAAACCTGAGACTTTAAAACTATAATTACTAGATGGCAAATTAAAAAGTTTGTATCATGGATTTCTGTAAAACATTTTTTAAAATTTTATGTATCTTATTTTTGCCTGTGCTGGTCTTGGGTTGCTGCTTTTGGACTTTCTCTAGTTGCAGTGAGCAGGGGCTACTCTCTGTTGCCGTGCACTGGCTTTTCATTGTGGAAGCTTCTTTTGCTGAAGAGCACAGGGGCTTACCAGGTGGCACAGTGGTAAAGAATTCTCCTACCAATGTGGTGTTTGACCCTTGAGTTGGGAAAATCCCCTGGACCAGGAAATGGCAACCCACTCCAGAACTCTTGCCTGAGAAATCCCATGGACAGAGGAGCCTGGTGGGCTACAGTCCATGGGGTCGCAAAGAGTCAGACTACTGACACGCACACACATGCACGTGTGTGCACGCACGCACACACACACACAGACATACACACAGAGATTCTAGGGCGCGAGGGCTTCAGTAGTTGTAGCACACAGGCTCCGTAGTTGTGGTGCATGGGCTTAGTTGCCCCACAGCATGTGGAATCTTCCTGGACCAGGGATTGAACTGGTATCCCCTGCATTGCAAGGCAGATTCTAAACCACTGGACCACCAGGGTAGTTCCTGAAAATTTTTAGAGAAGATTGTTTCTGTTTCAAATGGTGTCCAGGTTGAGATGAGTAGTGGGTCAGGCTCTGTCCTCAATGATCACTTTCTTCCTTCTTTATTTAAAGAGTCTTCAGTGCCCTGGCATGGCATTGCAGTGACTCTTGGGATCCTCTGTTTACTTCTCTTGATGACAATCACCGTGCTGGGTATAAAGAGTAAGTAACTGAAATACATCCAAGTCTGAGTACTAGAAATAACCACTCATTGTGTAGGTACCAACCACGCTCTATCAATTGTTCCATGGTATAATCAGAGAATGTTCCAGGGAGTTTTTTCTTAGTGATTTTTTCCCCAGATATAATCACGGTGTGATTTTCATTTTGTTTATCTATTCCTGTATCTCTGAAGCTGTAATGAGCTGTCTCGTTCTGTATAAGGCATGTTAACATTCTTTCTGATATAGGACTTAGCACAGAAGACCCCCTTTTCCATGGGGGATACCATCTCAGACCCCCAGTGGTGCCTGAAATCACAGATAGCACTGAACCCTGTACATACTATGGTTTTTTCCTATTCATACACACCTACGATAAAGTTTAATTTATAATTTAAGCACAGTAAGATAATATCTGAATTGTGAGCATCACTACTCTTGTGATTTCAGACCATTATTAAGTGAAATAAGGGTTGAATACAAGCACTGCATACCCTGACAGCCATCTGATGAAGGCTACCAAGTGACTGATGAGAGTGGGATACGTTCAACAAAGGAATGATTCCCCCTCCTGGGGAACACGAGAGGGATGGCACGAGTTTCCATCACACTATGCGGAAATGCGTGCAATTTAAAACTTATGAATTACTTATTTATAGAATTTTCCGTTTAATATTTTCAGGTTGTGGTTGATGGGGTAACTCAAACTGCAGAAAGCAAAACCAAGGTTAAGGGGAAACTATTGTAATATTCCACCTTCTAAATTTACACCACTTTGAATCTCAGATACAAATTCTTTGAGAAACAACTGTTTGAAAGTGAATTATGACTTTCTCTTAATTTTTTAAAAATCTATAATAAGGAAATGATTTAGTAAAATGAGTGAGTCTATGTATGGATGTTAGATGATGTTGAATGTGCCCTTTAGCTTTCATTTGAGTTCCTTGACATCTTTGGGGAAAAGTACTAATATGTTACACTCAGATAAAACTATGTATTTGGGTCTTCCTCTCTTTTTTCTTATGGATATTCTGTCTATTCCAATGATATTGGTGCAATTTCTTCATGCTGTTTAGTGTACATTTTCATACTCAGAAGATGTGTTGCTAAGTGTTGGTCAGTTTCTCCTTTGGTACCTATTTGTAGACGACACGCTAACTTACAAAGAAATTGAACTGAATGCTTAGATGGTACCATCATAATTTTATTTAGAAATCATGATTTATTTATTCTACACTTAGGTGGCCCATAATGAGAAATCTGGTGTTTCAGTTTATATGGTCATGTTGTAGAGATGTTACTTTCTAAATGTAAAATTAATAATTAAAGGAATGAAATAGGTTGGTTGTCAAAGTGAGATTTTTTTCTCCTGTCCTAATTTCAACAGTGAAGCTTTATGAGTACTTAAAAAATTATATCTATGCTGTTAATTTTAGTTTCCCAGTATATTCTAGAAAAACATCGACAGGAGGAAGCTCTACGGAACCTCAGTCAGAAGTATGATGTTATGCAAAATGACAACTACTTAAATAAGCAGCTTTTGACAAAGAAGACTTCAGAATGTGATAGACTAAATGAAACTCTTCAGCAAATAAAAGGATTGTCAGACTTAGTCTTTACAGAAAAGAAGGGGTGCTATCACAAAAAGAATTCTTCAGAGTCTTTGCCAAATACAGGTATGGAGGAAATCTTGAATTGAAGATTGCACAATTTTCCATTACTTATTCCTCCTCCAAAAGTTTTGAGGCTTAATACAGGCTTATGTTATGTGTTAGGGATCCAGGTCTGCTAGACAACTTTTAATTTGTGCCTCTTAGATGTAGCATGGTTATTTGAGTTTGCTTATCTCAAATACAGGATTGAGACACCAGGAATCATGTTTGGATGAAGTCTTATACTTCCCAAACTCAATTGCAGTTCTTGCCTTCTTATGCTCCCAGAAGGTAAAATAGTATTATATCAGGGCCCCTGAAAATTTGGATTGCTTTAGACCTGCAGGCAAAGTAAGACACTTCAACTTTGTTGCTGACATGAAATATGGAGACTATCAGTAAAAATACATTTAGGCTAAAATAAATGCAAGTCATTTATTTGTATGCTGTTGTAAAGATAACTGTGTGATTGTGTTTCCATTCTGCACTGACTTCAGATATTTGATCTATTTTATGATCAATATGTACTCCCTCCAGGGGTCTTCCCTGGCGGCTCAGCGGTAAAGAACCTGCCTGCAATGCAGGTGATGCAGGAGACATGGGTTCAATCCCTGGGTAGGGAAGATTCCCTGGAGGAGGGCATGGCAACCCACTCCAGTATTCTTGCCCAGAGAATCCCATGGACTGAGGATCTTGGAAGGCTACAGTCCGTAGGATCGCAAAGTCAGACAAGACCGAAGTGACTGAGCACGCACACGCGTATTCCTTCTAATACATCTACAAGACTTGCCAGAGTGTTGATGTTCGTGTAACACTGTGTGATGATACTATTCAAAACATCTAAGTAATAATATTAAATCTCATAAAATAATAAACTCTGTTATGCATAATGATGGAATTAATCAACTTGTAAGTATTTTGTTTAGTGTTTATTATACAAAGAGATTTTGCATATTTGATATTATTTAGGTATGGTAGTTAGTAGAAATGTACTGTTTCCTATTACTGAAGAATTAATAATATTTTATTTTTTGTTTCTTTTGTTTTATTTTTTTACTATCTATAAAAAATTTAGATTTCATGCTGTAGAAAGGTTCACGTCTTGTTTTTTTCCCCTTCTGTGGCCATTTTTCCATAGCCTTTTTTTTTTTTTTAATTGTTTACTTTTGGCTGTGTTGGGTTTTGTTGCTGCACGGGCTTTTCACTAGTTGTGACGAGTCGGGGTTACTCTCTAGTTGCAGTATGTAGACTTCTCATTGCGGAGCCTTCTCTTGGTGTGGAGCATGTGCTCTAGGGCACACTGGCTTCAGTAGTCATGGCACAGGGGCTCAGTAGTTGCGGCTCCCAGGCTCTGGAGCACAGGCTTGATGGTCATGGCACATGGGCTTAGTTGCTCCATGGAATGTGGGATCTTCCCAGATTAGGGCTTGAGCCTGGCTCTCCCTCATTGCCAGGCAAATTCTTTACCACTGAGCCACCAGGGAAGCCTCTTCCATAGTTTTAAATACTCCTCACAAACATGTTTTTTAATGTTATATATTATTGCATTGCATTTGTAACAATTTAAATGTTTTCTTTATTAGACTGTTAGACAGTTTTGTCTTCTATAAATAATCATAAATGTACTTTGAGGGATGAATAATATTTTGATTTGGTATATTTTAAGCAATGAGGACAAGAAAAATTTCCAAAGAATAATTTTAATTTTCTTTAGAAGGCATTTCAGAATCTCTAAACATGTATGAAGTTAATTTTATTATTATAAAAACAGCTTTTCTGAGGTATTATTAATATGCAAAAAACTACATATAATTAATGTATGCAACTTGATGAGTTGGGACATATGTATATATGGGTAAAAACATCCACAATTAGGGTAATAGGCATATCTATCACCTTCAAAAGTTTTCTTATGTCCCTTTCTGCTCTGTGGTAAGAACACTTAGCATGAGGTCTGCCCTTTTAACAAGTTTTTAAGTGTTTGGTTCATTATTAGCTACAGGCACCCTGTTGTACAGCAGATCTCTAGAATTTGTTCACCTTGAGTAACTGAAACTACGTACCCATGAAACAACAGCCCTTTCCCCTCCCCCAGCTACCCCTTTTCTACTTTCTGTCTGACTACTTTTTACATCTCATACAAGTGGAATCATGCAATATTTGCCCTTTGTCATTGGCTTATTTCACTTAGCATAATTATCCTTGTTTCATCCATGCAGTTACTTATGGCAAGATTTCATTCTTAAGGCTGAGTAATATTCCCTTTATTTTTTATATGTGTGAACTCTATATTTAGTTTTGGCAATAGACAAAAAAGTAAACATGACATTGTTAATTGTTATGTTTCTTGATACAGGGCAATAAAAACAATGTTGATTCTGTAAAAGTAGTCACCTTTGGTTAATCAAGAATGTGCTTCTCAATTGTTCTCTGTCTCTGTTTTCATATCTCAGAAGCCTGGTGCTGGAAAATTAATATTCCCTTTAGACTAGATCACATTTTCTTCATCCATCAATGGACATTCCATTTCTAGACTATTGTGAATGGTGCTGCAGAGACTATGGGAATGCAGAGTTCTCTTGGTATTCCAGACTTCTGATGAAATTCACATTATCATTATTGATAGCTGTTAAGATTTTTCATAATAAGTATCTTCCTCTGCTTAACAAAATACCAGATGAAAAGACGTTTAATGCTTCACCTTATGTATTATAGGCGAACTCAAGGAAGTCTCCTGGTGGTGTTGGGGAGTAAACTGTTACTACTTTACTGCTGAAACTAATAACTGGATGGGATGTAACCAGATTTGCCAAAGTCACAATTCGTGTCTTTTGAAGATAGATGATGCAAAAGAACTGGTATCATGGATTGTTATATGTACTTTTATCCTCTAGGCCTCTGTCTCTTTGGGCCCAAGATACTGAGAAAATGGGGGAGTTTAGAAAGAGGAGCCTTCAGTTATTCCTTGTGTCATGACTGTCAAGTGAACAAAAATTGCATAGTTAAGAGTCTCAAAAAAAAAAAAAAAAATCAAACAGATTTTCCTAGTGAAATATCTTTGGTCTTTCCTTCTGTTAAACTAATTACTTAAAAGTAAGAACCGAAGAACATGAAGACTGTATCACAGAGAGCCTCCTTGAGGATAGGAGTGGCAGTTGCTTCTTGGAGATCGAAACTGATGAGCTAAGTGTGGCATTCATCACAATCCCTAGTAAATATTCCCTTCTTGGTGAATGCTATTCTCAAATACCTTCTTGTTTTCCATAAAAAAGATAAAAAATTAGTGAGCAGAAGAGCTTGCCTACTAATAAGAATATGATCTTGCTATTTTATAAGCATTCAGTACATATTATCTATCAAGATGAGCACGATTATTTCCGAAATGGAAACCCCCTTTAAGATGCAATTTGGGTCTTTGCAATCATCTCCTTTACTTAGGACTCTGAAAAAAAAAGCATACCTTTCCTTTAATGAAGTACTTAGTGAAGTGTAGTTGCTCAGTCATGTCCAACTCTTTTCGACCCCACAGACTGTAGCTTACTAGGCTTCTCTGTCCATGGGATTTTCCAGGCAATAGTACTGGAGTGGATTGCCATTTCCTTCTCCAGGGTATCTTCCTAACCCAGGGCTTGAAGCTGGGTCTCCCGCATTGTAGACAGACGCTTTACCATCTGAGCCACCAGGGAAGTCTTAACCCTTTGGTAAATGGCAGCCTGGAGCCAACAGTTATTTTTTTCATATAAGGTGGTAACTGAAAACCCAAAGGCAGTGTAGTTTAGTAGTTACTATTAGGAATCCAGGAGCCAGACCGCCTGGTACTGAATTCAGTTCTGCCGCTTACGAGCTGGGTGACCCTAGGCAAATTACTTAACCGCTCTGGGCCTCAGTTTTCCCACCTGCAAAATATAGATAATAATGAGAAACATAAAAGTGGTGGTAGTTTTACAAATTAGCTTTATGGTAATTTTCATTGCATCTGTAGGCAACGTTCTGGAGGAGTTAATGGCAACCCACTCCAGTATTCTTGCCAGGATAATCCCATGGACAGAGGAGTCTGGCAGGCTACAGTCTGGGGTCTCAAGAGTTGGACACAACTGAGTAACTGAGCATGCATGCATGTAGGTAGCATTTACTTGATCAATATTTGTATATATTATATCAATATGTGTATCTCTCAAAAATAATTGTAAAAAGAGAAAATACAGTGACAATAATATTGCATTTATCTTTTAAATTTATTGCAAATAAAAACTATCTACACACACAAAATGTGTTTTTATAGAGAAACGGTTGCAACTATCAGTCTGAAATCTCTACTTTTATCTAGAAAAACAAAACAAAATTTCTATGCAAATCTAGCAGATATTTTAAATCATAATGTGAGAGAATTATGATGTCAAGTCATAAAATAATTTTTTATGTTTGTTGCACTAAAATAATTAAAATTATATTTAGAAATATATTCAGTCATTTGACCAGACATTATGTACTATGTCACTTTGATATATTACATTTGGGGTCATAGTAAATATTTCCAAATATGGCCCTGTTTCCCTCTACCTCTTCCAACTACTGAATTACAGCAAGTCTTTTTTTTTTTTATGAAGTTGAAGGCTCTAATGCACACATCCCCACAAACATTTGTTATTTTAATAATTTGTTTAGAAGATTTCTTCTTTCACTTGGAATATGTAATGATTATTTTTCTTAACCCTTAAGTTTTCTCTGGACCATGACTTTGAATGGTTTCATAAAATGTCATGTATTATTTAACAACTCTTCTATTGTTAGATATTTAGATTTAAACTTTTCCACATTTTAAATAACCTATTAGACTGGCAGCCATTTGTAACAGAAATAAACTATTAGATGAAAATTAATTTGGAAATGAAAATACAGGGGTTGAAGGAAGAGAGGGTCTTTTAGGAAGGAGGGATGAAGGATCATGTAGAAATTATCAGACCACTGGTAGTAGAAACAGCTGGATCTTTTACCTGACTTTATTTTCATTCATTTAACAGATGGTAATGTAGTCCCATGATATGTTTTGTTTCCTTTACAGAACCTCCTTCAATCCCAGACTTGTCAAAATTACTACTGGATTGGATTATCATTTAGCAAAATGGAAAATAGGTGGAAATGGATTGACAATGGCATACCTTCTAGACTGTAAGTTTCCAGGATGCATTCAAACTCTAATATTGGTTTTGGGTTGGAATGACTGTTTCTAAAAAGAATCTTCATGTAGCTCAACTCATTTTCAGGTAGAAGTCATTAGTAAGAAGAAGGAGAATGATTTAAAAAGTGTTTCAGGAAGTATAGTTAAAAAGGAAGAGAAGCCTCATACAGAGTTATTAATATAAAATTATGATGCTAAACAGATGTTCAGAAGCATGTGTTATGAGGACCCCAGACTAAGACAGAATCATTAGGTAAGGTGATTGAACCATTCTGAGTCAGCCATAGTGATCCTTTCCACAACCACAAATAAGTATTTTGAGTATCCTCAAAATTCACTTGAAACTCCTTTGTATTAGTGGTGGTGGCAATGGTTTAGTCACTAAGTCCTGTCTGATTTTTGCTGCCCCATGGAGTGTAGCTTACCTAGCTCCTCTGTCCATGGGATTTCCCATGCAAGAATACTGGAGTGGGTTGCCATTCCTTTCTCCAGGGGATCTTCCCAACCCAGGGATTGAATCCGTGTCTCCTGCATCTCCTGCTTTGCATGGAAATTCTTTACCATTGAGCCATCGGGAAGCCTTTGTATTAGTAGTTTATATTAATTATAAATAAACATAAATGTGAATATAAACATACACACATGCATGCATACACACACACACACACACCCACATCCTCTCTATGGTCCTTCTATTAGGTGCAGTACTTTGTGAACTCTTGCATTTACATTTAGTTATAATCTATTCAATGATTTTTTTTTAAAATCTGAACTGTTACATTTTTTATTTTAAGAGTTCTCTTATATCTTCAAATCTGCTTGCTAGTTACTCATGATTTAAAACTGTCTTGAATTTATTGATTTCTTGAAAGATATTTATCATCCTCAATTTATATTTGATATCTGATCGTTTTAATATTTGAAGTTTTGTGGGTCCAACCTATCACGTCTTTTGTTCATGATGTCATTTTCTTTGTAGTGGTTAATGATTTTTTTTTTTTTTGAGCCTCTGGAAATTATTTGAGGATTGAGATGAAGGTGGCTTCCTCAAGGAAAAAATTTGCCTTTGTTGGCTGTCTTGGGGCATTGTGAATCTGAGCAGTTTTTAATTCTAAATTTGGGCTCTGCAAGTAGTGTGATTCTGGGTTGCAAACCTACAAGAAATGTCATTCAGGAAACAACCTTAATGTAATTATAGTCTGTGAGTACAGTTTCAGGTGAACATTTTCAGGGCCAAAATAAGATGCTCACATTGCATAATTAATTATATCCATGTTAAACACATAGCACTATGCAAGGGGAAAGAAATGGGATAGCCTATCACACTTGGATGGAATGGGATAGGTTGTCACAGTTAGGAGAAGGGGCAAGTGTGTGAAAAGATGGCCTGGATCCTAAGTTACACACTCATCATCTGACCTAGCTCTGTGGTATCACACTTCCCTGATAATGGTGGAAGGGGCAGACTTGAGATTTTGAGTAAGGGGGCCAACAGACAGAAGGTTCTTGTGGCCAGCACATACCTTGTTTCTACTGGGTGGATACAGGAGCAAGCATGCCTGGTAAGAGCTGCAGCTTTGCAATTAACCTGAGGGGCAGCTATGGATTCTACTGGAGTTCCTCAGGCAGGGGGCCAGAATGAGTGTCACCCATGGGTGACAAACTTAAGACTGAATGTAGAGTGTCTATGTTCATCATGTATATCTTATGTATGATAGTTTATGTCTGCTTGATTCTTTCTTCCTTTCCTATGTTCAGTACACATGGGTTCTACTTACTCTTTGTCTTTGTGCTCAGTTGCTCAGTTGTGTCCAACCCTTGGACTGTAGCCCACAAGATTCCTCTGTCCATGGAAGTTTCCAGGTCAGAATACTGGAGTGGGTTGCCATTTCCTTCTCCAGGGGATCTTCCCAACCCAGTGATTGAACCTGTATCTCCATTGGCAGGTGGATTCTTTACTGCTAAGAGAAGCCCTCTGCTTACTATATCTAACAAATCGCATAGGTTACTAACTTACTTAACGCGTCTAGTACTTTCTGCTTGTGCTTCACAAGCTATTAATTTCATTTATCTTTCTTAGTTGTTTCTCTTTTTATCTATAGCATATTCAAGTATTCCTAGGTAATATAGCAAATGCAAATTGCATGAGGTGTGGTTTGTGATTTTGGATTGTTAGGTGGGATTATTCCTTTTCTCTTCTGCTTAAATTCAAGGTTCAAGACAGTCCTAAGGTAGTTTGCATTGGAAATATATCACTTTTGTCTCAACCCTTTTGGTAGCTCGTTGTCTATGCATTGAGTTGGCCACAAAGTTTGGGTTATTCTGTAAGATGTTATGAACTTTTTTGACCAACCCAATAGAATTTTCATCTTGGGCAGAATTCATTCTTTAGTCTGCTACATCTAAGGGAAAGACTGGTTTCAGTGCTTCACTTACCCTTCTGGGTTTCCATCTTTGCTTAACCCTCATAGTCTGAGCATGAATCTGCCTATTGCCAGTCCATGAACTTACTCAAGAGGTTTAAAAAAAATTTTTCAGCATTTTAAACTATTTTCAACAGGAAGATAGTTTTTCCCTATTCTACCACTTTGCTGAAATACAGATCTTGTTTTAGATATTTTTTTCAGTGAAATTTTAATGTTTTAGTTAGTAACTATTAGCTCTGGGGATAATAGCCCCATAGCTAACTGGGAGAGAGGGAAAGAAAAGATATAAAACATCCATTCAACAACTTCATCTCTGCCTATATTCCGATTCTACTTTTTCTTCTTAAATTATATTCACATGCAACCTTGTTACCTGTATCATAGAAATTCAGTTCCTCTACTTTTAAATATCTCATTTTAATTGAAATAATTAACACAAGAAAGCAGGTTACTATGCCATGATCCCAACTAGCAATATTGCTCTCTGATAAAAAATTCCCAGTGTGAAACATGTGAGGTTATAGATGTGATCAAGAAGATGTTATTCTATTTAATGGGATAAGAGCAATAGAAAATCTTTTAGTTTATTTATTTATTTGGCTGAGCCGATGCTTAGTTTCAAATATACAGGATCTTTCATTGTTGCATGTAAACTCTTAGTTGTGGCTTGTTGGCATGTGGGATCTAGTTTCCTGACTAAGGATCAAACCCAGCCCCCTTGCATTGGGAGTATGGAGTCTTAGTCACTGGACCGTTATGGAAGTCCCAAAAATCTTTTAGTGATGAACTTATTATTAATATTTCCATAGGCCAGATATTTAGAAAATAGATTTAAAAATATGATTTATGTTGTTGTAAGCTGCAGAATTAAACAGTTGACCGTGTATGTTTTCTGTCCTACAGTAATTTGACAATAATGGATCATCGTTTTGGGAAAAATGAATGTGCATTTTTAACCTCAACAAGAATAGAAACTATTGACTGCTATAACACCTATAATTGTATCTGTGAGAAGAGAATTGATTGCTTCAATAAACACTAAGAAGAAAAGGTGAAATGGAATTTTGTAAATTTTTTTGTTGTTGGTTTTCTATAGTAATTTGTGGTTAACTATAAATTAATGTTTTTGACTGCAGGACTTAGTTCACTGTAGAAACAGAGATGAGATGGAAGAGGAAGAGAAAACACTTTTGGACTGTGATCGAAGACATCAGATGCCATGTGTCTTTTTGAGGAAGAGAGAATCATTTTGTCCTTGGAGAGCAATTACCCCTTTCTTTGAATGGCCTTGAGGAATTGCTCTCTCTTTTCCTGAAACACCCCTAGAATCAATTAGACAACTTTGATAAATAGCTTGAGTTTTTTCCTTATTAATAGGATAAATCATTTCAATAGATTCTGGCTTTGAGAGATCATAATTAATAACTGAAAAGTACTTATCCTCCCTCCCACCCCATCTAGATACTTACCTCTCATTAAAAATAATTTTGCTGTAATTTCAAACTTACTGAATAGTTGAAACAGTAGTACAAGGAACTATCATGTAACCTTTACCCATGGTTACCATTTGTTTAAATTTTACTGTATATGCATTTTTATAGTTTCTTCCTCTCTGTATCTTTCCTTGCTGATTCATTTGATAATAAATTTAGGATGTTATGCCCTTTTGTCTAAATTTTTCACAAGAACAAGGATTTTGTCCTCTATAACCATAGAACAATTGTCAAAATCAGGAAATTTAGCACTGCTACAGTACTATGAGGGAAGTCTGGTGTGCTGCAGTCCATGGGGTAGCAAAGAGTTGGACAGGACTGAGCCCTTGAACAACCAATAGCAGGCTTCCAGTTGATACACTGTCTTTTTCATCAGCTCTAGACGTGGCCCTTCATAATTCGAAACACAGTGTTACAATGTACACAGTGTTACATCACTTTTTATACAAAATGGTAGTGGAAAAGGAAGAAGAAAAAAGACATAATGTCTTATCGTATAACTATAAAAATATAGCTATAAAGAGAACTGTAAAAAGTAGCTACCAATACACTTGTCTCTGTAATAGGTTATGAAGCCATAGTTGAATTTATCACTTTCTATTCCTCCCACTCATTTTTCTCATGAAGCTAATGCCTCAACTAGTTGTGCAGCTGACTGGTGTCGTGATGGTGGCTAGAAGAGCTCTAGTACTGAAAGGTTGTTGCTGAACTACGAAAGACGCTGGGATTCTTGGCCTCTGGAGGAGAATTCAATCCAGGGCCAGAGACAAGGCTTGATCACTCAGAGCTTTTGTGTAATAAAGTTTTATTAAAGTATAAAAGACATAGAGAAAACTTCTGACATAGACATCAGAAGAGGGCAGAAAGAGTGCCTCCCTGCTAGTCTTTAGCTGGGTGTTATATAGCTATTGCTGCTGCTACTGCTGCTAAGTCGCTTCAGTCGTGTCGACTTTTCGACCCCATAGACGGCAGCCCACCAGGCTCCCCCGTCCCTGGGATTCTCCAGGCAAGAACACTGGAGTGGGTTGCCATTTCCTTCTCCAATGCATGAAAGTGAAAAGTGAAAGTGAAGTCGCTCAGTCGTGTCCGACTCTTAGCGACCCCACGGACTGCAGCCTACCAGGCTCCTCCATCCATGGGATTTTCCAGGCAAGAGTACTGGAGTGGGGTGCCATTGCCTTCTGCTAATTAAAGAAAGGAAATGTCTCAAAACTCAGAGAATGACACCAGGCCCCTCACCCACAGCATGCATTTTTGAGATAACATTGGCACCAGGATGAGTCATCCTGGACCATAAAACAATTGACATGAATCTTGAAGAAAGGCAGATTTCAATACAAATATATAGTTTCATTAACATAGATTAGAACAATGTATTGAAGGAGGAAACAGAACAGGGTCTATTTTGAAACCAGGACTCCATCTTGGGTTGGACTGTGGACTTGGAGCTATATGCCCAGTATTTATGGAAACGATATACCAACAGGAAAACCAGGCCCCCGGAAGGAACAGCCCCAGCACTCTCAGTCGCCTGAAAGATACCCTAATTATCTGTGTAACCAAATAGAATCATACATTCTATTATGCTTATTGGGGTATGACCACAGGCCTATTGATAATTGTCCACTGTTAACTACCTAGGCTTAAGGCATATGAATCATGGATTAACTTTTACTGTATCTTTCTTTTGTTCAGACTAGTTTCAGCGAATTTGGGGAAGTGGGTTTGGGCATGTACACTTAGGGTATATAAGGTTTTCACAAAAACTGGTCGGGGTCCTTGGTTAAGAGGAGACTGCCTTGGGCCCACCCGTGTCATAAATTGCACTCCACTATCTGCATTGTCCTTCTGAGTTTGTTTCCCAGAACGCGTGGCTACAACAGTATAACATACTGGTTTGTCAAGTCTATTCTGAGGGTTCTGAGCCTTTAGGTGGAACTGACTTGAAGACAGAGTCTGGGGTAAATACATAGCACATTAACAGAGCTTAAGACAAACATTTCCGTAAGAAAAATGCATTGGTTAGCTCAAGGTTTAAGAAAAGTTAAGCTCAGGTGGAACCAGGTGTCATTATGGCAACACAGCATTTTAAAAGAAACTTCTTTTTAAATTTCTATAGAGAAGGGGAAGGAGAAGGCAATGGCAACCCGCTCTAGTACTCTTGCCTGGAAAATCCCATGGACAGAGGAGCCTGGTAGGCTACAGTCCATGGGGTCGCGAAGAGTCAGACAGGACTGAGCAACTTCACTTTCACTTTTCGCTTTCGTGCATTGGAGAAGGAAATGGCAACCCACTCCAGTGTTCTTGCCTGGAGAATCCCAGGGACGGGGGAGCCTGGTAGGCTGCCGTCTATGGGATTGCACAGAGTCAGACACGATTGAAGCGACTAGCAGCGGCAGCAGCAGAGAAGGGGAAAAAAATGTAACACTAGTTTATTTCTTCCTGCCACTTACGGGAGAGATAAAAAAATGTCTGACACTTGCAGCCTATTTTCACCGTTTGGAGACCCCTGGCCTTCCCGCCTATTACCCTGTCAGTACCACAGTCCTTTATGTCTCAGCACAGAGAGGAATTCAGTGAGAGGAAAGTGGTAGATAAGAATTGATTTATTAGAATAGGACTCTTGTCAGGTTTACAAGTGGGTGGGTGAGAAATGCCATTCCTGGAGAACTTAGTGGGGTACGGTTTAATAATAAAAAGAAAAGTGGGCATGGGGAGAGGAACTTTCTTGTCTTTCTTGAGTAGTCCTTATGCTTCCATCATCAGCTCCTCCTCCACTTTGGGCAAGGGAGTTTTCTTGTCCCTACATGGTCAAGCTAGGTTCATAAATTATTGTTGTTCATGTGTACACAGAGCACGCCCTAGGGATCATTAACTTTCTGAGCTGGGCAGGATTTGGGTCTCATACCACCATTGTTTTATTGTTTGGGGGCATGTCTTGTGCTTTTGTTGCATGGCTTTGTTGCTAAATAAACTTGCTTGGTTTAGTGGTTAAGCAAACACGATTTTGCTTACAAAAAAGATCTTCACGATCCAGATAACCACGATGATGTGTTCACTCACCTACAGCCAGACTTCCTGGAATGTGAAGTCAAGTGGGCCTTAGGAAGCATCACTACAAACAAAGCTGGTGGAGGTGATAGAATTCCAGTTGAGCTATTTCAAATACTGAAAGATGATGCTGTGAAAGTGTTGCACTCAATATGCCAGCAAATCTGGAAAACTCAGCAGTGGCCATAGGACTGGAAAAGATCAGTTTTCATTCCAATCCCAGAGAAAGGCATGCCAAAGAATGCTCAAACTACCACACAATGGCACTAATCTCACTTGCTAGCAAAGTAATGCTCAAAATTCTCCAAGCCAGACTTCAACAGTATATGAACCATGAACTTGCAGATGTTAAGCTGGATTTAGAAAAGGCAGAGGAACCAGAGATCAAACTGCCAACATCCGTTGGATCATTGAAAAAGCAAGAGAGTTCTAGAAAAACATCTACTTCTGCTTTATTGACTATGCCAAAGCCTTTGACCATGTGGATCACAAGAAACTGTGGAAAATTCTTAAAGAGATGGGAATACCAGACCACCTGACCTTCCTCCTGAGCAATCTGTATGTAGGTCAAGAGCAACAGTTGGAACTAGAGTTGGAACAACAGACTGGTTCCAAATCAGGAAAGGAGTAGATAAATGCTGTATATTAACTTAAATACAGAGGACATCATGCTGGGAAAGATTGAAGGCTGGAGGAAAAGGGGACGACAGAGGATGAGATGGTTGGATGGCATCACCGACTCAATGGACATGAGTTTGAGTAAACTCCGGGAGTTGGTGATGGACAGGGAGGCCTGGTGTGCTGCAGTCCATGGCGTCACAAGGAGTCGGACATGACTGAGTGACTAAACTTAACTGAAATGAAACACAATTTGCCCGGTCTGGTGACTCAGCAGTAAAGAATTCACCTTCCAATGCAGGAGACAGAGTTCAGTCCCTGGGTCAGGAAGATGCCCTGGAAAAGAAAATGGCAACCCACTCCAGTATTACTGCCTTGGAAATCTCATGGACAGAGGAGCCTCAAGGGCTAACAGTTCATGGGGTCGCAAAAGAATTGGACACAACTTAGTGACTAAACAATAACAAAAACCTGCTTTCTTGAGTAATCATTAACTTACAGAGGTCTTACATATTTTTTCTACTTACAGTCCCCGAGTGGCATTAACGGCTTGATCACTTACTTTGTCGCTTTATTCTGTCCCTATCAGTTGGGATCCCTTATCTAGTGTAATGACCCCTCCCAACTGTTTCTGTCCTACTGTACAGCCAGGCTTTATTTAATTAGACTATCTTTGTTATGTCTTCCATTACCTCAGGATCTCTGGGCTACTGTATTTATGTAACTACCCATGACTGCAAGAAGATCAAACAAGTCAATCTTAAAGGAGATCAACCCTGAATATTCACTGGAAGGACTGATGCTGAAGCTGAAGCGCCAGTGTTTTGGTCAACTGATGCGAAGAGCCAACTCATTTGAAAAGTCCCTGATGCTGGGAAAGATTGAGGGCAGAAGGAAAAGAGGGCATCAGAGGATTAGATGGCTGGACGGCATCACCAATGCAATGAACATGAACTTGGGCAAACTCCAGGAGATGGTGAGGGACTGGGAGGCCTGACGAGCTGCAGTCCACGTGGTCACAAAGAATTGGACATGACTGGGCGACTGAACAACAGCAGCAACTACCCATGAAGGAATCCTGCCAAACTAGGCATAGAAGGGAGCTAGGACTCGACTGCCCTGAAGGACATCCCCTTATTACAAGTGTTCAGGCTCGGCATAATTCCTCCATCTTGAGCTTCCTGACCTATTACAGAAATGAGGAACCTTTTATTAGATGGAAGCATGCCATTGTTACATAAAATTTAAATACTAATGTAAGGATGGCAATGAACAACAAGGTTAGAATACACACCTTTGGGCCTATTTGTGTTCAGGCCTATCCTTTGCTCTTCCCTCCTCAGCTTCTTATTGTGGGGAAATGAACACCTCCAAGCAGCACTTCCCAGTGTCTTTAACCAGACAAACCCTGAGACAAAACTTAAGTGCTATCAATGCTGATGCAATGCTGGTCCAATACTTTGGCCACCTAATGCAAAGAGCTGACTCATTGGAAAAGATCCCCCAAAGCTGGGAAAGATGGAGTGCAGGAGGAGAAGGGAGTGATCAGATGGGATGGTTGGATGGCATCACTGACTCAATGGACATGAGTTTGAGCAAACTCTGGGAGACAGTGAAGGACAGGAAAGTCTGGTGTACTGTAGTCTATGGGGTCACAAAGAGTCTGACAGGAGTTAGCCACTGAAAAGCAACAACAGTCAATGCTGCTGTACGGCATAGGGCTCGGTTTGGTGCTCTGTGATGACCTAGATGGGTGGGGTGAGGTCGTGGGAGGGAGGCTCAGGAGGGAGGGGACATATGTATACATATGGCTAATTCACTTTGTTGTACAGCAGAAACTAACACAACATTATAAAGCAAGTATATCCCCCACCCCGCCCCCAAAAAAATGTTTTATAGGGCAATGAAACTGAGGGAAAGAGGAAGTGAGGTGAAGGAGGATGGGAAATAAATACAAAATGATACATAACTGAGCTGCCCACTGCTTCACAAATGAACAAAACAAGGTCGTGTGACCTTGGGGAACTCGGCTCTAAAGAAACACTGGAAGTGTAACCCTTGTTTAGGGGGGAGTAGAAGCTTCTGGATACGGCTAAACTCTGAGTGTCCTTATTGAGTTCTAAGTAGTTTGTTAGCATCTTTGTCACCTTCTTGATCAGTAAGTAAGTAAGTGAAAGTTGCTCAGTCGTGTCCGACTCTTTGCGATCCCATGGCCTATGGACTACACAGTCCATGGAATTCTCCAGGCCAGAATACTAGAGTGAGTAGACTTTCCCTCCTCCGGGGATCTTCCCAACCCAGTGATCGAGCCCAGGTCTCTCACATTGCAGGTGGATTCTTTACCAGCTGAGCTACAAGGGAAGCCCAGTACCTTGAATAAAATTTCCTCTGTTTTAAAACAGAGAGATTTGTTTTCCTTGCTGGGCTTTGATTGGTACAATGTATTTTCTTACTTTCTTATTATAACCATCCTGTGGGATAATAACAGCTTGGAGGTGTTGCAGGTTTGCTCCAACCACTATAATCAAGTCAGTATTGCAATAAAGTGAATGTTGCCATAAAGTAAGTCACACAGTTTTTGTTTGTTTCCCAGTGTATATAACAGTTATATTTACATTATTCTGTAATCTATTAAGTGAGCAATAGTATTATGTCTTAAAAAAACAAACACAATGTGCATACCAGAAAAAAATTAAAGTTAAAAACTAAAACCAATGTGCATATCTTATTTAGAAAATGCTTCATTGCTAAAATATGCTAGCCATCATATGAGCCTCCAATGAGCTGTATTCTTTTTGCTGTTGGAGGGTCTTGCCTTGATATTTGATTATGGCTTACTGACCAGGGTGGTGGTTGCTGAAGTTTGGGGGTGACTGTGACAATTTCTTAAACTAAGACCTGTGATACATATGTGTACTCAGTCATGTCCAACTCTTTGGGATGCCATGGACTGTAGCCAGCCAGGCTTCTCTGTCCATGGAATTTTCCAGGCAAGGATACTGGAGTGGGTTACCATTTCCTCCTCTAGGGGATCTTCTTAAATCAGGGATCAAATTTGCATCTCCTTCATGTCCTGCATTGCAGGCAGATGACCGCTGGGTCATCAGGGATGCAGAAGTGAAGTTTGCCACATCAATTGACTCTTCGTTTCAGGAACAATTTCTCTGTAGCATGCCATATTTTCAGAAAGCATTTTACCCACAGTAGAAATTTTTTTCAAAATTGGAGTCAATCCTCTCAAATACTGCTGCTGTTTTATCAACTACGTTTGTGTAATATTGTAAATCCTCTATTGTCATTTCAATAATTTTCACCGAAACTTCACCAGGATTGGATTCCATTTCAGGAAACCACTTTCTTTGCTCATCTTAAAGAAGCAACTCCTCATCCTTTAAAGTTTTATCATGAGAGATTGCAATGATTCAACCATATTGTCAGGCTCCACTTCTCTTGCTATTTCCACCACATCTGCCATTACTTCCTCCACTAAAATCTTGAACCTCTCAAAGTCATCCATGAAGGCTGAGACCACTTCTTCCAAATACCCATTTATGTTGATACTTTGACCTCTTCTCTTGAATCATAGATATTCTTAATGGCATTTAGGATGGTGAAGATTTTCCCCTCTCTCCTTTCTTCTCTTCCTGCCTTCCTTTCATTATCTACTCATATATGGTATGATTTTCCTCCCTCCATTTTTCAGTCAAAATTCTTTACTTCACAGGTACTATTTTTTGGCCTGCTTGCTCTAGGTGATGAGAGAGGCCAGTTCAGTTCAGCACAGTCACTCAGTCATATCTAATTCTTTGTGAACCCATGGATTGGAGCACACCAGGCTTCCCTGTCCATCACCAACTCCCGGAGATTACTCAAAATCATGTCCATTGAGTCGGTGATGCCATCCAACCCATCCCATCCTCTGTCGTCCCCTTCTCCTCCCACCTTCAATCTTTCCCAGCATCAGGGTCTTTTCCAATGAGTCTGTTCTTCACATCAGGTGGCCAAAGTATTGGAGCTTCAGCTTCAGCATCATTCCTTTCAATGAATATTCAGGATTGATCTCCTTTAGGATGGACTTCTTGGATCTCCTTGCAGTCCAAGGGACTCTCAAGAGTCTTCTCCAACACCACAGTTCAAAAGCATCAATTCTTATGTGCTCAGCTTTCTTTATAGTCCAACTCTCACATCCATACATGACTACTGGCAAAACCATAGCTTTGACTAGATGGACCTTTGTTGGCAAAGTAGTGTTTCTGCTTTTTAATATGCTGTCTAGGTTAATCATAGCTTTTCTTCCAAGGAACAAGTGTCTTTTAATTTCATGGCTGCTGTCACCATCTACAGTGATTTTGGAGCCCCACAAAATAAAGTCTCTTACTGTTTCCACTGTTTCCCCATCTATTTCCCATGAAGTGATGGGACCAGATGCCATGATCTTAGTTTTCTGAATGTTGAGTTTTAAGCCAACTTTTTCACTCTCCTCTTTCAATTTCATCAGGGGGCTCTTTAGTTCTTCTTTGCTTTCCGCCATGAGGGTGGTGTCATCTGCATATCTGAGGTTATTGATATTTCTCCCAGCAATCTTGATTCCAGCTTGTGCTTCATCCAGCCTGGCATTTCACATGATGTCCTCTGCATTTAAGTTAAATAACTAGGGTGATTATATACAGCCTTGACCTACTCCTTTCCTGATTTAGAACCAGTCTGTTGTTCCATGTCCAGTTCCAACTGTTGCTTCTTGACCTACATACAGATTGCTCATTAGGAAGGTCAGGTGGTCTGGTATTCCCATCTCTTCAGAATTTTCCACAGTTTATTGTGATCCACACAGTCAAAGGCTTTGGCATAGCCAATAAAGCAGAAGTAGATGTTTTTCTGGAACTCTCTTGCTTTTTCAATGATCCAGTGGATGTTGGCAATTTGATCTCTGGTTCCTCTGCCTTTTTTAAATCCAGCTTGAACACCTGCAAGTTCTTGGTTCACGTACTGTTGAAGCTTGGCTTTGAGAATTTTGAGCATTACTTTGCTAGCATGTGAGATTAGTGCCATTGTGCGGTAGTTTGAGCATTCTTTGGCATTGCCTTTCTCTGGGATTGGAATGAAAACTGACCTTTTCCAGTCCTATGGCCACTACTGAGTTTTCCAGATTTGCTGGCATATTGAGTGCAATACTTTCACAGCATCATCTTTCAGTATTTGAAATAGCTCAACTGGAATTCCATCACCTCCACTAGCTTTGTTCATAATGATGCTTCCTAAGGCCCACTTGACACATTCCAGGAATCTGGTTCTAGGTAAGTGATCACACCATGGAGAGGCAAGGGTACTTTAAATAATGTGGACATATGTAAGAGTTCTGACAAGAACAGAAACTTTCAGAATGTCTCAAATGTCAAGATTTCCTATTCTACTGCTGAGAATATTTTCAGTTGTTCTGGACATCAGATCTTTTCCTCCCGTTCAGCCTTTAGAAGGGAAAGTGAACCCTCCCAACTCTATTTCTGAACAAACTGTGGAACTTACAGGTAAGATCAAAGCTACTGTGTGTCATCAGCTACTGATTCTGGAGAGATTTTTAACATCCTTAATCCTATCTGTTTGGGCTTGATATGTGAAAGTCTGAGATGGTAAAGAATCTGCCTGCAATGCAGGAGACATGTGTTGGATCCCTGGGTCCGGAAGATCTCCTGGAGAAGGGAATGGCTACCCACTCCAGTATTCTAGCCTGGAGAATTCCATAGACAGAGGAGCCTGGTGGGCTACACTCCATGGGGTTGCAGAGTTGAACACGACTCAGAGTAATGAGACTTTAGGAAAGGAGAGCGAACCCCCCTGAATTATAACATTTTCAAGTAGAACTATATTGAATCAAAAGGAGGTCATTGAATGAAGAATTTTTATTCTGGTAATGAAATAATGCTGAACCATCCAAATTTCCTTGTTAAGAAACTGAATAAAGTGAATTGTAAAGACTAAGAAAAGGTATAGAAAAGGTATGTTTACCTTTCATTTTTTTTAAGAATAATTTTTTTGTGAATTTTTGTATCATCATTTTAGTTAGCTTTTACTCTTAGTTATAAACTATAATAATCTAGATAGGGAATATTTGGTTTTCTGCTGCTGCTTCTGCTGCTGCTCCTGCTGCTGCTAAGTCACTTCAGTCGTGTCCAACTCTGTGCAACCCCGTAGAGGGCAGCCCACCAGGCTCCCCGGTCCCTGGGATTCTCCAGGCAAGAACACTGGAGTGGGTTGCCATTTCCTTCTCCAATGCATGAAAGTGAAAAGTGAAAGTGAAGTCGCTCAGTCATGTCCGACCTTTAGCATGGACTGCAGCCTACCAGGCTCCTCCGTCCATGGGATTTTCCAGGCGAGAGTACTAGAGTGGGGTGCCATTGCCTTCTCTGTTTGTTTCTAGTAGTGTACAAATAAATGACTATGTGAAATCTTTTTTCCTTATAAGTTGAAATTTTTTTGAAGATAAACACTTTGTATTTAAGTTTAGAAACAAAGTCATTTAAGGAGATCAAATTATTGTGTCATAAACACCTTTACAAATAATTAATTGCTCTTTCTTTTTGGTTTTCCTAGTTTATAATTGCCTCCTGCCTTAGATTATTCATTTGTTCCTTTATCCCTTTGTTTACTGATGCTTATTTAACACTTACTGTGTGCCAGGCACACATTATACTTGGTGCTGAAAATTTAAAGGTAATTAAGTCATAGACCCTTTGCCTTGAAATTCAAATTCCAGGGGACAGACATAGCTGTAAATAATTAAAGTGCAATGTGAAAACAGAAGTAATTGGATCATAATTAAGGATATCTGAGAACTCACAGGAAGGATGGAGTTAACTCTGCTCAGGCACAGGGAAGACTTTTCAAAGAAATGCATTCAGTCAAGTTTGAAGGAAGACTATGTATTTTGCCAGGTGGAGGAGAAGGAGCATGGCAATGCATTCAAAGTGATTATAGCCCAGATACATTATTTCCACAGACTCTTAGTGCTGCTGGAAGATAGGATGTTGGGCATTGATGGAGAAGCTGTGAATAGGGGCTATCAGCATCAGATTTAGCCAGAGTTGGCAAACAAAGAGCAGTCTGTTTTTTACGTTTTTACCTGTGCTGGGTCTTCAGTGCTGTCAGCGGGCTTTTCTCTAGTTGCCTTGCACAGGCTTCTCAGTGCCGTGGCTTATCTTGTTGCAGAGCACAGGCTCTAGAGCACACAGGCTTCACAGCTAGGGCACAGGGCTTAGTTGTCCCGCAGCACATGTAATCTTTCTGGAACAGGGATTGAACCTGTGTCTCCTGCATTGGCAAGCAAATTTGTAACCACTAGACCACCAGGGAAGTCCCTAAGAGCAGTTTTTAAAGAATCAATGAGACTGAATATTATACAGAGATCGAAAAATACCCTAAGATTTCTGTTCAGTCCCAAACTGTTTTTCTCTTCTTTTTTTGATTACCAGTCCTTTCTGGGACTCACCCATCTTTTCTTTCCAATATAAAGTTGTTACAATCTATGGAATCCCTTAGTACATTAACCCAGACATATCCTTCAGGTGAAATCTTTCTAATTCAAACTTTTGTTTTTCCTAAAGGCAAAAATTATTCAGAGTTCTCTGCTTTTAAGTTTATATTTTAAAAAGGCTTTTATTGAATTTGTTATAATATTGTTTCTGTTTTTTTGTTTTGGTTTTTTGGCCGAAAGGCACATGGGATCTTAGCTTCCTGACCAGGGGTCAAACTTGCGCCCTCTGCTTTGGAAGGTAAAGTCTTAACCACTGGATTTCCAGGGAAGTCCCTTAAGCTAATTTTTTATACTGATAATTGCAGTAGGTAAACTAGCAGAGACAAGAAATGTAGTAAAAGATCTTCTAAATTCGTTCTATACTGTGATATGTATAGCTCTTAGCTCTTTTTCTGAAAATTAAAATGCCCTTTTGGATTCACTGTTGTTGTTGTGTAGTCACTAAGTCATGTTCGACTTTTTGCAACCCCATGGACTGTCACCCTCCAGGCTCCTCTGTCCATGGGATTTCCCAGGCAAGAACACTGGAGTGGTTTACCATTTCCTTCTCCAGGAATCTTCTTGACCCAGTGATCGAACTTGTGTCTCTTGCGTGCAGGTGGATTCTTTACCACTGAACCACCTGGGCATTACCTTTACATTAATTTGAGGGTATAAATAGTTAGACTTCAAAAATGTGTTGATGTCCATTAAATCTTGTGTTAGCCCTAGCCTAGGGGGCCAAAGACTATTGACCAGTCCACGAGCTCTTCTGAATCACCTTTTCTCTTTTTCTTCACACAAGTTACTTTCCCAGCTCCCCTTGTAGCTAGAATGGCTATGTAGCCCACCTTTGGCTACTAAGACTTAAAACAAAGTTGTCTAGCTTTCTGGAATGGCTTTCATTCCCTCTACTCTTTTTTGTCTTGAATACTGAATAAGTTACCTGGAGCTGTGACAACTCTATTGTAGCCATGAGGTTGTCAACACACTCAAGAGCAGCTTCAAAAGCTTTAGAGAGCCAGTGGCATTGATGATGTTGTTGACCTGTCTTGATCTCTGGATATTTTATCGTATTTGTCCAGATACATGTCTAAGAGCCACCTACTTGTGGTTGTTGTCAGTTTCAATGGGTTCCTCATTACACAGAAGAAGGAACTCACACTGAATTAAAAATATAAGCAGGATGTTTGACAAGTGAGGATGGACTTAGAAAAAACCAGATGGGGAAATCAGAATAGCTCTGGATTTATTATCACTATATCTATAAAATGTATTATTATAATCTAGCATTACAGTATACAGAGGATGTGCTGTGCTACAGAAAAGGATAGCTTAGAATGAAAACAAACCAAGACAAAACAAAACAGGAAACCCTTGTGATTTGTGGTTTAAAAATAAAAGGATCTCATGCAGCCAAAGCTGCAACTTCTCAGCCTTTCTTCTGTCAGCTCTGCTTTTATGTATTACGACCTATTGCTTTAATCTGTTTCTGAACACAGTAGGAAAGTCTCTTCAAAATGATGTATATATATATTTTGGTCTGAACACCTTACACATTTGCCCCCCCACCCCACCCCAATTCTCCATTCATCATGGGCACAGCAGCCTCCCTCAAGCCTACAAAAGACCACCAATGGTGTGAAATTCCAACACACACTTTACTTATTTTAGGCCTTCAAAGGAATTCTCATAAAAGAGGAGGAAGATCCCCTCAAATATAATTTTTATAAAGAACAATTTCTCATATGTTGTATGAGAAGTGTGAATTGCAATAATTTTTTTCTTGAATGTATGAGAAAGTTCACTTTCAACCACATCTCATCTCCACGTTTCTCTACCCTTCAGACATGACAGAGAAGCATGTTTATACTGATGTGAAATCTCTTGGCAAAAGGAAGAAAATGCCGTCCAGAACTGCTGACAGGAAATATGAGGGTGGTAAGCATCTATATTTACAGAATCATACATCACAGGTTTGAACATGATCTTATATATTTTAAAATCCACTAAATTTGTAAATGTCTCCCTATAACTTACCTGTCAAGTGTTTAAACTGTGTTTGAACACCTGCTTGGAAATGAAACTCATTTTTTTCCCCAGGGTAGTTGTCAACCACAAGTTGTAACTGCTCCTAGAATATTTTTGCTTTACTCTGAATCAGAATATTTCTTCTTGAATCTGGCATGCACAAACACTACTTAGAAGCCTTTTCATGGAAAAGAAGTGATTATCATAAAAGCTTGATGACTTCTTATGTTGAGTCCAGGATTTCAATGCAACAGGGTATTATTTCTTCCTGTGGGTCCATGAATCAATTACAGTGCAGAAAGCATGGCAGATCATCTTGTTTTATTAGTAATAGATGTAGAGTCAAGGTATATTTGCTGTTTAAGAGTTTTTTTGTTTTTAAAGATGATAAATGCTAATGCTAGGGAATTAGCAATGTGTGCCTGGAGAATCCCAGGGGCGGCAGAGCCTGGTGGGCTACTGTCTATGGGGTCACACAGAGTCGGACGCGACTGAAGCGACTTAGCAGTAGCAACAGCATAGGCCTTATACTGTAATGATTGGGTCTTTATCACCATTTTAAATTTTATTTTTTAAAAAATAACTAACTAATTTTTGGCTGCACTGGGTCTTTGTTGCTGCACAAAGCCTTTCTCTAGTTGCAGCAAGTGGAGGCTACTCGCTGGTTGCCTTGTGAGGACTTCTCATCGTGGTGGTTTCTCTTGTTGCAGAGCATGGCTCTAGGCTTGCAGGCTTCATTTGCTGCACACAGACTTCATTCAGCAGTTGTAGCTCTCCATGGGCTTAGTTGCCCCACGGCATGTGGGATCTTAGTTCCTGGACCAGGAATGTCCACTGCACTGGTAGGCAGATTCTGGACCACCAGGGAAGTCTCCTTATCATCATTTTTTAATGGTTCTCTTCTGACTGTCCTTCTCAATAATCCAAGTGACTACTCTGTGCTGGGCTGTTTTCCACAGGTGGCCAGACCAGTGGAAGGACTGAAAGAAAATGTCTTGGTCCTTATGTCTTCAAATAGCTTCTTCAAACTCCTTATTTAAAAATCTGTAATTTTTTGCATACAGGGTTATCGTTACCATCTTTCTAAATTCCATATATATTCGTTAGTATACTGTATTGGCAGAAAAGGCAATGGCAACCCACTCCAGTACTCTTGCCTGGAGAATCCCATGGACAGAGGGACCTGGTAGGCTGCAGTCCATGAGGTCGCTAAGAGTCGGACACGACTGAGCGACTTCACTTTGACTTTTCGCTTTCATGCATTGGAAAAGGAAATGGCAACCCACTCCAGTGTTCTTGCCTGGAGAGTCCCAGGGATGGGGGAGCCTGATGGGCTGCCGTCTATGGGGTCACACAGAGTTGGACACGACTGAAGCGACTTAGCAGCAACAGCAGCAGCAGCATACTGTATTGGTGTTTTTCTTTCTGGCTTACTTCACTCTGTATAATAGGCTCCAGTTTCATCCACCTCATTAGAACTGATTCAAATATATTCTTTTTAATGGCTGAGTAATACTCCATTGTGTATATGTACCACAGCTTTCTTATCCATTCATCTGCTGATGGACATCTAGGTTGCTTCCATGTCCTGGCTATTATAAACAGTGCTGCGATGAACATTGGGGTACAAGTGTCTCTTTCAATTCTGGTTTCCTCGGTGTGTATGTCCAGCATGGGATTGCTGGGTCGTATGGCAGATGTATAGAATAGTCTTTTGGACTCTGTCAGTGGAGGGGTGGGGGGGCATGATTTGGGAGAATGGCATTGAAACGTGTGATATCATATAAGAAATGAATCGCCAGTCCAGGTTCGATGCAGGATACAGGATGCTTGGGGCTGGTGCACTGGGATGACCCAGAGGGATGTTATGGGCAGGGAGGAGGGAGGAGGGAGGGGGATTCAGGATTGGGAACACGTGTACACCTGTGGCAGGTTCATGTTGATGTATGGCAAAACCAATACAATATTGTTAAGTAAAAAAAAAAAAATCTGTAATTTTAAATTATTTTGCTCTTGTAGTTATAGCAGTTGCAAAAATATAAAAAAAAAAAGAAAAAATATCCTGTAATTTGTCATAACATTAGGAAAGGGGGCTTAGGACTTAGGACAAACGTGAATTCTATCATTCTACTGTAATGCTTTATTAAATGTTAAATTTCTACACTTTAGCCATTTATTCATAGATGTTGTAGGAAGTCATTATGGGTTGACATATATTTACATATATAAGAATCAAGGGAGATTTCCCTGGCAGTCCAGTGGTTAAGACTGTGCACTGCCAATATACGGGACATAAGTTTGACCCCTGCCTGGGGAACTAAGATCCCACGTGGCCAAAAAATTTTCTTTTGAAAAAGTGAAAAGACATCCTACAGAACGGGAGGAAATGTTTGCAAGTCATATATCTGAAGTGATGTGGATTCATAATAATGAACTCTTACACGTTAACAATAAAAAGATCAGTTACCCAATTAAAAAAAAAAATTAAGGGCAGACATGTCCATTAAGCAACTTGAGGCAGAGACAGAAGCACATGCCTGGCAGGCTTCCATGAAGGTTTTTTTCTTTTCCTTTTTTTAAGAATGGATATTTATTTATTTATTGGCAGCACTGCAGCCTGTGGAATCTTAGTTCCCCAAACAGGGACTGAACCTATGCGCCCTGTAGTGGAAGTCCAGAGTCCCACCACTGGACTGCCAGAACAGTCCCGTCCGGGAAGATTTTCTTAAACTTATCTTTTTTTTAAAATGTCTTTATCGGGCAGCATGCCCCATTGTGCTGCAGTTTTCTCCAGTAATTTTATGCTTCTGTAATCTTGCTTTGACCTAGATATATAATATTAGTTTTGTTTGAACACTGTTGCAATAATGCCTTTAACTTATACGTTGATTGCTTTCATCAGGTTTATTGTTCCAATCCCCTTACTTTCATTTAATCACAGCTGCTTACTGCAGCTTGGCCACATTCTGGGTGCTGTGCTGTGTGCCAGTGATACCAAGGAGATACTGTGTCTTTGTTGCTGTTTATCACAAAGCCTTCTTCCTCTAGACTAAAATACATCCTCAGGAGTGGAAATTATGATCAAATACCTATTGCAGAGCATTTGAAACCTCAGAGGAGGTCAGTGTGGAAGGAGACTACAAGTAGTGGGGAAAATGACAGAAAATGAAAATGAGAAAGTGATCAAATAATGAGGTAAGCTTGAATGCTCATCCTAAGTTCAAAAGGAAGTATTAGAAACTTTTAATGGAGAAGAGAAAGAACCCAGGCTCTTTGGGATTTAGCTGATTTCATGGCTTGAAGAGGGAAAAATTAAGTTTGGAGAAGGGATATATCTAATTGTCATCTGTGAATAAGGAAGCATTTAAGACAAAGTTCATCAATATTCTGGAAAAGGCAAAAGTATGATCATGGTAAAAAGATCAGGGATGTGGAGTGGAGAGATGAACAGACAGAACACATAAGATTTTTAGGTCACTGAAAACACGCTTTATGATTTTATGATGGATATATGTTATTTTACATTTGTCCAAACCCATAGAATGTATTAATATAACACCAAAAGTGAACTCTTAGGTAAACTATGGACTGAGTCAAGGCAGGTTAATTGATTATAACAAGTGACAGCAAGTGTACCACTCTGGTAGGAGATGTTGATAATAGGGGAGGCTATCTATGCATGTGTCAGGATAGGGATTCCTTGAGAAATCTCTATAACTGCCCCCTCAAGATTGCTGTGATCCACAGCCAGGCAACAAGAAGGTGGGACGAACTGAGAGAGAAGGACTGGCATATCTACACTATCATGTGTAAAACAGATGACTACTGGGAGCCTGCTGTATAACGCAGAGAGCTCAGCTTGGTGCTGTGATGACCTAGACATGGGGGGAGCAGGAGGGAGGATTAAGAGGGAGGGCGTATATGTATACTTATGGCTGATTCACCTTGTATAGCACAAAACAATACAACATTGAAAAGCAATTATCCTCCAATTAAAAATAAATTTTAAATTTTAAAAAAGTTTTAGCATAAGAAGATTGTTGTGATCCAATCTTTTACTCTAAAAGAATAAAGTCTTAAAAAACTTCTTTTAAAGATAATATACATAGAGGTCAGCTTGAAGGAACTATTTGGGGGCAGTTTGTGACATTTTGAGCATTAATGTTAGTAATATTATAATAGACAAATATATAAATCAATAAAATTGTTTTACAAGGTCATGTGTTCATAATGATATAAAAGAAAAGCTTGTCAGCATAGATAGTTGTAATCTGAAATGAGAATGCTAACAGATTATATTTCAGAAATGTATTTCAAACTGCTGGGCATACACACTGAGGAAACCAGAAGGGAAAGAGACACGTGTACCCCAGTGTTCATTGCAGCACTGTTTATAATAGCCAGGACATGGAAGCAACCTAGATGCCCATCAGCAGATGAATGGATAAGAATGCTGTGGAACATATACACAATGGAGTATTACTCAGCCATTAAAAAGAATACATTTGAATCAGTTCTAATGAGATGGATGAAACTGGAACCTATTATACAGAATGAAGTAAGCCAGAAAGAAAAACACCAATACAGTATACTAACGCATATATATGGAATTTAGAAAGATGGTAACAATAACCCTGTGTATGAGACTGCAGAAGAGACACCAATGTATAGATCAGTCTTATGGACTCTGTGGGAGAGGGAGAGGGTGGGGAGATTTGGGAGAATAGCATTGAAACATGTATAATATCATGTATGAAACGAGTCGCCAGTCCAGGTTCGATGCACGGTACTGGATGCTTGGGGCTGGTGCACTGGGATGACCCAGAGGGAGGGTAGGGGAGGGAGGAGGGAGGAGGGTTCAGGATGGGGAATGCGGGTATACCTGTGGCGGATTCATTTCGATATTTGGCAAAACTAATACAATATTGTAAAGTTTAAAAATAAAATAAAATTAAAAAAAATAAAAATAAAAAAAATAAATTTGAACATAAAAAAATAAGTTAATAATTTCATTAAATGTGTTAATATAGCTAAATGATTTTGTATAAGCTTATATTAATATATGTTTGTGAAGTATAGAGAGGTATTTGTTTTAACTGTGTAAGTAAAGATGGGAAAATATTGGAAATTATGTAAGCCCAGAAAAAGCAGAATCCAAAGGAGGATGATCATACACAATAAGAAAGCAGAAAGAGGAAAAGAGAGTTCAATTTCGTGCTTTAAAACGATGATTTAACCACACGTTTTAAAAAGGGACTAACTTCAAGAGTTTGATTCCTCTTTTCCTAGGCTTAGACTTTCCAAATGGCCCGAAAATTTAAATGGTACAAGAACGCATACACAATTTTTAATAGTGCTAACAGATAATAGCAATATATAAAAAGGATAGCATAATGCATAATTAAATGTTAGCTAAAATGAGACTTAAAACATGTATCATTTGTAATGGAGATTATTAGGTTAAGAAATACAAAATCTATATGAAAGGTGAGAATTCCAAATGTTCCATTTTTGTAATAAATTAAGTTGAAAACAAGAGCCAACTTAATGGTCTGCAGCTTGAGTTCAGTCATGATGCAAAAGCAAACAATCTAAAAATCAGTTGTTTGACAAACTATTTCCTGAAGTATTTTGCTTTTTTGGTCCATAGAGATTACTGAAAACTAGAAAAGTATTCAAGGATCTAATAATGTAACAACTATTGGACAGTTTAAGTACGATTATAACCTTAGAGAAGTATAAAAATTATAGGAATAACACACGAAATGAAGTTTAAAAGCTACTGCTTTATTTTAAAATAGATTTAAGTACAAGAATAGCAATAGGTTTTGTAATAATTTTACTTGTATTTGCTTCTTGAGGTGTTCCAAAGAGTTAGATACTTTAACTGAAATTTAAAAATTTTATAGGACTTAATTTGAGTACTTAAGTAGAAATTAATGTTGAAATGTTTCAGTAGGTTTCAAATTATCTTTATTAGTGAACAGTGAGTCACAGATTAGCTGGGTGATTGACTCAGTTTCTTAGCAAGCTGCCTTCAAGGTGCGGGTCAGGGGTGGGGTCTCAGGTCAAGACTTGACTAGGGAGCTCCCACCTCCAAGCTCACTCACATGGGTGTTGGCTGGTCTCAGGTCATCATTGGCTACTGACTGGAGACCCAAATTCTTTGCCATGTCGGCCTTTTCATAGGGCTATTCACATCACAGGGGCTTCTCTCATAGCTCAGTTGGTAAAGAGTCTGCCTACAGTGCAGGAGACCCGGGTTTGATTCTTGGTTCGGAAAGATCCCTTGGAGAAGGAAATGGCAACCCACTCCATTCTTGCCTGGAGAATTCCATGGACAGAGGAGCCTGGCAGGCTACAGTCCACGAGATTGCAAGAGTAGGACACCACTGAGCGACTAAACCACCACCACCATTCACATCACAGCAGTTTGCTTCCTATGGGGGTTGGGGAGAGACTGGAGAAAGAAAGAGAGAGAGATGGAAATGCATTGGCTCTCTTGGGAAGAGGATTCCAAAATGGTATGGATACTAAGGGGTGGGGAATTGTAATTGGGGGCCACTATAGAGGTTGCCTGTACTATGAGATATGCATTTGTGCATTTTATAAAATAAGGATGATTCAAATCACAAATATTAGTAAATTTTATTTTTCATTTGCAAAAGCCTTTGGTCATGTTTGCAGTGATCAGTTTGCTTTTGTGTATCCCTGTTAAACTATGACCTTGAGCTCATGCTTTGTGACTCATATCTGTCTTCAGCAGACGATAGACTTGTCACCATGTGAAGTTCTCCAGAAATTCAGGTCGAACAAGATGCATTAATAAGTATCATTTGAAAGATTGTAAGCTTTATTTTATATGGTTGCTGAGGATAATTAGAAACCCAAATAGCAAGAGCACTTTCTGAAAACCTGTAAGACCGATAATAGTCACAATAATTTTGCCGTTTCCAAAGGGGCGCCTCCACTTCTGCTTTTGTAATTTTGTACTATGGCCAGCAGATGGCATCGTCGTACAAACCAAGTTCTGAAATTAAGCTCCTTCAATTTGAAAATGTCTTACTCATAAGAATAAAGAAATAAATACATTCTCATAAGCTGCTACTCGAAATGTTAGTAGGCTAGTATTGCAAATAGATTTGGCAAAATATATCTGTAGTATTAAAAATGCTATCACTTTTTAAACTAATGATTCCACTTTAGAGATCTGTCTTCAAAAAATAATACATATGAACAAGATACTACACAATTTGATTTTTTTATCTCAGTATTATTTGACTTGCCAAATACTAGGAAAATCTTATATCCAACAATAGGAGAAAGGTTAAATATATATGATATTACCCTACAATTGAAAAATACAAAAATTTAAAAATTATATTTATGAAGTATTCAAAATGTAAGAAATGCTCCTGATATAATGCTAGTTGAAAAATCATAAAATAATGTGTAGCTCCTGCTAGCACAAAATATACACAGAAAATATGGAAAGGAAACATATTTTATATGTTTATAGCATATAATTTTATAACGAGATTTTAAGGTATTTTTCTTCATATTTTCCTTGTTCCAATTTTCAGTAATGAGTAGCTGGAAAAAGCATCGTATTTTTTAATAAGCAGAAATCAAGTGTGAGAACAAAGAAAAGGGAATAAAAAATTTGTGCTAATCATAATTAAAAATTCTGTCATCTGCTATGTTAAACAATAAAAATATTCATTTATCTAATGATTATCTAGTGTTTTTCACACTGAGTGATGGTTATACAAAAGAAAATAAGACACAGGTTTTGCCTTTACTGAACATATAGTCAACTTGGAGAGAGAGACATATAAACAGATACTATATAAAGTAATGTGACAGGTGCAATGAATAAGACTATTAATGGTCTGATACATTTTCTTTTTCTCATTCGTTAGTCTCAACTCTCCCAGGTTTTTTTTTCCACATTGCACGGGGCTTGTAGGATCCTAGTTCCCAGACCAGAGATGGATTGAACCCAGACCCTCTCAGTGAAAGTTGCAGAGGCCTAAACCCTGGACCAGGAAATTCCCTCAGTTCTCCATTTTGGTCTCCAATATTTGATTTGTGACTGTGATTTACTGAACTTTACACATATTTTTCATTAAGAATTTCCAAGAACAGCCATGACACACAAGTAAATAATATTTACATTATCTATCCAGTGGTTATGAGTACCATTCTGTTGGCAAAGATATTATCTACCTGTGAGAAATGGATTGTTGCTGCTGTGATTAAGGTGGAGGATGATATAAAACAACTGCTATGAAAAACTTACTCGTCTGAGGTTACCAGCATTTTGATTGTGAGGCTGAGATGAGTTTTAGTAACAGATTTTCAAAAGGTTTTCTCTCTTCTCTGGTTTAGCACAGCAGAGTGTATGTGTGAAGAAGGAAAACATGCGGGCAGCTCTTTTTGGAGAGGCATTGCCCTTTTAAAAAAAGCCCTGTATTTTGGGTTGCTTTTCTTCTCTCTAGAGGGATGTGACTGAATGAGTATGGACTAGCACTGGGGTGTGAAGTTCTGAGCCCCACAGGCCACTAAGGTATTTCTGGACTGTGGGCCTGAGGGTGTGTTAGGGAGATTGGAGTGGTGGGAGGGGGTGGGGGTGAGGGTGGGAGGTGGATCTTTCTCCCTAAGAATAACAGAAGGTCTGATCCATGGCCTTTCACTTGCTAAACATTTAAGATGCAGTACTGATGAGGGAGATATAAAGACAATTGTTTTGAAGGCAGAATAGTGAATGGAAATGCTCTCAACAAAGCACAAATTTCCTTATGTCCAATGGAAAAAAATGCACAACGTGAGTGTTGTGAGTTGAGTTTTATTTGGGCCAAATGAGCACTACAGCCCAGGAGACAGAATGTCAGATAGTTCTGAGAAACTGCTCCAAAGAAGTACGGAGTAAGATCAGTATATACATACATATGTATATATATATATATATACACACACACACACATATATATACATATACATATTTATATATTAGTAAAGGGGGGTTTGTGTAGTTAAGCACACATTTTGGCAGAGGTTTGCTACTAGTCACAAGAAGGTTGCTGCTAGTCATGAGGAGCAATCTCTCTTTTAATAATTTTAGTGCTTCTCTAGATATCAGAAGATGCAAAAAACTGGGCTCATAAACTCTTCTCCTAAAAATATCTAACTATGTGAAGGCCTGTTCTGCCAGTTTTTCTCGGAGCACAGAGGGCTCATTCCTGATCTCCACCTTGGACTCCTTTCAGAGTCTGTTCAAGGTCAGGACTGCAGGGGCCAGTGACTTCATCCTTGTCAGAACCAGATGGTGAACGACAGTTTTTAGCTGGCACTAATTTAGGCTTCAAACGGTTCTGGAGCTTGGTGGTTCTCTCCTCACCCCACATGGTTCTCAGAAACGCCCTGCCTGCCTACTTTTAGACCCCTGAACTAGCCACTTCCTCTCTTTACTCATTTCCTGATATTGTGAGCTCATACTGGTCATCTGGAGGCAAAAATCTAGTCTGCCCAGTTTGTTCCTGTCTCTCACAATTAAATTTTGTGCATGATAGCTCTTGAATGTAAAAAGCAAAATGATTCTGTGGAAAGTCCAATATTTTTGTTTTGGTTTTTGGAATTTCACTTAACAGAAAAGTGGGATGAGAATGTGTACATAATAATTCTCATTACGTTAATGTACACATTATTCTTTATCTGTAAAAGCAAAAGTGAAGTGAAAGTGTAGGTCACTTAGTCATGACTGACTCTTTGTGACCCCATGGACTGTAGCCCACCAGGCTCCTCTGTCCATGGGATTTCTCAGACAGGAATACTGAAGTGGTTTGCCATTTTCTTCTCTAGGGGATCTTCCCAACTCAGGGATGGAACCTGGGTCCTCTGCATTTCAGGCAGATTCTTTTACCATCTGAGCCACAAGGGAGCTCTTTAAAAGTAAATACAAATATTCTACATAAAGTCACATATATGGATTTGTGTGCCCTTTTGTGAGTCACTTAATGCTCCTACATCTGAGTGTCTTCATCAGTAAAATGATGAAAACAATCTGTTATCAAGTTTGTTGAGGAACAGATGAAGTGGCTTAAGTGGAACAGCTACAATAACAAAAATACCCCCCAACTCCCCCAGACTATGCTTGACACATGAGTTTTCTAAATGCTACTTTGCTTCACTTAGTAAACAATAGACACTAGGTGACAGAAAAAAGAATTGGCTCACACTCATCTCTGAGCAAAGAAAGAAAACTACTCTAAAAGCACAACAGGGGCTTCCCAGGTGGCTTAGTGTTAAAGAATTCACCTGCCAATGC
>NW_011494962.1:1432467-1433603 GCF_000754665.1 Bison bison bison | reverse complement strand
TACCCTCTCTCTGGGTCGTCCCAGTGCACCAGCCCCAAGGATCCAGTATCATGCATTGAACCTGGACTGGTGACTCGTTTCATACATGATATTATACATGTTTCAATGCCATTCTCCCAAATCTCCCCACCCTCTCCCTCTCCCACAGAGTCCATAAGACTGATCTATACATCAGTATTCTTGCCTGGAGAATTCCATGGAGAGAGAAGCCTAGTGGTCTACAGTCCATAGGGTCAAAAGGGTCGGACAGGACTGAGCACGCACACATAAAACAACAACTTCTGGGATCAAACACTCCGTTTGCAATCATCAGATGCTTTAATATAATATCAGATTCTCATGTGTATGTTTCTTACTGTTACTATACTGGAATCCATTCTCAAGAGGGCAAATTTAAAGTGAGCCAGGGATTTAAAGGTAGATCTCAAATCAGTAATATTTAAGTTTTATCTTTTTTTCATTGTTTCTAGACCTTGCATGAAAGTAAGGAAAGAGAGGAAGTACTTGTCAGGGTCACCTTGCCTTGCACAGTGAAATGTACATTACCCTGAGCCCTGCAGTACCGTGAGCTCCTTGAGTTTGAGACTTCCTGTGTGGTTTTAGCTCAGATAGTGAGGTACCTCCAGCTACTTTTCTTCCTCTGCTGAGCTAGATATGTTGACAACCTCTCAGGAAGTCTCGGTCTATTTTTATATTTCATTTTCGTAGAGCATTTTGCTATGTCTTTTAGAATGTACTTTTAATTGTCCTCATGATGGTGGAGGGTCAGATTGAGACAGACAAACAGCAGGTGATCTAAAACTCACTTCAGTTCAGTTCAGTTCAATCGCTCAGTCGTGTCTGACTCTTTGCGACCCCATGAATCGCAGCACGCCAGGCCTCCCTGTCCATCACCAACTCCCGGAGTTCACTCAGATTCACGTCCATCGAGCCAGTGATGCCATCCAGCCATCTCATCCTCTGTCATCCCCTTCTCCTCCTGCACCCAATCCCTCCCAGCATCAGAGACTTTTCCAATGAGTCAACTCTTCGCATGAGGTGGCCAAAGTACTGGAGTTTCAGCTTTAGCATCATTCCTTCCAAAGAAATCCCAGGGCTGATCTTCTTCAGAATGGACTGGTTGGATCTCCTTGCAG
>NW_011494962.1:1426940-1432367 GCF_000754665.1 Bison bison bison | reverse complement strand
GACAGACTCTCAAGAGTCTTCTCCAACGCCACAGTTCAAAAGCATCAATTCTTTGGCGCTCAGCTTTCTTCACAGTCCAGCTCTCACATCCATACATGACCACTGGAAAAACCATAGCTTTGACTAGATGGACCTTTGTTGGCAAAGTAATGACTCTGCTTTTCAATATGCTATCTAGGTTGGTCATAACTTGATGGGTGAATTTAACTCTGATGACCATTATATCTACTACTGTGGGCAGGAATCCCTTAGAAGAAATGGAGTAGCCATCATGGCCAACAAAAGAGTCCTAAATGCAGTACTTGAATGCAATCTCAAAAACGACAGAATGACCTCTGTTCGTTTCCAAGGCAAACCATTCAGTATCACAGTAATCCAAGTCTATGCCCCAACCAGTAACGCTGAAGAAACTGAAGCTGAACAGTTCTATGAAGACCTACAAGACCTTTTAGAACTAATACCCCAAAAAGATGTCCTTTTCATCATAGGGGACTGGAATGCAAAAAAACAAAAACAAAACCAAAACCTCACTTATGTGTTATTTAATTATCATTTAAATATCATTATCATTTAATTATCATACCAATTTTACTATTGGTTCAAATACACTTTTATAAAGCAATGTCCAACAATGATATTCCCTGAGCTTTAACTAATTCATAACCAAATAAAGTGGGCTAAGAATGGTGAGGTGCTGGTAGGAAAGTAGGTGAGCATGGAAAATTGCAAATGTAAATTCACTAAGAGGAGAAGTCACTAGGATGTATCGCCTAACGTGAGTTCAGGGCTTCATCTCTATTTAGGCTGAACTGAATCTCTCTAGCATCATGCTTAATCTTGGTGTATTGCTATCAAGTGAGCAATAATGCTCTATTAGTCTGGACCTGGAATTTACCTTTTTCAAGTATCAAAACTTGAGATGAAGGCAAAAGCATAGAGTTGCAGTTCAGCCTGGTTGTTATTCTTTAAAAACATAATGGGAAGTGGCATAAATGATTCAACATATTCCCTCCCATTTTGTATCTAGGTTAAGAAAGACTTTTACCTTTAGGTACATCCTTACTTCTGAACTATGATTAACCTCTGGGTTATTCAACCTTTTGGTTTTTCTTTTTTTTTTTCTCCTAAACATGAGCTTAAAGGGAGGGACTATTAATAGCTATGACTCATTTGCTTCCAATGTTAGTATCAGTGGATTTCAAACTTTAGCTTGCATCAGAATCATCTGGAGAATATGTGAAAATACAGAATGTTGAGCTCCATCTCAAGAGTTTCTGATTCAGTGATTCTGGGGTGTGGCTATGGAATTTGCATTTTTAACAGTTCTCAGGTGATACAATGCTTCTGGTTCCAGGGACCATGCTTAAGGACCTCTGCTCTTATTTATTTTTAATTATTTCACAGTGGAAGTATTAATTATGCTTTCATTGTTGCGTAGTTGCTAAGTCCTGTTCTACTCATTTGCAACCCATTAATTGTGTTAACCAATGCCCTCTGAGTGCATCAGTCTGAGAATTCCTTTCTTGGAATTGCATTCTTAGACAAGAGAAATTGCTGTATATTTCTTCAGACAAAGTTCCAACTAGCATTTCCATTTCAAAGCTATGTTTTCTGATTGTTATTTCCCTGATAGAGTCTGCTCTCAGAATGAAAGTTTCTATGTCTTTTCTCTTATTAAGGGTCATTCTTTTATTCTGTAGTAGAATTTTCCTTCTTCTCTTGTTCACATGGGAATTATTGTTAGAACTATTGTTAGTTGCTCAGTTGTGTCTGACTCTTTGCAACCCATGGACTGCAGCTGGCCAGGCTCCTTTGTCCATGGAATTCTCCAGACAAGAATATTGGAGTGAGTAGCCATTCTCTTCTCCAGAGGATCTTCCCAATCCAGGGATTGAACCCAGATTTTCTGCATTAGCAGGCAGATTCTTTACTGTCTGAGCCACCAGGAAACTTGTAAACAAGAAATTCAGTTCACTTCCATCTTGGTCAGGTGTCAGAATTATCCTTTTGTGATTCCAACCCCACACAAGGTATCCAAGTTTCCCACCTTCTCTTGAGGAGAGCTTAAAAGTGCTCAGAACTGTAAGTTGCCCAGAGAAATTAGATAGGTGGTAGGAAATGGATGATCTTGGACAATTGGGTCATTTCTTACTTTCTGTTCCATTATGTTGAAAGGGTCTCTTATTAGTTCCATTCCCATTTCATTTTGTGCTCTGCTTTCCTGCTTTTCCCTTCCACAGTACTTAGGGGAAAATACCAAGCTCAACAAGTACCTCCACTTCAGCCTCCTAGGGGACTTTGCAAAGTAGTGTCAGCTTTGTTCCAGGCTAGGCAAGAAAGAGTGCTTTTCAGGGTGAGTGAAAGGGAGGGAAAACTTGGAGGACTAGAAAACAACCCAAATAATAGTCCTATAACTCTGTTTCTATATTTATATGTTCCCTCATATATATATTAATTCATTCATATATTCTTTTTTTATGCAACAGACATTCATTGAGTTCTTAGTGTCTTTAATTAACACTGTTCACCAACATTTTAGAAATGGAGACCTGATTGAAATAAAAGAGGCATTTGTTTGGGGTTTGTTAGAACTGCAGTCTGGGAGACACAGATTCAAGAGGTACTTGAATCGTGTTCTGATGGACTACCAAATGCAGGAAGCCTATAAAAGCAAAACTCCAAGGCCACAGTTAGTTACATAAGCTGTTTGTCAAGAATTATAATTGCAGCTGGCAAGGAGTAAGGGTGCTTGCTAAGCAAGGAATGGTTGGGGCCTGAAATGGTGGCATAGTTACCAGGGGGACCTTGAGACTTCAATGCTGCAGCTGGTGGATGTGGCCTGAGAGTGGCCTTGGGCTTGATTCAGTTTGGAGAAAATACAAGTTCTCAGAAGTGCAGAGTCGTGTCTGAAACCACATCGTCAATGGCTGCTGAGTCTATTTTTTATGCCTGAACTGTGATTACTCCATTATAATTTCCATTTATCATCAGTACTAACCACCATTTTAAAAGAGATTAGTTCCCCTCTCTTGTACTATTTTCTATTTAAGTTAGAAAGGTGTGTATTTAACCATATATTAAATGTGTATATTGCAAATTAAATATTTAAATGTATACAATTTTAATATATGTGTCAAGTGTGTTTAACATATGTATGTTATGTTAATTTTAGTGGCTCAGTCATGTCCAACTCTTGTGACCCCATGAACTATAGCCCACCAGGCTTCTCTTTCCATGGAATTCTCCAGGCAAGAATACTGGAATGGGTTGCCAGTCCCTTCGCCAGAGCATCTTCCTCACCTGGGGATTGAACCCAGGTCTCCTGTATTGGAGGCAGATTCTTAACTGTCTGAGCCACCAGGGAAGCCCTATATATGTCATAGGTTTTTCTTTTACTCTATAATCAAAGATGATAGAGAATTGATGATTCATGGTACAAATGCAGTTTTATTTTGTAATCACCTAGAATTAAAATACATTTTTTTTGCTTTAGAATTCTACATTTTATTGAACATATTTCTGGAGTTTCTTAACAACATTCAGCAGTTATTTTATGTACTCTTTCAAGAGTCTACTTGATCACAAACATAACACTTGAATTTCTTAAAAAAGTTTGTTCAACATTCTTAAATGCATGACAGTATATAGTTAAAACATCTGGATTATAATTAAAATTATTAGAAATTAATACAGTGCATAAAATTACAAAGAAGAAAAAATTCACTATCCATAATCACCTAAAGATTATTTTAAACTCCCTTCTAGCTGTTACTTATTTTCCTGTTTAATTAAACTGACAATTTAAAAAATAGATTCTTTATAAAAAACTTAACATTTCAGATAAATACAAAGAATAAAACTTTAAAAATACAAAATATTAGAAATAATCATTATGAATACACAACTATAAACATATGACTGTAGGTACATTCCACATGGCTGATTGTCAATAGATAAAGGAAATTAATATTGAGTTCCATAATCATAATTTCCAGATTTGTGTGGTATCCATTATTTATTTATGTCATTTTAAGATCACCATCAATTATTTCACATTAATATTCTATGCATGATTTCCTCAATTTGATTCAAATTTTTGTTAAGGGAGCCACAGTGACTCAGCAAAGTTGCCACTAATTTTTTTTATTGTTTTATAAATATCTCTATATAAAGGATATACGTACAGCCTACAATTCACTTACTAGAATGCCATCATTGACAAGCCATCCAAAAATGCAATTATTTTCACAAAGTGTCTTTTTATCTTAGCAGAGCAATCCAATAATGCTAATTCAGAAATACATTTTTAAAGACACTGAGCCAGTTGACTTAAAAAAATCATCTTACATACTCTTCTGCTTAGAACATAGAAGGCCACATCAAAAAGTCATTTCCTCTGACAAGGAAAATCTAGATCATTTACAAAATTTTAACTTTATTTGAGCGTGTCGGAGTGACAAAGTCACAAAGTAAATGGTGCCAAAGAGGGACAAGCTCCCCTTCACCCCACAACTCCACCCTGAGGAAAGATAGAACTCACAAAGAGCTTTATCTGAGGCAGGGGAGAAACAGTGGCTGCCATGAAAGTGGATAAGATAAAAGTAGCAGATATTTTAACAAACCCTTTTTTTTTTTTTTAAATTTGGCTGCACAGGGTCTTTGTTGTGGCATGCAAACTCTAGGTCAAGTCATGTGGGATCTAGTTCTCTGACCCAGGCTCCCTGAATAGAAAGCATGGAGTCAGCCTTTAACAAACTCTAGAAGGATGAGTGTGGGCTATCTTGACAGTTTAGAATCCCAAGAGCCCTAAACATAAAGGGAGTCCACTCTCTTTCACCAGGTCTTTTCAACAGACCTCCAGTGGGAGCTCATGAGACAGACTGGGGCAGAGTAGGAGACGCAGGCGAGCCCCTTAGTGATGGAGAGGCATGAAACATCATTTCCCAGATCTTTTTCTCACATGAAGCAAAAACGTTGAGACACTGAGGGAGGGCCAGGAAACTCTCCTACTCCCAGGAATGGCTATTGGGGAAAGAATAGAAGCAAAAAATTTCCTCCATTTTAGAAGAAGTAAGATAAGCCTCCCTGTTTCCCTCCTGGTCTCAGAAAATAAAGTGATGCTAGGAGATGGCTAAAAGCAAAGTCTCTTTGTAGCTGATCAAAGGAAAGCCTTTGACTGTGTGGATCACAATAAATTGTGGAAAATTCTTAAAGAGATAGGGATACCAGACCACCTGACCTGCTTCCTGAGAAATCTGTATGCAGGTCAGGAAGCAACAGTTAGAACTTGACTTGGAACAACAGACTGGTTCCAAATAGGAAAAGGAGTATGTCAAGGCTGTATATTGTCACCCTATTTATTTAACTTCTATGCAGAGTACCTCATGAGAAACGCTGGGCTGGAGGAAGCACAAGCTGGAATCAAGA
>NW_011494962.1:1426227-1426840 GCF_000754665.1 Bison bison bison | reverse complement strand
ATCAAGATTGCCGGGAGAAAAATCAATAACCTCAGATATGCAGATGACACCACCCTTATGGCAGAAAGTGAAGAAGAACTAAAGAGCCTCTTGATGAAAGTGAAAGAGAAGACTGAAAAAGTTGACATTCATTCAGCTCAACATTCAGAAAACGAAGATCATGGCATCTGGTCCCATCACTTCATGGCAAATAGATGGGGAAACAGTGGCTGACTTTATTTTTCTGGGCTCCAAAATCACTGCAGATGGTGACTGCAGCCATGAAATTAAAAGACACTTACTCCTTGGAAAGAAAGTTATGACCAACCTAGACAGCATATTAAAAAGCAGACATTACTTTGCCAACAAAGGTCCATTTAGTCAAGGCTATGTTTTTTCCAGTGGTCATGTATGGCTGTGAAAGTTGGACTATAAAGAAAGCTGAGCACCGAAGAATTGATGCTTTTGAACTGTGATGTTGGAGAAGACTCTTGAGAGTCCCTTGGACTGTGAGGAGATCCAACCAGTCCATCCTAAAGGAGATCAGTCCTGGGTGTTCATTGGAAGGACTGATGTTGAAGCTGAAACTCCAATACTTTGGCCACCTGATGCAAAGAGCTGACTCATTGGAAAC
>NW_011494962.1:1421255-1426127 GCF_000754665.1 Bison bison bison | reverse complement strand
AACTCCAATACTTTGGCCACCTGATGCAAAGAGCTGACTCATTGGAAAAGACCCTGATGCTGGGAAAGATTGAGGGCAGGAGGAGAAGGGGAGGACAGAGGATGAGATGGTTGGATGGCGTCATCAACTCAACGGACATGGGTTTGGGTGGTCTCCAGTAGTTGGTGATGGACAGGAGGCCTGGCGTGCTGTGGTTCATGGGGTCGCAAAGAGTCGGACACAACTGAGCGACTGAACTGAACTGAACTGAAAAGAAAGGAAACCACAATTGCTCCCACCACAAGCCTTGCACCGTCACAAACAGCAGATTCTACTGCTCAAGGTGGAGCAGGCAACTCTTTCATCACTGGTCCTAGACAAAAAGGTGATACTGCCAAGGAAAGACTAGAATAAAATTATCTTTAATCCTGAGATAAAAGCAAGGAACTCTCTGGGGCCAAGAGAGGGAAATTCTTTCCTGACTAAGACCCCGACACATACAAGAAAGAGCTTGGCTACTGAGGAGGAGAGGCAGGAATGCTGAGAAAGCCACACTCCTAAGGCTAAGGCAGACAGTATCTGTCTGAGACTGAGATTAGATCAAGAGAACTTTGAATTTCTACTGTCTCCCACACTGTCATACTTGATGTTACAAGCTATAGAAACTTACCACTGAGGGAGGGCAAGAGTTTGGAAAGAGACTCCCTTCAGATCTGCTGAAATTGTAAACTTGAATCAAAAACAGTCAGAACACATGTACACTTATGGCTGATTCATGTCAGTGTATGGCAAAACCCACTACAATATTGTAATTAGCCTCCAATTAAAATAAATAAATTAAAAAAAAACTAAAAAAAAAAAAACACTCAGAAAAAACCTTCAGTTACCAAGACGGCACAGTAAGCATTAGGTTGCAGCACCATATTGCTGAAAATTTGAAGTCTGTATGTAACAAAGACAACCTCAGAAACAATGAACTATAAACCAGCCCAAGGTCCCACACTATTAGTCTTACAGAAGAAGAGGTAACTTTTTTCTAGCCAAACATACAATGTTTGCCATTCAGTAAAAATTATTTGACACACATGTGCAAAAAAAGGAGACAATGACCCATTGCCAAAAGTTAAAATGGTGTGCTGGTGGTTTAGTTGGGAAGTCATGTCTGACTCTTGTGACGCCGTGTAGTCTGCCAGGCTCCTCTGTCCATGGGATTTTCCAGGCAAGAATGCTGGAGTGGGTTGCCATTTCTTCTCCAGGGGATCTTCCCAATCCAGGAATCGATCTCAGTTCTCCTACACTGCAGGCAGGTTCTTTACTGACTGAGCTGCAAGGGAAGCACACAGCTGAAATAAACTCAGGTATGTTCAAGACGTTGGAATTAGCATCATCAAACTTTTTGAGAATAACTTTTAACTTGTCAAAATACTAGTGGAAACTTAGGAAAACATACATGAGAATATGGGGAAATTTTATCTGAGAGATGAAGATTATATAAGAAAAGAGTCAAATGGAAATATCAGATGGGAAAAAAAAATAAATCATTCCTTCCATGGGCTTGTCAGAAAACTGGACACATGAGAGAGAGAGGAAAAAGATCCTAGTAAACCTGAAGGTAGATCAACAGAAATATCCCAAGTGAGTCACAAAGAATAAAAAAAGAGTGAAACTTGACAGATCATCCAAGAGCTTTGAGACAGTAAGAATCATAGATTTCCCATCTGAAAGTATGCAGACTGGAAGGTGATAAAGTGACATTCTTTGTAGTACTGAAAGAAAATTTCATTAACTACTATAGGGATAAAGACACATATCACATAATGTTGAAGGAATCAGCATAATAAGATGCCTACAAATTCAAAGTGCATATATACCCAATAAAAGAATTTGAAAATACATAAAATAAAAACTGATATAATTGAAAGGGGAAATAGACAAATCCTCGATTTCATTTGGACATTTTGACATACTTCTATCAGCAATTATTCAGGATATTTAGGCAAAAAAAAAAAAAAAGCGCAGTAAGGATTTAGAAAATCTGAAAGAGCAGTTTGCAACCAAACTGCATATCAGATGTATATAGACCCCTCTACTCAACAATAGAAAAAGCATATTCTTTTCATGTGCACATGGAGCAGGGAACATTCACCAGCATTCACCACAAAAAAATTTTTTTTAAGAAAAAAAGTTATAGACCCATATCTGTCCTGGATAGATCAAAATTTCTTAACAAAATATTAGCAAATCCAATTCAGCAATATAAAAATTACTAACACATCATGACCTAGTGGGATTTGTCCCAGGAATTCAATTTTGTTTCAACATTTGAAAACCAATTAATGTAATTCTCTATTTCAACACAGTATAAAAGAATAACCATGTTGCTGTTATTTAGTTGCTAAGCTGTGTCCAGCTCTTTCTGACCCCACGGACTGTAGCATACCAGACTCCACTGTCCATGGGCTTCTCCAGGTAAGAATACAGGAGTGGGTTGCCATTTCCTTCTCAGGGTATCTTCCCAACCCAGGGCTCAAACCCTTTACTTCTGCATTGCAGGTGGATTCTTTATTGCTGAGACACCAGGGAAGCCCATACACAGAAAAATACATGAGAAAATCCAACTTATATTCTTGATAAAAGGTCTTAGAAAGTTGTGAACAAAAGATAGCCTGCTAGCAAGCACACCTAAAGAAAAAAAAAACAAAACAAAACTGCATCTCACATCATAATTGAAGGTGAAAGACTGAATGCTTTACTCCTAAGATTGAAACCAAAGCCAGGATATACATTCTCCCTACCTTTTTAAAATGTTGTATTGACTCCAGACCATGTAGTTGATCAAGAATAAGAAATACAATGCATAGACTAGAAAAAATGAAAGACAAATTTATTTGCCGAGGTTCTAATTGTACATAGTTTACTCAAAGAATCTACAAGAGATATGACAACTAATCAGTAATTGTATGAAATTTACAGGATATATAGTCCATGTATAATTGTATTTCTATATGAGCGTGGTAGGCAGCCTCTAAAGTGGCCTTTCGTGATTCCTGTCTTCTATTTTTGCCCTTCTGTAACTACACAGGTGTTGATTTTGGTTCTCTTCTAAGTCTGCTGTTGCTGCTGCTGCTTCCTACATTGGCAGGCAGATTCTTTAGCATTGAGCCACCTGGGACTCAGACAGAGATTCACTCAGTCATGTCAGACTTTTTCTGACCCCACAGACTGTACCCCACTAGGCTCCTCTGTCCATGGGATTCTCCAGGAAAGAATACTGGAGTGGGTTCACATGCCTTTCTTCAAGGGATCTTCCCGATCCAGGGATCAAACCCGGGTCTCCCATGCAGATTCTTTACCGTCTGAGCCACCAGGGAAGCCTCACCTAGGAAACATGGTAAAAATAACAATATATCACTTCTTTGGTTAGACTTCCATATATTTTAAAATATGTGTCCATTTCTCTTTAGAGAAATTTATTTTTTCCTTTAATGTAGAAGTTAAGGAGAGAAGAACATGTACTCCTGATGCTTAGGTGAAGCACCAGTCTCCAGATCTCAGGCTAGCAGTTTGATCACAGAGTTCAGACATCTCCAGCCATATGATATGGTAAATACATGCTGGTGGGATCCTGAAGAACAAAGCTTGAATGGTAAAAGTCAGCTAGTTCATCTTCAGTTAAACAATTTAGCCTGTTTTCTATTCTGCTTGCTCAGCTAAGAAGTGTTTGCTTCTTTTTTAATTGGAGTATAGCTGCTTTACACTTCTGTGTCAATTTTTTTCTGTACAGCAAAATGAGTCATCCATATGTGTACATATCCTCTCTATTTTTTGGGTTTCATTTACAATCACCACAGTGCACTGAGTAGAGTTTTCTGTGCTAAACATTAGATTCTCATTAGTTTTCTATTTTGTACATAATATCAATAGTGTATATATGTCAATCTCAATCTCCCAATTCATCCTCCCTCCCCCTTTCTCTGCCTCAGTGTCCATACGTTTGTTCTCTACTTCTGTGTCTCTAGCTTTACAAATAAATTTATCAGTACCATTTTCGAGATTCCACATATATGCCTAAGTATATGCCTTAGCACTCTGTGTGATAGTCTCTAGGTCCATTCAGATGAGATCAGTCGCTCAGTTGTGTCCGACTCTTTGCGACCCCATGAATCGCAGCACGCCAGGCCTCCCTGTCCATCACCAACTCCCGGAGTTCACTCAGACTCACGTCCATCGAGTCAGTGATACCATCCAGCCATCTCATCCTCTGTCATCCCCTTCTTCTACTGCACCCAATCCCTCCCAGCATCAGTGTCTTTTCCAATGAGTCAACTCTTTGCATGAGGTGGCCAAAGTACTGGAGTTTCAGCTTTAGCATCATTCCTTCCAAAGAAATCCCGGGGCTGATCTCCTTCAGAATGGACTGGTTGGATCTCCTTGCAGTCCAAGGGACTCTCAAGAGTCTTCTCCAACATCACAGTTCAAAAGCATCAATTCTTCGGCACTCAGCCTTCTTCACAGTCCAACTCTCACATCCATACATGACCACAGGAAAAACCATAGCCTTGTCTAGATGGACCTTTGTTGGCAAAGTAATGTCTCTGCTTTTGAATATGCTATCTAGGTTGGTCATAACTTTCCTTCCAAGGAGTAAGCGTCTTTTAATTTCATGGCTGCAGTCACCATCTGTAGTGATTTTGGAGCCCAGAAAAATAAAGTCTGACACTGTTTCCCCATCTATTTCCCATGAAGTAGTGGGACTGGATGCCATGATCTTCATTTTCTGAATGTTGAGCTTTAAGCCAACTTTTTCACTCTCCACTTTCACTTTCATCAAAAGGCTTTTGAGTTCCTCTTCACTTTCTGCCATAAGGGTGGTGTCATCTGCATATCTGAGGT
>NW_011494962.1:1406047-1421155 GCF_000754665.1 Bison bison bison | reverse complement strand
GTCATCTGCATATCTGAGGTTATTGATATTTCTCCCGGCAATCTTGATTCCAGCTTGTGTTTCTTCCAGTCCAGCGTTTCTCATGATGTACTCTGCATATAAGTTAAATAAACAAGGTGACAATATACATGTCATTCCTTTCTATGGCTGAGTAATATTCCATTATATATATACGTACACCATGTCCTCTGCATCCATTCCTCTGTTGATGGACATTTAGTTTTTTTTTTCCTATGTCCTGGCTATTGAAAGTAGTGCTGCAATAGGCTTCCATCTTGGGTGCTCTCTCTCTCACTCACTCACTTTGAGTTGTGAGCTGCCCAGTGGAGAGGCTCACCTGACAAGCAACTGATGGTATGTTTATATGAATCTCAGTTAACAATGGTTAAGTGATTTGAATAGATACTTCACCAAAGAAGATATACAGATGACAAAAAATGGTTAAAAAAATGATTGATTGTTAGTAAATGCAAATTAAAGCCACAACAAGGTACATGCACCTATCATAATGGCTAAAATTTACAATATGAACAATGCCAAGTGCTGGTGAAGGTGTGAGATACCTGAAAATCCTCATACAGATGTGAAATGGTACAGCCACTTTAGAAAACAATTAGGAATTTCTAATGAAGCTAAATATACACTTACCATATGACCCAGAAATGAATACCTATGTATTCACACTAGGGGCTTCCCAGGTGGCTCAGTGGTAAAGAATCTACCTGCCTATGCAGGAGATGTGGGTTTGATCCCCTGGTTGGGAAGATGCCCTGGAGAAGGAAATGGCAACCTGCTCCAGTATTCTTGCCTGGGAAATCCCATGGACAGAGGAGCCTGGTGGGTCAGACACAACTGAGTGACTAAACAACAACAAATTCACACTGGAGAAATGAAAACAGACATCCACACAAAGCCCTATAACATTAATGTTATGACTTTATCATTATCACCAGAAACAGCCCATATGTTCCCCACCTTGTGAAGAAATGACAATAGAACAATTGTTGAATGAATAACAATTTATACAATGGAATACTCTCAGCCATAAGAAGGAATGAAATACTGATGTATACAACAATATTCATAAATCTCAATAGCACTTTGAAAAGAGAAAGAAGTCATAATAAAAAACCTAAACATCATTATGAATTCACTCATATTGCAGAATCAGATTAGTAGTTGTCAGGGACAAGGCTGATGTGAGGGGATTGTTTACAAAGGGGCATGAGGCAACTTTTTGGGAGACAGAAATGTTCTCTATCTCTGTTATGCATGTGGGTACAAGCTACATATGTGTTAAAACTCATCAAATTATACTCTTGAAAGGATGACAATTACTGCATGTAAATTTTAAATGAATATGATATTTTATTTAGGGAGACGCTTGAAACTTTATATTAAAACCTTTATGAAATTCCTAGGTTTAACTTTGATCTCAAATAAATAAAAATCTAAGTTGATAAGAGACCCTATTTCTGTAGAAAGAGTCCAAGATTATTTGTCTATTAGATAATGCCACACACATGTATTCAGTGTTTATAATGTGCATTATCCTTTGAATTGCAAGAATATATTAATGAGAAAGTCAGGTAAGACTCACACCTCTTTGGTGATATAATCTAATGAGACTATTTAGCAAGAATTCTAATGCATACTTTTAAAAAATATTTTTAGCCACAATGTGCAGTATATGGGATCTTAGTTCCCCAACCAGGCACTGAACTCACACACCCTGAACTGCAAGTGTGAGGTCTTAACCACTGGACTACCAAGGAAGTCCCCTGTATTCTATTTTTATTATGGGAAATATTTGGAGGAATGGGAAAATGTAAAAAGATTATAACCTAGCTTTGTTGTTGTTCAGTTGCTCAGTCATGTCTGATTCTTTGCAACCCTGTGAACTGTAGCCCGCCGGGCCTCCCTGTCCGTCTCCATCTCCTGGAGCTTGCTCAAGCTCATGTCCATTGCGTTGGTGATGCCATCCAACCATCTCATCCTCTGTCACTCTGTTCTCCTTTTGCCCTCAGTCTTTCCCAGCATCAGGGTCTTTTCAAATGAGTTGGCTCTTCCCATCAGGTGGCCAAAGTATTGGAGCTTCAGCTTCAGCATCAGTCCTTTCAATGAATATTCAGGGTTGATTTCCTTTAGGACTGACTGGTTTGATCTCCTTGCAGTCCAAGAGACTCTCAAGAATCTTCTCCAACATCAGAGTTCAAAAGTATCAATTCTTCAGTGCTCAGACTTCTTTATGGTCCAGCTGTTACATCCATACATGACTACTGTATGGATGTAAAACCATAGCTTTGACTAGATGGACTTTGTCAGCAAAGTAATGTCTCTGCTTTTTAATACGCTATCTAGGTTGGTCATAGCTTTTCTTCCAAGGAGCAAACATCTTAATTTCATGGCTGCACTCACCACCTACAGTGATTTTGGAGCCCAAGAAAATAGTCTGTCACTATTTCCATTGTTTCCCCATCTATTTGCCATGATGTGATGGGACCAGATGCCATGATCTTAGTTTTTTAAATGTTGAGTTTTAAGCCAACTTTTTCACTCTCCTCTTTCACCTTCATTAAGAGGTTCTTTAGTTCCTCTTTTCTTCCTGCCATAAGGGTGGTGTCATCTGCATGTCTGAGATTATTGATATTTTTCCCAGCAGTCTTAATTCCAGCTTGTGTTTCATCCAGCCCAACATTTTGCAGGATATTCTCTAATACAAGTTAAATAAACAGGGTGACAATATACAGCCTTGATGTACTCCTCTCTCAATTTGGAACCAGTCTTTTGTTCCATATCTTGTTCTAAATGTTGCTTCTTGACCTGCATATAGGTTTCTCAAGAAGCAGGTGAGGTGGTCTGACACTCCCATCTCTAAGAATTTTCCTGTTTGTTGTGATCCACACAGTCAAAAGCTTTAGCATAGTCAATAAAGCAAGTAGATGTTTTCCTGGAATTCTCTTGCTCTTTCTCTGATTCAGCAGATGTCAGCAATTTGATCTCTAGTTTCTCTGACTTTTCTAAATCCAGCTTAAACATCTGGAAATTCTCTGTTCACATACTGTTGAAGCCTAGGTTGGAGAATTTTGAGCATTACTTTGCTTATATGTGAAATGAATGCAATTGTGCGGTAATTTGAACATTCTTCAGCATTGCCATTCTTTGGGATTGGAATGAAAACTGACTTTTCCAATTTGATGATATATTGAGTTTAGCACTTTACAGCAGCGTCTTTTAGGAATCAACAAAAGCTTTCTTAAATAAGCCATTTAATTTTTTCATCTGAAACGTGACAGATACATAACATTTAGCCCACTATAATTTGGAAAGACAGAAGGTGAGAGTGATAGAACTGGGCACACAGGACAAGGGATTGGCTTAAGTCAAATGGTGGCTTCAGTCAAGTGAATTCATTAGAGTATAAAATTAGAGAATAAAAGGAGAGGATAGCTACAGTTGTAGGAAGGTGCCTAAAAAATAACTTAAGAAATAAGTTATTTCTTAACTCACATATTTGAAATGCCTTAAACTATTCATATGTATTTTTAGCTCTTTCTCCATAATTTTGATTTATCTCTTTGTTGTTCAGTCGCTAAGTACTCTCTGACTCCTTTGAGACTCCATGGACTGTAGCCTGCCAGGCTCCTCTGTCCATGGGATTTCCCAGGAAAGAATACTGGGGTGGGTTGCTATTTCCTTCTCCAGGGGGATCTTCCCAACCGAAGTGTCGGACTTGTGTCTCCTGCCTTGGCAGGTGGGTTCTTAACCCCTGACCCATCAGGGAAGCCCAATTCATATATATTTTATCTCTTTTCCATAGTTCATCATTTGTTTATGAATATCAAATAATTTCATTAACAAAATGGTAAGCACACAGAAGTTTCTCTAAATGTATTTATTCAATTGTTGATATTGTGAATAATAAGACATGCTTTCTATTCTCATGGAGTTAACAATCTATTATATATTTAGACTCATGATCTCCAGTAGTATCTTTTAGAACTTTATTGAAGTGTTTCCTTCTCAAGTGAGGTCTTCCATTATTATCCCCAAACTATCACCTCTTTTCCAATATGTTTTTCTTAGTTTTTAAAAATCACAATTTAGTATAGTATGCACTTGACTTACTGGTTTACTGTCCTCCACCGCACTATATTATAAACCCCATGAGCCAAGAGGTAGTTTACTTGCTATATTTGTTGACTGCTCTATCTTCAGCATTTAGAACATAGCCTGGCATAAAATTACGTGATCAGTAAAATGCACATAAAATGAGTTAACTAATGAATGTGCTGCTTTCGTGAAAAAACACAAATAATTTTAAGATCTTCTGTACAAATTATACCTTTTAAGTTAGAGATCCCTTAAAAGATGCATCCAAACCTTAAAATAAAATTGGCCAGAATTCTGGAAAAAAAAAAGTCAAATTTTCTACCTTCTGATGTATCTATTATCATAGCTCAGCAATAGTGGGTCTCAGATGCAAATGTGCTAGTTGAACACAGGACCTTATTATCTGATATTGAGCAGACTTTAAATATCCTCATCCTTTAACTTCTTGTGTGAAGGAAGAACAGCATGAATGTGACTCTAAGGGGAGGCTTCCTGTGTGGGACGCATCACAGAGCAGTTAGACTCTTCTTACTCTGCTCATATTGTCACTTTGCTAACTTTTTGGTTCATGAGACAGACTCCTTGCCAGAACTTGGAATACCAAACCATGAGGCATAAACCACACAGAGGTGAGATGATCTCAGGATAACTGGCCATAAGTACAATTTAATAATTTAGCCTATGCTCTTGGGAATTAAGCTTCATTGAATGTTTTGTAGTAGATATAGTTTTCTGTAAAGTATACATCTTGAACAATACATTGATGATAATGGGAGGATATTTGAGTTTTCTTTTTCTTTTGTCGTTTAATGAAATTTGGTCTACGAGGTACACAGATACATATACAAACACAAGCAAGAGACAAATGGTGCCTAGGAAACTTTTAGAATAAGTCTGCATATTCTTATCATTAAATTTTCTACCAGAAACATATTATTACAGTCATGTATAACTATAACTTGTGCACTTAAAATTATTACTTGAATTTTTTTTCCATATGTGTATGTAAAGCTTATTAGATTTTTCTGTGCCTCTGTTTACACATCTATAATATGGGGATGTATAACTTTGCGGTTTCCATTATACAGAATTGTTGTGAGGATTGAATAAACGAATGCATATAAATACCTGAAATAGTACCTGGGACATAGTGAGTTGTTTGTTATTATTGTTATTATTATTACATTAACCTAAAAATTACAGTCATTGACTATGCCTAAAAATGACATAGTCAATTCCCAGAAATTTAATGAAATGGATGATGCAAAGACTAGAACACATTTGGAGAGCTGGATATCAGATTTCCATACGGAGAATGTTTTAATAATTATTTTTTGAGAAATTCTTTTTCATTGTTATTATTGTTTAGCTCTAAATATATACAGATCAACATGTTTTGGACAGGACATTTAACTTGATTTATAAAAATGTCAGTTCAATGTGATCAACTTTTTGGTTATAAACAATGATAATAAACAGTATAGATGCCTAGATTTAACTTAAAATATGACAACTCAGAAGATACTATTATTGCCTTAATTTCTTTGCAATATGCCCAGCTTTCTTTTTTCAACACCTTTATTTAATTGGTAAATTGAAGTTGCAGAATGTTACATTTATAAAGAAACGTTAAAAATGTTTATTTTTAGTACACATATAGCAGTAAGTACTTAGTAAATTCTTGTCCATAAAGCATGACATTATATGGTTATTAATTGTTATAGTCTTTTATTAAGATATCATTTTAGAATTATTGATACCTTTAAAAATAGTTATTAACCTTCATTTCAGTTATAATACAAACTGTTATTTTATCCAATTATTATGATGAGAATGGATTTTGTTCCACTTCCCAGAAAACAATGGCGAGAAGATTGACTATATGACGCTCCCACTTGTTGCTCCTGATCGGCGGACAGGTGAGAGACCTGAAATATCTCAAAAAGAAGGTAAATATTTACATATATACTTAGACTTCATAAGATCTTTACTTTGGAGTTTCTGTTTACAGAAACTGTCAGGTGTGTGTGTGTGTGTATGTGTATTCTTATTATTTAAATGGAAAAGTCTTATTATGCTCCAAAATTTAATTCTGGAGGATATGAAGAGAGGAAAGTTAAGTGTGAAATTGATAGTGTTAGAATTAATCAACGGAGAAGGCAATGGCACGCCACTCCAGTACTCTTGCTTGGAAAATCCCATGGACGGAGGAGCCTGGTGGGCTGCAGTCCATGAGGTTGCTAGGAGTCGGACACGACTGAGCAACTTCACTTTCACTTTTCATTTTCATGCATTGGAGAAGGAAATGGCAACCCACTCCAGTATTCTTGCCTGGAGAATCCCAGGGACAGAGGAGCCTAGTGGGCTGCTGTCTATGGGGTCGCACAGAGTCGGACATGACTGAAGCGACTTAGCGGCAGCAGCAGCAGCAGAATTAATCAATATCTATTTTGAAGCCTGTCTTCCTCAGACTCATTTTTATTTGATTCATATTTTAATTAATCACATGCCCATTTCAAAAAAAGACTCCACAAGACCAGGTTTACTAATATATCATCAATACTTGGAATAGTGTCTGGTATATAATATATGCTCAGCAAATATTTTTCAAATGAATTTTCATTCATTAATATAATCATTAATTTCTTCATTCAATGAATTTTTTTTGCATGGAATCATGTGTTAAGCATTATGATAGATATTCATGCTGCATAGATGAAAGAGAGAAATTATGCCTTCAAGGATCTTACTTTGCAGCAAGAGAAATGGCAAGTATACAGTTTTGAACAAATGCTATATAAGAATATAAATGAGATGATGAGAGATCAAAGAAGAATACCATTTTGAGTTGGGTTAAGAATAAAAGTGGATTAAATAGAAAAGACTCCTTGATTGGGGTAAGTCTGATGGAGAAGGAAGTGGAGGAACGTTCCAGGTGAAGATAAGGCATAGACATGTGTGGGGTGATGGAACAGTAACCAGCAGGATTTAGATGGACTGAGGAGACTGAAGGCAAGTAGGCCAACCTCTTGCAAGGGATCTGGGAAAGAAATCAGTGTTCAGAATACAGCTGTGGCATTAGGGATGGGAATGGAAGAACTTAGCAGAGAGACTTAAGGAGGTAGAATCATCAGGTTTCTTAAATTGTAGGATGAAGGGAGTAAAAAGACACAGAAATCAAGATGATTTCTAGGCTTTTGACATGGGAGACTTGGTCAATTATGGTGCCATTCAACAGGATATGAAAGGCAGCTGGAGGGGCCCCAAGGTGAGGAGGATAGCTTTGGACAAACTGTTTTCAATACTTGTGAAGAATGGGTGAGCCTGCAGATTAGAAAACTGATAGTGTCTGAGTGTATAAATTTGGAAGTCATGAAAGAGTCTGACACGACTGAGTGACTCACACACACACACACACACACACACACACTTGATGTAAGATTTCCTCTTCTTGGGCTCTAAAATCACTGCAGATGGTGACTGCAGCCATGAAATTAGGAGATGATTGCTTCTTGGCAGGAAAGCTATGACAAGCCTAGACAGTGTGTTAAAAAGTAAAGACATTGCTGACAAAGGTTCATACAGTGAAGGCTATAGACTTTCCAGTAGTCATGTATGGATGTGAGAATTGGACCATAAAGAAGGCTGAGTGCCAAAGAACTGATTCTTTCAAACTGTGGTGTTTGAAGAAGACTCTTGAGAATCCCTTGGACAGCAAGGAGATCAAACCAGTCAATCCTTAAAGAAATCAGCCCTGAATATTCTTTGGAAGGACTGATGCCAAAGCTGAAACTCCAATACTCTGGCCACCTAATGTGAAGAATTGACTCATTGGAAAAGACCCTGATGCTGGGAAAGATTGAAGGCAAAATGAGAAGAGGGCAACAGAGGATGAGATGGTTGGATGGCATCACTGATTCGATTGATGTGAACTTGAGCAAACTCCGGGAGACGGTGAGGGACAGGGAACTTAGTGTGCTGCAGTCCATGGGGTTGTGAAGAGCTAGACATGACTTGGCAACTAAACAACAAAAGGGATGTAAGTGACAGATGAAACCATGACAGCAGATGACATCATTCATCAGCATAGTGCAGGGAACACTGCTCAATATTCTATAATAACCTAAATGGGGAAAGAATTTGAGAAAGGATAGATACATGTATATGCATAGCTGAATCACTTTGCTGTACATTTGAAACTAACACAATTTTATTAATCAACTACATTCCAATATAAAATAAAAATTAAAAAAGATTATGCAGATGAAGAGAAGGGGCCAAGGACAGATACTAAATACAAATAATTTGAAGACTGCACACACAGGGCTTCCCTGATGGCTCAGCATTGAAGAATCTGCCTTCCAATGGAGGAGACACAGTTTCGATCCTTGATGTGGAAGATTCCACATAGCAATTAAGCCTGTGCATCACAACTACTGAGCCTGTGCTCTCAAGCCCACGAGCCACAACTACTGAAGCCCGTGTACCTAGAGCCCCTGCTCCACGAGAGAAGCCACTGCAACGACAACCCTGTGCATTGCAACTAGAGAATCCTGTTCACCCCTGCTCGCTGCAACTAGAGAAAAACCCATGCAGCAATGAAGACCAAACACTGCCAAAAAACAAAAAAAAAAAAATTAAAGAAAAAAAGATTGCACACACAAACACAAAAATAACTAGGAAGTGACATCAAGAAAACTATGAGTGTTAACAGGAAAGGAAAGGGGGGATATCCTTTTTTCTCTTATCTCAGATGTAGGATTTTCTAGCTTCACAAAATAAATGGTGGATTGTGTCTCACTCTGACTCCATGCTACTTTTGTGTTTTTATTGTTTATAAGAGTTTATGTAATATTAGGATAATCTGTTCTTCTAACTTTTAGGACTTGCTTTTAAAATAGTATGAAGCTATTGCTTTCTTTGTGAGAATATTTTAGACTCATTTTCATTAATGGTTATGGACAGGTATGAGATTCAAAATATTCACAACTAGCATGGCACAAGCTCAACCAACCTGAAAATACAGCAGTCTGTAAATATCTGTTGTATCCTAGTATCTGTTAAACACAAAGAATTTTTCTTCAGGAATAAGTTTTGGTAAATTAAATATTTCATTGAATTTGCTCATTTCATCTAAATTTTCAAATAAATTGTAATGCTTCAGCACTCTGTATCCTTCTTTCCTGAATTATTTCTTACCATTTTCTACCAAATTATAATTTTAAAAAACATTTAATTATTACCCACCTTTCTGTCACACTGCCCCTCCCCCCACGTTGGTAATATTAGTTCCATAAGAATAGGGATTTTTGTCTTTTTTTTTTACCTGCTTTATTCCTGATGCTTGGAATAGTAGCTGGGCCACATTGTGTGCTCATAAATATTTGCTTAAATGAATAAGGTTTTTATTATCTTTGAATTCTCTTCTATTTTTGGTCTTTTTTCCTTCCATTCATTATATGATTAATTTCTACCTTCTTTCTTTTTATCCATATAGTCAGGAATTTCATTAATCTTTTAAGAGAACCAGTTTTGAATGTGTAGATCCTGTTTTAAACTCTCTATTTAATGAATTTTGCTTATCATTTATTTTCTTTTTTTCTCCTAGTTTCTTAAATTGAACTCATTTACATATACCCTTTATTAACATATACCCTTTATTTTTAAATGCAAATATTTTAATCTTAATTCACCATGTATTTTTCCACTTGGAAACAGATATACGCCCATTTTAGAAAAAACTTACTCTTAATTCCAATATCTGAGGTAAATAACCTTTGTTACTTTGGCATATTTTTCTTTTGCACATTTTTTCCCTTTGCTTGATTAAAAATAGTTCTGTATACAATCTAGAGGGTGGATTTTTTTTTTTTTTTTTTTTACTTAAAATGTGATCTCAATACAAATTTCTGCAGTATTAACTTTGGACTAGTGTAGAGCTTCTACACTGTATGTATAGTGATATTGTGACTAGAGATCTATACACATAATATAGTCATTTAAAAGTGTCCTTCAATGATGTAACTAAATACATAAATATTTTAAGTTATTTTTAAACGAATGTCATGGTTTCGGGGTCCTTTTACACTTAAAAATTTCAAAGAACTTAACTAAGTACACATTACAACGCTAGAATATTTCCTTTCTTGATGTGGTCAATTGGAGAAATGCCCTGGACTTTGGAGAATGAAACAAGAGGACAGTAAAAAATTAAAAGCAAAACAAAAACAATTAGTTGTGTTTTATTTAAAAGTAAAGGTTAAGTGCTTACTGAGATGTGGAACTGCTGATTATATATTTTTGGAGCAGTACAGTGATATCCCTCTTGACTAGGTCTCAGATATTTTCTGGGCAAAACATAGTTACAGTCATCTTGGAATTCTCATTATAGCTCTTTATTCCTCCTCTATTTAATAGAAACTTACTACAGGCAAGATCCTCAGCACATTATACATATTAACCCATTAAGTTCTCATAGCTAATCAATGAATTAGAGCCTGTCATTATCTTCATTTAAAAAAAAAAAAGAAAAAAGACAGAAAGAATTTAAATAACTTGCCTAACCTAAGTCACATAAATAAGTGATAGAACCAGGGTTAAACCTGGAAATCTTGGTTTTGGAACTTATGCTCTAAAATGCATGCTGAGTCTCTTTGTATCTTGACCAGAGATGTTGCCAGATTCTAAAATCTGGGTAAGCAAACCTGAGAGTGGGTGGGGCTGTGGGGGTCAATCTGTGCTCCTGATGGTCTGGGGAACAATGTGTCTTCCTTATACCAACACATCTCACCCTGGTCTCTGTATTTTTTCCTCTGGGATAATGATTATTCCTGCAATTGTCTCAATATGCTAATTAATGCTGAGGACATTTTTATTCTATGAAGCAACACAGAATAACAGGTTAAAAAGGCCTCACAGGAATGCAGAATTTCATTCTCAGCCTGAGATCCAAACAACTCAACAAATACAAACAATTCCTGAACATGACAGAAAGAAAGGTATGTGCAAGATTTTAAATTTCCATCATGCTCTGAATGTTAGACCATTAAGAATTTTTAATGATCTTTTAGGAAACCATAGAGAACACCAGAGTTATTATTGCAGCTAAATTTTAATGTGTCTTCTACTAGAGAAAAATGCTCTTTAATCCTATTTATTCAAACTACGCAGTGTAGAAGTAATTATCTGGATCACCTCATTGGAGATTTTGAGGGCACTGTGGAAGAGAGAATGGCTTATTTCTTGCAGAAAGCTCAGGGTTTTTCTGACTTCCAGGAATCCAACAGATAAGTATTCTAGACTAAACTTGAGAATATTTCTCTTAGAAAAATACCTATTTTCCTTTAAAATAGTACCTCACTTCAAGTTATCATCATAAGAAGTCGGGGGCAAAGCTCAATGCATTTTGTAGTCAGAACTGGGTTTTAACATATTCCATCAATAATTAACAATGTAACTGTCAACTTAAAAAATGCACAATATGAGAGTTTCAAGTTAAGTTTTATTTGAGGCAAAATGAGGACAGTAGCTGAGGAGAGAGCACCTCAGATAACTCTGAGAAATTTCTCCAAAGAGACAGGAGGAAGGTCAGTATATATATGATTTTTGTGAAGGGAGAGTATGTACAATCAGGCACATATTTTCCCAGAAGGTTTCTGCTAATCTCATAAAGATTTTGCTGGTCATGAGGAACAGTCATCACTATGAAGGATTTTAGTGCTTTTCTAGATAGGAGGAGACAGAAGAATTGGGCTTATAAAATCAGCTTCTAAAAATATCTGACTATCTGAAGACCTGTTTTGCCAGATCTCCCTCCCCACCCCCAGCCACCCCAGAGCACAGAGTGCCTCATTTCTGCTCTCCACCCTGAACTCCTTTCAGGGAGTGTTGGAAGTCAGCAGCTGCAGCTGTACCAAATTTAATCCTTATAGAGGTAGATGCCAACAAGTGCCAATTTGTAGCTGATCTAACAGTAGGCCAGTTACCTAATTACCAGTATCTACACCTCGGTTTCCTCATCTGTAAAGTAAGAATGGTAACAGTCTTAGAGTGATTGTTGGGACTAAATGAGACTATAAAAACCATTCAGTTCAGTCGCTCAGTTGTGTCCGACTCTTTGCAACCCCATGAATCGCAGCACACCAGGCCTCCCTGTCCATCATCAACTACCGGAGTTTACTCAAACTCACGTCCATCGAGTCAGTGATGCCATCCAACCATCTCATCCTCTGTCCTCCCCTTCTCCTCCTGCCCCCAATCCCTCCCAGCATCAGAGTCTTTTCCAATGAGTCAACTCTTCGCATGAGGTGGCCAAAGTACTGGAGTTTCAGCTTTAGCATCAGTCCTTCCAATGAACACCCAGGACTGATCTCCTTTAGAATGGACTGGTTGGATCTCCTTGCAGTCCAAGGGACTCTCAAGAGTCTTCTCCAACACCACAATTCAAAAGCATCAATTCTTTGGCATTCAGCTTTCTTCACAGTCCAACTCTCACATCCATACATGACCACTGGAAAAACCATAGCCTTGACTAGACGGATCTTTGTTGGCAAAGTAATGTCTCTGCTTTTTAATATGCTATCTAGGTTACCACATGATAACCTTTCAATTTTTGAGAGTTACTATTAATTAAATATGCAATTATATGTAAAGAATACTCCAAATAATACTTTCTTCCCCAAACTACACATTTTTCTTGAGGTATGGAAAAGAATAAATTTCTACCAGGACAATTTCCACACAGTCAATTTCTCAATTTGTCCCTGAGTGATTCACTCAACTAATTAAAAATATTTTTCAGTAGTATGTGTCTACTTTGAGTTACTGTGCTAAAGGGAGACCAGTCAGAGGACTTCTGTGATAGTTCAGACTGGATGTGACTGTGACTTGCCTGAGCAAAATGAAAGCAGGACATAAGATCAGGGTGCCTTCAACTTCCTACCTGCTTCTTTCTTCAGAGGGCTTTCTAGGACCTAGAGAGTGCTTTCCATTTCTTTCCTTCTCCATTGTCATAGTCTGGAATTTCTCCTTTAGCCTGTTTTTCTTAAGACTTTTTTTTTAAGTGTACCATTTTTAAAAAGTCTTTTATTGAATTTGTTACAATATTTCTTCTGTTTTATGTTTTGTTTTTTTGGCTGTGAAGCATGTGGGATCTTAGTTCACTGACTAGGAATCAAACCTGCAGCTCCTGCATTGGAAGGCAAAGTCTTAAACACTGGACCACCAGGGAGTCCTTCCCTTAGCCTCTTTTCTTTTTAAATTAATTTATTTTTTATTGCAGGATAATTGCTTTACAGAATTTTGTTGTTTTCTGTCAAACCTCAACATGAATCAGCCATAGGTATACATATATTCCCTCCCTTTTGAACCTCCCTCCCATTTCCCTCACCATCCCACCCCTCTAGGTTGATACAGAGCACCTGTTTGAGTTTCCTGAGCCATACAGCAAATTCCCATTGGCTATCTATTTTACATATGTTAGTGTAAGTTTCCATGTTATTCTTTCCATACATCTCACCTTCTCCTCCCCTCTCTCCCCCTCTCCCCGTGTGCATAAGTCTATTCTCTATGTCTGTATCTCCACTGTTGCCCTTTAAATAAATTCTTCAGTACCATTTTTCTAGATTCCATATATATGTGTTAGAATATGGTATTTTTCTTTCTCTTTCTGACTCACTTCAGTATGTATAATAGGTTCTAGGCTCATCCACCTCCTTAGAACTGTCTCAAATGCATTCCTTTTTATGACTGAGTAATATTCCATTGCTATGACCAGTGTATTCTCTTCACAGAACTCTATTAGCCTTTGCCCTGCTTTATTCTGTATTCCAAGGCCAAATTTGCCTGTTACTCCCGGTGTTTCTTGACTTCCTACTTTTGCATTCCAGTCCCCTATAATTAAAAGGACACTTTTTTTGGGGGGGGGGGTGTTAGTTCTAGAAGGTCTTATAGGTCTTCATAGAACTGTTCAACTTCAGCTTCTTCAGAGTCCCTGGTCGAGGCATAGACTTGGATTACCGTGACATTGAATGGTTTGCCTTGGAAACAAACAGAGATCATTCTGTCATTTTGGAGATTGCATACAAGTACAGCGTTTCGGACTCTTTCGTTGACTCTGATGGCTACTCCATTTCTTCTGAGGGATTTCTGCATGCAGTAGGAATATATATGGTCATAGGAAGATATAATGGTCATCTGAGTTAAATTCACCCATTCCCGTCCATCTTAGTTCACTGATTCCTAGAATGTCGATGTTCACTCTTGTCATCTCCTGTTTGACCACGTTCAATTTGCCTTGATTCATGGAGCTAACATTCCAGGTTCCTATGCAATATTGCTCTTTACAGCATCGAACCTTGCTTCTATCACCAGTCACATCCACAACTGGGGGTTGTTTTGCTTCGGTTCCATCCCTTCATTCTTTCTGGAGTTATTTCTCTGCTGATCTCCAACAGCATATTAGGCAACTACAAACCTGGGGAGTTCATCTTTCAGTGCCCTATCTTTTTTGCCTTTTCCTACTGTTCATGGGGTTCTCAAGGCAAGAACACTGAAGTGGTTTGCCATTCCCTTCTCCAGTGGACCACAACTGTCAGACCTCTCCACCATGACCTGTCCATCTTGGGTGGCCCCACATGGCATGGCTTATTTTCATTGAGTTAGACAGGGCTGTGGTCCATGTGATCATATTGGCCTGTTGTCTGTGATTGTGGTTTCAGTCTGTCTGCCCTCTGATGCCCTATCTCAGTGCCTGCCATCTTACTTGGGTTTCTCTTACCTTGGACGTGGGGTCTCTCTTCATGGCTGCTCCAGCAAAGCACAGCCACTGCTCCTTACCTCCGGTGTGGGGTAGCTCCTCTTGGCCACCACCCCTGGCCTTGGGCCTGGGGTAACCCATCATTGCCAACATCCATTGGATCATTGAAAAAGCAAGAGAGTTCCAGAAAAATATCTATTTCTGCTTTATTGACTATGCCAAAGCTTTTGACTGTGTGG
>NW_011494962.1:1397024-1405947 GCF_000754665.1 Bison bison bison | reverse complement strand
AGAGATGGGAATACCAGACCACCTGATCTGCCTCTTGAGAAACCTATATGCAGGTCAGGAAGCAACAGTTAGAACTGGACATGGAACAACAGACTAGTTCCAAATAGGAAAAGGAGTACGTCAAGGCTGTATATTGTCACTCTGCTTATTTAACTTATATGCAGAGTATATCATGAGAAATGCTGAGCTGGAGGAAGCACAAGCTGGAAACAAGATTGCCGAGAGAAGTATCAATAACCTCAGATATTCAGGTGACGCTACAGAGGAGAGTGAAAAAGTTGGCTTAAAGTTCAACATTCAGAAAACTCAGATCATGGCCTCTGGTCCTATCACTTCATGGCAAATGGATGGGGAAGCAGTGGAAACAGTGGCTAATTTTATTTTTCTGGGCTCCAAAATCACTGCAGATGGTGATTGCAGCCATAAAATTAAAAGACGCTTACTCCATGGAAGGAAAGTTATGACCAAACTAGACAACATTTAAAAAGCAGAGACATTACTTTGTCAACAAAGGTCCATCTAGTCAAGGCTATGGTTTTTCCAGTGGTCATGTATGGATGTGAGAGTTGGACTCTAAAGAAAGCTGAGTGCAGAAGAATTGATGTTTTTGAACTGTGGTGTTGGAGAAGACTCTTGAGAGGCCCTTGGACTGTAAGGAGATCCAACCAGTTCATCTTAAAGGAGGTCTGTCCTGGGTATTCATTGGAAGGACTGATGTTGAAGCTGAAACTCCAATACTTTGGCCACCTGATGCGAAGAGCTAACTCATTGGAAAAGACCCTGATGCTGGAAAAGATTGAGGGCATGAGGAGAAGAGGATGACAGAGGATGAGATGGTTGGATGGAATCACCAACTCAATGGACATAGGTTTAGGTGGACTCTGGGAGTTGGTGATGGACAGGAGGCTTGGCGTGCTGTGGCTCATCGGGTCTCAGAGAGTTGGACGTGACTGAGTGACTGAACTGAGTTGAACTGAATATTCCATTGTGTATATTTACCACAACTTCTTTGTCCATTCATCTGTCCATGGTCATCTAGGGAGCTTCCTTGTCCTAACTACTGTAAATAGTGCTGCAATGAACATGTGTCTCTTTTAATTTTGGTTTCCTCAGGGTGTATGCCTAGGAGTGGGATTGCTGGGTCTTATGGTGGTTTCATTCCTAGTTTATTAATGAATTTCCATACAGTCTTCCATAGTGGCTTTATCAATTTACATTCCCATCGACAGCGCAAGAGTGTTCCCTTTTCTCCACACCCTCTTCAGCACTTACTGTTTGTAGACTTTTGGATGAGGGCCATTCTGACCGGTGTGAGGTGATATCTCATTGTAGTTTTGATTTGCATTTCTCTAATAATGAGCAATGTTGAGCATCTTTTCATGTGTTTGTTAGCCATCTGTATGTCTTCTTTGGAGAAATGTCTGTTTAGGTGTTTTTTTCCCACTTTTTGATTGGGTTGTTTGTTATTCTGGTATTGAGTTGTATGAGCTAATTGTATATTTTGGAAATTAATCCTTCGTCAGTTATTTCATTTTCTATTATTTTCTCCCATTCTGAGGGTTTTCTTTTCACCTTGCTTATAGTTTCCTTTGCTGTGTAAAAGCTTTTATGTTTAATCAGATCCCTCTTGTTTCCTTTTGTTTTTATTTTTGTTACTCTAGGAGGTGGATCATAGAGGATCTTGCTTTGATTTATGTCATCAAGTGTTCTGCTTATGTTTTCCTCTAAGAGTTTTATAGTTTCTGGTCTTACATTTAGGTCTTTAATCCATTTTGAGTTTATCTTTGTGTAGGGTGTTAGGAAGTGTTCTAATTTCATTCTTTTGCTTGTAGCTGTCCAGTTTTCCCAGCACCATTTACTGAAAAGGCTGTCTTTGCCCCATTGCATATTCTTTCCTCCTTTGTCAAAAATAAGGTACCCATAGGTGCATGGGTTTATTTCTGAGTTTTCCGTCTTGTTCCATTGGTTTATATTTCTGTGTTTGTGCCATTATCATACTGTCTTGATGACTGTAGCTTTGTAGTATAACCTGAAGTCAGGAAGCTTGATTCCTCCAGCTCCATTCTTCTTTCTCAAGACTGCTTTGGCTATTTGGGGTCTTTTGTGTTTCCATATGAACTGTGAAATTTTTTGTTTTAGTTCTGTGAAAAGTGCCATTGGTAATTTGATAGGGATTGCATTGAATCTGTAGATTGCATTTGGTAGTATGGTAATTTTCACAATATTGATTCTTCCTACCCAGAAATATGGAATATCTCTCCATGTATTTATGTCATCTTTGATTTTTTTCATCAGTGCCTTATAATTTTCTGTGTACAGTTCTTTCATCTCCTTAGGTAAGTTTATTCCTAGATATTTAATTCTTTTTGTTGAAATGGTGAATGAGATTGACTCTTTAACTGCTCTTTCTGATTTTTCATTGTTAGTATATAGAAATGCAAGTGATTTCTTCCCTTAGTCTTTCAGTTGAATCTTAACTAGGTCTTAATTGACTACAGTAATTAGTATTTCTTAGCTCTATGTTTATTTACTCAGAGACACTCTCTTACTATATCCCTCCTCTGAATATCAACTAGGAAGGGTTCCAGTAGTCATCTAAATTTTAAAAACAATATTTTTGTTATTGGTGTTTTTCTTTTCTATCTTAGAAGTAATAAGATTTACAAGGAAATAGGAAGTGGCAACCTACTCCAGTATTCTTGTCTGGAATATCCCATGGACAGAGGAGCCTGGAGGACTACAGTTCATGGGGTTACAAAGACATGACTGAATGCACATGCACAGCTCCAAATAAGGGAAATACCATGCATATTGTAAGCAAGATAAGAAATAACAGATTGGTGATTTTAAAAAAGTAAATGTTACTTGGAAAGAAAAGAAAAAATTACATCCCTTCCCCTCATTTCCTTTGCATCACCAAATAATGTTTAAATTGGGAGCATCAATGATTTAAAAACAGAGGCAAATACTTCTAATGGATGGTAAGTTTTTTTTTTTTTTTTTCCTTAATAAGTGAAATGATACTCCTGTGAACTGAATGGGTTACAATAGCTACTTCGTGACAGTGCTAATTCATTCTTAACCTGTATGCTTTTGTGAGACAAAAGCTCAGAGAATATTACCTAGATTGTAGCCTTGTGGCACTTTATCTTCAGTTTACACATTCTTTTGACAGTGTTCCAAGCAGCATCTTCTGGACGTATTATAGCAGTAATACTAGGAATTATATGTGTCATCCTTTTGGGAATATCAGCATTTTTTGCTACTAAGTGTAAGTATTCTACAGAAACTTCATTCTTTTTTTTTATTTATGTTTTTATTGGAGGATAATTGCTTTACAGAATTTTGTTGTTTTCTGTCAAACCTCAACATGAATCAGCCATAGGTATAATACATATATCTCCTCCCTTTTGAACCTCCCTCCTGTCTCCCTCCCCAATACAGCAAATTCCCATTGGCTATCTATTTTACATGTGGTAATGTAAGTTTCCATGTTACTCTTTCCACACATCTCACCCTCCACTCCCCTCTCCCCATGTCCACAAGTCTATTCTCTATGTCTGTTTCTCCATTGCTGTTCTGTAAGTAAATTCTTCAGTACCATTTTTCTAGATTCTGTATAGGTGTGTTACAATATGTTAATATGATATTTATCTCTCTCTTTCTGACTTACTTCACTCTGTGTAATAAGTTCTAGGTTCGGCCACCTCAGGACTGACTCAACTCCATTCCTTTTTATGGCTGAGTAATATTCCATTGTGTATATGTACCATAACTCCTTTATCCATTCATCTATCAATGGACATCTAGTTTTCTTCCATGTTCTAGCTATTGTAAACAGTGCTGCAATGAACAATGGGATACATGTGCGTTTTTCAATTTTGGTTTCCTCAGGGTATATGCTTAGAAGTGGGATTGCTGGGTCATATGGTGGTTTTATTCCTTTTTTTTTTTTTTTTTTTAAGGAATCTCCATACCATCTTCCATAGTGTTTGTATCAATTTACATTCCCACCAACAATGCAAGAGGGTTCCCTTTCCTCCACATCTTCTCTAGCATTTATTGTTCATAAACGTTTTGATGGCAGCCATTCTGACCAGTGTGAGGTGATATTCCATTGTGGGTTTGATTTGCATTTCTCTAATAATGAGTGATGTTGAACATCTTTTCATGTGTTTGTTAGCCATCTGTATGTCTTCTTTGGAGAAATGTCTGTTCAGGTTTTTTTCCCCACTTTTTTATTGGGTTGAGAAACTTTATTCTTTATGTTAAATTTTATCTAAACATTTTGTCTTTTCCTAAAAGGAGAGTTAAGGGGGGGATGATTTGGGAAAATGGCATTGAAACATGTATAATATCATATAAGAAATGAATTGCCAGTCCAGGTTCGATGCAGGATACAGGAAGCTTGGGGCTGGAGCAGTGGGATGACCCAGAGTGATGGTATGGGGAGGGAGGTGGGAGGGGGGTTCAGGATTGGGAACACGTGTACACCCGTGGTGGATTCATGTTGATGTATGGCAAAACCAAAACAATATTTTAAAGTAATTAGCCTCTAATTAAAATGAATAAATTTAAATTAAAAATAAAAGGAAAATAGAGAGATTTGAAGCCAGAAAGCCTGGGTTCTAACTTTTCAACAAACTAATTGTATGTCTGTTCTTTATTAAATAAGAATAATAAAAGAGAAATACAAAAAAAAAAAAAGAATGAACTATGTTGACATTTGAAGATTTCACTCTCTCATACAGTTTCTAGAATGTGAGAAACAAAATTGAAATTATGGGAGAAGATTTAAATTTTTTTTCTGATTTATAATATTATATATATATTTTCTTCATTTTGCAAATGAAAAGTTTAGTGTAAAAAGTTTATATTTTACCTGTTAAACTAACTGTCTAACTAACTAACTGTCTTCTGCTGATGATTTTCAGATTTTCAAAATTCTTTTAATTATCAGAACATGTTGGATAGTGACCCGCAGGAATATGATCAGAACATGTTGGATAATGACACGCAGGAATATGAGAAAGCCAGGACTCCTATGAAAAATAAATGCTTTTCAAAGGATTGGTTAAACTCAGGTATGTAGTAACATACAAGCACTCATAATTAAAAATTGGTATAATGACTTATTGCCAGGCAATCTCCATTTTATTATTAAACTCATGATCTACAAAAGTGAAGTATGGTAGAGATATTTTTTATTCAAGAAGATACAATTTCTTGCCACATGGTTTGCCTGCATCTTTGAACTGTAGATAATCAAAATTTAGTAGTTTCTGTTTATTGGTCTGTCAGTTAACTGACTTTGCAAATAAGAAATGAAATAACTTTTGAGTTTCTTTAAGAGTCATATCAATCAGCAAACGAAATCTTTCAGTGCATTCAATTTAGTATGGATAAGATATAGTATAATTGCTTAGTGGTTTCCTACTTCTTTATAAGACAATATTTTCCACTGATCCCTTGTGAAATGGTACTGTCTTATGTCACTTCCCAGGTGGCTCAGTAGTGAAGAATCCACCTGCGAATGCAGGAGATGTGGGTTCGATTGTTGGGTTGGAAAGATCTGGAGAAGGAAATGGTCACCCATTCCAGTATTCTTGCCTGGGAAATCCCATGGACAGAGGAGCCTGGCAGGCTCCTTGGGGTTGCATGGGGTTGCAAAAACAGTCGGGTAAGGCTTAAGGGACCAAATAGCAATAACTGTCCTGTGTATCACTTTGCTAACTCAAGTCCCTTGAAACATATCCCAACTCCTGACTTGGTCATATGGGTAAAATTTACCTTGCAAGCAATCCCATCCTATCTCTCAAAGTCATGGATAACCTGAAAATTCAGAGAGCTTCCCTGAAGTTTCTCCAGGTCAACAGTCAATTCAATAAGACTCTTATCTATATCCATCTACTAGTTTTGATAAGCACTCTGGTGGGACTTTAACTCTCTGTGTGTTTTGCTTACCACTAGCAACTAGTTGCTTAAAATATTCTTGCTAGAATATAATTTAGTTACTTTGGTTTTGTCTTCTATGAAAATACTTTAAAGATGCTTTTTTAGTAACTTTATTTTTTGTTCTTACATTTTTCAGATGGTAAAATTTGATGGGTAGGAGAAAGGAGAAATGGATTATTTTCTTTCTTTAAACTAATAATTGCTGTTGTTGTGGTTTAGTTGCTAACTTGTGTCCAACTGTTTGTAACCTCATGGAGTGTAGCCCACTAGGTTCCTCTGTCCATGGGATTTCCCAAGCAAGAATACTGGAGTGGGTTGCCATTTCCTCATCCAGGGGAATCTTCTTGACCCAGGGATCGAACCCGTGTCTCTTTTGTCTCCGCATTGGCATGCTAATTCTTTACCATCGACCCACCAAGGAAACCCAAACTAATAGTCACCGTACTTTGATGAAGCTAGAGAGTTCCTGGAGGAAAGCATTGTTAGTATTGATACAAAAATTAAATATCAAAAGCAATACAGTTTTTGTGCTCTTAAATATTTCCTACTCTTACATTCATGTCCTGGTGCCCATGGCATCTTGGAGAAAACTTTGCAGAAGAAGAAAAGTTCTCTTTCCCTCTGAACGACAGATATGTTATTTTGCATTTTGAGTTAGCAGTGATGTCCTCAGAGCTCATGGAAAGTAGTAAGTCCTGTAGAGCTGGGAAGGATGTCTGGAGCAAAACTTTCCAGGAAGAGAATTAGACTAACTTAAAAACTTTTTTTTTTTTAAAGAAAAGTACCGGAACAAATGGTCTTGCTGTGAAGAGAAATGCTACTATTTTTCTGACATAGATAAAACCTTCGAAGAGAGTCGGAAATTCTGCACCAACCAGGGCTCTCATCTGCTGAAGATAGAAGATGAAGATGAACAGGTAATGAGTTCTGAAGTTGTAAATTTTTCCCATTTTTTTATATGCAAGGAGAAAATTGCTAAAAATTTTTAAAGAACATCTGAAACTCATGTGTTTGTTAAATGACAATAACTTGTCTTTTCAAGTCAAATAGAAAACTTTGTAGTAAATAAAAAGAATCCCTTGTTGGTGGGAATTACAGTGTCTCAATTTTAGTTTTGTCTCAGAAAAACATTAAGCTCTGGTAATGATGCTCTACATCTGCTCTAGGAAGGAAACCGAGGTTTCTGAACAAAAAGGCATCTCTCATGAAACCATTATGGGAGTTGCCCTTTTTTCATGTTTCTCTGTTTTGAAGTCCTTTAATAATAATGGATCTTTTAATATGTTGATACTTTTGGCACATATTGGAGTGGGTAGCCCTTCCCTTCTCCAGGGGATCTTCCCAACCCAGGGATCAAACCCGTGTCTCTTGTGTTTCCTTCCACCAGGGAAGCAGAAGGAATGATTAGACAGTAATAAATAGTCCTAATTGAAAATGTAAAAAAAAGATTTTGGTAAAAATTATAATTGTTTGTCTTCACATTATTTTCTTTTTATTTTTTATCGGGGTATATAGCCAATTAACACACAATGTTGTGGCAGTTTCAGGTGAACAGCAAAGGGACTCAGCCATATATATACATGTATCCACTCTCCCCCAAACTTCTCTCTCATTCAGGCTGCCACATAACATTGAGCAGAGTTCCATGCTCTAGGTCCTTCTTGGTTATCCATTTTAAATATGGCAGTGTGCGTTCACATTATTTTCATTTTTTATTGTTAAAAAAAAAGACTAGGGATTAAATTACACATAGGGTTCTTCCTTCACAGAACTTTGTTCAGTCTTTGGTGTCTTATTTTTATTGGATTGGATTATCTCGAAAAGGAAGTGTCAGCCCCTGGATGTGGGAAGATGGTTCTTTGATACAATATAAACTGTAAGTATCCAAAACACTTGAAAGCTTCAGTTTACTTGTTAACTATGGAAATGAATTGCACAGATAAGTTTCATTAAGCAAGATTTTCTGACCTCAAGAGCAATTCTAATTTTAACTTTGTAAAATATCCTTGGCATTACAAAAAACACTGCTGACTTCCATGTTTCTATACTTGTATTCATGCAGTTTCCTCAACCAGTAATACTTTCAGTTAAAATTTGTTTTCTCTTTGAAGTCATTCTTGGTCTCCTGCTTTGAAATTCGTTCCCCTTTTATGCTCCTAATTAGCATTTCCTTTTCTTTACCATCTCACATACAATCTAAAATATTCTGTCTCTGACCTTTTGTTAATCCACAGCACACAACACATAATACTCGATGGTTGCTTCAGTTCAGTTTAGTCACTCAGTCCTGTCCGACTCTTTGTGACCCCATGAATCGCAGCACGCCAGGCCTCCCTGTCCATCACCAACTCCCGGAGTTCACTCAGACTCATGTCCATCGAGTCAGTGATGCCATCCAGCCATCTCATCCTCTGTTGTCCCCTTTTTCTCGTGCCCCCAATCCCTCCCAGCATCAGAGTCTTTTCCAATGAGTCAATTCTTCACATGAGGTGACCAAAGTACTGGAGTTTCAGCTTTAGCATCATTCCTTCCAAAGAACACCCAGGACTGATATCCTTTAGAATGGACTGGTTAGACCTCCTTGCAGACCAAGGGACTCTTAAGAGTCTTCTCCAACACCACAGTTCAAAAGCATCAATTCTTCGGCACTCAGCCTTCTTCACAGTCCAACTCTCACATCCATACATGACCATTGGAAAAACCATAGCCTTGACTAGACGAACCTTTGTTGGCAAAGTAATGTCTCTGCTTTTCAATATGCTATCTAGGTTAGTCATAACTTTTCTTCCAAGGAGTAAGCATCTTTGAATTTCATGGCTGCAGTCACCATCTGCAGTGATTTTGGAACCTCAAAAAATAAAATCTGACACTGTTTCCCCATCTATTTCCCATGAAGTGATGGGACCAGATGCCATGATCTTTGTTTTCTGAATGTTGAGCTTTAAGCCAACTTTTTCACTCTCCTCTT
>NW_011494962.1:1392048-1396554 GCF_000754665.1 Bison bison bison | reverse complement strand
AGGTTATTGATATTTCTCCCAGCAATCTTGATTCCAGCTTGTGCTTCTTCCAGCCCAGCGTTTCTCATGATGTACTCTGCATAGAAGTTAAATAAGCAGGGTGACAATATACAGCCTTGATGTACTCCTTTTCCTATTTGGAACCAGTCTGTTGTTCCATGTCCAGTTCTAACTGTTACTCCCTGACCTGCATACAGATTTCTCAAGAGGCAGGTCAGGTGGTCTGGTATTCCCATTTCTTTCAGGATTTTCCACAGTTTATTGTGAACCATACAGTCAAAGGCTTTGGCATAGTCAATAAAGCAGAAATAGATGTTTTTCTGGAACTCTCTTGCTTTTTCCATGATCCAGCGGATGTTGGCAATTTGATCTCTGGTTCCTCTGCCTTTCTAAAACCAGCTTGGCCATCTGGAAGCTCATGGTTCACATATTGCTGAAGCCTGGCTTGGAGAATTTTGAGCATTACTTTACTAGCGTGTGAGATGAGTGCAATTGTGCGGTAGTTTGAGCATTTTTTGGCATTACCTTTCTTTGGGATTGGAATGGAAACTGACCTTTTCCAGTCTTGTGGCCACTGCTGAGTTGTCCAAATTTGCTGGCGTATTGAGTGCAGCACTTTCACAGCATCATCTTTTAGGATTTGAAATAGCTCAACTGGAATTCCATCACCTCCACTAGCCATCCAAGATGGGCAGGTTATGGTGGATGGTTGCTTAACAACTTAAAAATTATCAATATGGATATTAATGAATTTTATAGACATAAATAGAGGGTAGCTGGAAATGTAGGGTTTCAGTGACTAGTTGCTGTTGTTGTTGTTTTAGTAGCTAGGTTGTTGTGACTCTGAGATCCTATAGCTGACACTGTAGCCCTCCAGGCTCCTCTGTCTGTGGGATTTCCCAGGCAAGAATACTGGAGTGACTTGCCATTTCCCCCTCCAAGGGATCTACCCAATCCACATATCAAACCAGTGTCTCCTGCATTGACAGGCAGATTGTTTATTGCTTAACCACCAGGGAAGCCCTCGATGACTAGTTCCATGGTCTAAATCAAATATCTTCACTGTTTATCTAGATTTCGTCACTGTCTAGCAAAGCCCATTTCATATTACAAATAATACACCATTAAGAAACAATCTGAAAATGAATTGGGTTGGACTCAGTGTGCTATGTTTTTCCCCATTTTTCATGATGTAATTTTCTATGATAATTTTTAAGATTATATACATGCCCCCCCGACAGATACTATTAATAAATAAACTAAAAAAGTCTTAACAACTACAAGTGGCAGAGATGGGCTGAAAACTAGGTCACCTACTTCTGAATTTGGTCCTTTTTACACTACACTAGTATTTAGAGTGCCTTTTATTTGCTGTAATAAAGATTTGTTCCAAATTTGCAGTTAATCACATGAGATGCACTCTTTTATATTTCTGCACATTTGCACATACTATATCCTTTATCTGGATTATCTGTAGTTCCACTCTTCATCTGGTTAAATCCTAATCATTAATTTATTTTATTTTTAGTTGCTTGGTAGCTCAGTCAGTATGGAATCTGCCTGCAATGCAGGAGACCAGGGTTTGATCCCCAGGTCAGGAAGATGCCCTGGAGAAGGAAATAGCAACCCACTCCAGTATTCTTGCCTGGAAAATCCTATGGTGGGCTACAGTTCATGGGGTCGGAAGAGTTGGACATGATTTATCGACTAAACCACCACCACCATAGTTGCTTTACAATGTGCTGTTAGTTTCTAATGTACAAAGAAGTCAATCAGCAACATATATACATAAATCTCACATAAACACAAATTCCCTCCTTTTTGGATTTCTTTTCCATTTAGGTCACCACAGAGCATTGAGTAGGGTTCCCTGTGCTATACAAAAGGTTCTTATTAGTTACATATTTTATACATAGTAGGAATAGTGTATATATGTCAGTCCCAACCTCCCCATTCACCCCACCCAGCCCCCTTTCCCCTTTGGTGTCCATATGTTCGTTCTCTACGTCTGTGTCTCTATTTCTACTTTGTAAATAAGATCATCTTTACCAATTTTTCAGATTCCATATACGTGTGTTCAGTTCAGTTCAGTTCAGTCGCTCAGTTGTGTCCGACTCTTTGTGACCCCATGAATCACAGCACGCCAGGCCTCTCTGTCCATCACCAATTCCCGGAGTTCACTCAAACTCACGTCCATCCAGTCAGTGATGCCATCCAGCCATCTCACCCTCTGTTATCCCCTTCTCCTCCTGCACCCAATCCCTTTCAGCATCAGAGTCTTTTCCAATGAGTCAACTCTTCACAGGAGGTGGCCAAAGTACTGGAGTTTCAGCTTTAGCATCATTCCCTCCAAAGAAATCTCAGGGCTGATCTCCTTCAGAATGGACTGGTTGGATCTCCTTGCAGTCCAAGGGACTCTCAAGAGTCTTCTCCAACACCACAGTTCAAAAGCATCAATTCTTCAGCGCTTAGCTTTCTTCACAGTCCAACTCTCACATCCATGCATGACCACAGGAAAAACCATAGCCTTGACTAGATGAACCTTTGTTGGCAAAGTAATGTCTCTGCTTTTCAATATGCTATCTAGGTTGGTCATAACTTTTCTTCCAAGGAGTAAGCATCTTTGAATTTCATGGCTGCAGTCATCATCTGTAGTGATTTTGGAGCCCCCCAAAATAAAGTCTGACACGGTTTCCACTGTTTCCCCATCTATTTCCCATGAAGTGATGGGACCAGATGCCATGATCTTCATTTTCTGAATGTTGAGTTTTTAGCCAACTTTCTCACTCTCCTCTTTCACCTTCATGTACAATATACGTGTTGTTTTTCTTTCTGACTTTCTTCATTCTGTATGACAGTCTCTAGGTCTATTCATGTCTCTGCAAATGACCTGATTTCATTCTTTTTTATAGCTGAGTAATATTCTATGGAATATATGTACTGTATCTTGTTTATACATTTCTCTGTTAATGGACATTTAGGTTATTTCCACATCCTGCCTACTGTAAATAATGCTGCAATGAACATTGGGTGCATGCATCTTTTTGAATTATGTTTTTTTTGGGGTCACTAATTTATGAGATAAGTATATCAGTTATTTATTTGTGCGTGCATTGATTTAATCATTCATAAAGTATGCATCACATTCTATGCAGGGATTCAGTCAGCTAAAATCTTCCCACATCAAAACTGTGTTTCTTGGCAAACTCTTTCCCCCTTGTCTGAGTTAGAAGCCACTCTTCTGTGCCAAATAAGTGCATCTTTCCCTCTCTTTGTGTAAACTCCTTGAGGACAGAAATAGATTTACTCTGTATCTACATTCCAGAATCTTGGTAATATGATAATATTTTAGAAATGTTTGTTAAGTGAATAAATAGAGAGATAACTAAACATATAACTCCCTTCTTGTCTATAGTAGTATATCTACTGGAAATATGATTTATGTCTGAATATTAGACTCAATTTTTATTTTTCCCCTCTTTAACAGAAATCTGTTGAATTCAAAAATAAACAACAACTGTGCATATGTCACAGCAACCAAAGTAGCTGCCACAGTGTGCACCAGGCAGTTTTTCTTTATTTGTGAGAAGAATTATGCTAGTGTTGATCTCAAACTATCAGAAGATAAATGAAGTAGTCGACATTCTGGTGCATCCTTCTGTTACCTGCAAGATGCAAGTAAATGTTGTGTTCCTGACACTGGTCTGTTTGTTAATTGCATATGTAAGATAACTTGTAAATTTGATATAGATGCTTTAAATGTTGGAGATTCATTTGCATGGGGAGGGGGGTTGACAAGCACCTTCTTTGACTTGATTTCAAGTGGAATTAATTTTGATGGAAAGATGAAGATTTAACTCAGAAACTATTAGTAATATTCTTTTCCCCTCTATTTTGTCTGAATTTTCCTGCAACATATGGTATCCCTCATATATATTGTGAAGAAATAGGCCATACACAGAGCTATTTTTTAACTGATGTTCAGGAAATCAAGATGAAACATGATATGACTATGTACATCCATTTTTATTTTTCTGAGAAGTATATTTGTACTTTCAGAGAGGATGAGTTATTTCTGCACTTCCACTTTATCACTTTTAAAATTGAAGATTTTTACAATTAATGTAAGAATTCATAGTTGAAAAATAAAAAATATATATATAAAAAAATAGAAGCACGTTGAATAAAAACTGATTCCATAATCCTTTCTCCTGATTTTTTGCCTTTCCAGTTACACTGTTAACATTTGGATTCTATCTTTCCAGACAGTTTGGCTAACGTTTTGCTGTAGATACTGTTGCATGAAACTTTATTACATATACATCTCCGTGAATGTATTTGAATATTCTATAAAGTAGAAATAGAGAAGAAAAACTTCCATGTCAAATAGTATGCATCTTATAAATCCTTAAGTATAGATACTTTCTGCAAAAGCTTTTAATTAGTAGCCACATATACAATACATGTATACATTTCTTCAAACCCTTACTAATATATTACATTATC
>NW_011494962.1:1387536-1391744 GCF_000754665.1 Bison bison bison | reverse complement strand
ACATTATCAATTTTTAATAGGCACAAATGTTCTTTTATTGTTTTAACTAATACTTCCACATTATCTGTGAGACAGAGCACCTGTTCTGTTACTTATTTGTCAATTATTCCATGCGTGGCTATTTTATTTTCTTTATTCATTGATTTTCTATTTGTTTGTCTTCCTCCTTTTCTTTACTGATTATAGAAAGTAATTATAGATTACTGATTATAGAAAGTACTGATTATGTCTTTTTGTATTTTCACTTGGTATATTTTCATTACCTTTCAACTTAGTTTTTCATGATTTTTATCTTATGTATAATATATAAGACAATATTTTTCTTTTTTATTATTTTATTTTATTTTTTCTTTTTTATTAATTTAATTAATTTATTTTACTTTACAATATTGTATTGGTTTTGCCATACATTCACTTGAATCTGCCATGAATGTACATGTGTTCCCCATCCTGAACCCCCCTCTCACCTCCCTCCCCATCCCATCCCTCTGGGTCATCCCAGTGCACCAGCCCTGAGCACCCTGTATCATGCATCAAACCTGGACTGGTGATTTGTTTCACATATGATATTTTACATGTTTCAATGCCATTCTCCCATATCATCCTGCCCTCACCCTCTCCCAGAGTCCAAAAGACTGTTCAATACATCTGTGTCTCTTTTGCTGTCTCACATACAGTGTTATCATTACCTTCTTTCTAAATTCCATATATATACATTGGTATACTGTATTGGTGCTTTTTTTTCTGGCTTACTTCACTCTGTATAATAGGCTGTAGTTTCATCCACTTCATTAGAACTGATTCAAATGTATTCTTTTTAACGGCTGAGTAATATTCCATTGTGTATATGTACCACAGCTTTCTTATCCATTCATCTGCTGATGGACATTTAGAACACTTTCTAACACCATACACAAAAATAAACTCAAAATGGATTAAAGATCTAAACGTAAGACCAGAAACTATTAAACTCCTAGAGGAAAACATAAGCAAAACACTCTGACAAAAACCACAGCAGGATCCTCTATGGCCCACCTCCCAGAATATTGGAAATAAAAGCAAAAATAAACAAATGGGACCTAATTAACCTTAAAAGCTTCTGCACAACAAAGGAAACTATAAGCAAGGTGGAAAGACAGCCTTCAGAATGGGAGAAAATAATAGCAAATGAAGCAAAGGACAGAGAATTTATCTCAGAAATAGTGGGCCAAAGAACTAAACAGACATCCCTCCAAAGAAGACACATAGAAGGCTAACAAACACATGAAAGATGCTCAACATCACTCATTATCAGAGAAATGCAAATCAAAACCACAATGAGGTACCGTTTCACGCCAGTCAGAATGGCTGCTATCCAAAAGTCTACAGGCAATAAATGCTGGAGAGGGTGTGGAGAAAAGGGAACCCTCTTACACCGTTGGTGGGAATGTAAACTAGTACAGCCACTATGGAGAACAGTGTGGAGATTCCTTAAAAAGCTGAAAACAGATCTTCCATATGACCCAGCAATCCCACTGCTGGGCATACACATTGAGGAAACCAGAATCGAAAGAGACATGTGTACCCCAATGTTCATCGCAGCACTGTTTATAATAGCCAGGACATGGAAGCAACCTAGATGTCCATCAGCAGATGAATGGATAAGAAAGCTGTGATACATATACACAATGAAATATTTTTCTTTATCACACTTAGGAGTCACGCTTCACTTAAGGAGGCCTTTTCTCTCTAAAATTTAAAATAATGTTTATCTTTATATTATTTTAGGGAACTTTTAATTTCTGGAATAGGTGAAGGTTTCTATGAACTGAAGTAAACAGTTCCTTGAATTTTAATGAACATTAAATTTATTGAAGCACTTGTCTCTTGGAAAACTAATATATCAAACTGAAAATTTAGTGTATAGAACTCAAACATTTTTTCTTTATTTTTGAACTTTTTATTTTATAGTGAAGTGTAGCCGATTAACAATGTGACAATTTCAGGTGGACAGCAAAGGGACTCAGCCACACATATAAGTGTATCCAGTTCAGTTCAATTCAGTTACTCAGTCATGTCCGACTCTTTGCGATCCCATGGACTGCAGCACATCAGGCCTCCCTGTCAATCACCAATGCCTGGAGTTTACTCAAACTCATCTCTATTGAGTTGGTGATGCCATCTAGCCATCTCATCCTCTGTCATCCCCTTCTCCTCCTGCCCTCAATCTTTCCCAGCATCAGGGTCTTTTCCAATGAGTCAGCTCTTCCCATCAGGTGGCCAAAGTATTGGAGCTCCAGCTTTAACATCATTCCTTCCAATGAACGCCCAAGACTGATCTCCTTTAGAATGGACTGGTTGGATCTCCTTGCAGTCCAAGGGACTCTCAAGAGCCTTCTCCAACACCACAGTTCAAAAGCATCAATTCTTTGGTGCTCAGCTTTCTTTACAGTCTAACTCTCACATCCATATATGACTACTGGTAAAGCCATAGCCTTGACTAGAAGGACCTTTGTTTGCAAAGTAACATCTCTGCTTTTAATTTTATTTATTTATTTAATTTTTTTTAGAAAGATGGTAATGTCTCTGCTTTTTAATATGCTGTCTAGGTTGGTCATAACTTACCTTTCCAGGAGCAAGTGTCTTTTAATTTCATGGCTGCAGTCACCATCTGCAGATTTTGGAGCTCCCCCAAATAAAGTCTGTCAGTGTTTCCCCATCTATTTGTCATGAAGCGATGGGACCAGATGCCATGATCTTAGTTTTCTGAATGTTGAGCTTTAAGCCAACTTTTTCACTTTCTTCTTTCACTTTCATCAAGAGGGTCTTTAGTTCTTCTTCACTTTCTGCTATAAGGGTGGTGTCATCTGCATATCTGAGGTTACATGTATCCATTCTCCCCCAGACTCCCCTCTGCCTTAGGCTGCCATATAACATTTAGCAGTGTTCCTTGTGCTATATAGTAGGTCCTCGTTGGTTATCCATTTTAAATATAGCAGTGTGTATATGTTGATCCCAAACTCTGTAACTATCCCTGTAGAATTCAGATATTTTAAAGCAGAGTCTCTCACATAAGACCAATTAGCAGCTACTTACAGACAACACATTACGACAAAAATCCCAGAAGACAGGGCAGAGGCTCAAGTACTCCATTGGTTCACAGAGATGGAGAAGGATTGCATGGAAGGATGAGAAGAATGGTCACAGTCTGACCACTTGTCCCTCCCCCAGGTCAGCACTGCAGAGGGTCTTCCTGAGCCTACAACTTCTCCCAGTAGGTAAAAGAGAGCCCAAGGTGGACATCCAGCTTCCCAGCATTGTGGATCACTTCCTGGGTGATTCATCTGAGTCTTGCATCAAGAAGATGCAAGAATCTGTGGGGCTTCAGCATGGACACCAGATTGGAACAGAGAAAGGATATGGAGCTTAGTGCTGGAGCAACCAGCACTTACTGGAGCAAGCAGCACTTACATCTCTGCAGACCATACTTCTCCTCACAGTGGTACCTGAGTAGAGATCCCAGCCAGCAGCTGAGTCCATTTGTACAGGGGCTTCCCTGGTGGCTTATTTGGTATAAATCTGCCTGCAATGAAGGAGACCTGAATTTGATCCCTGGGTTGGGAAGATCCCCTGAAGGAGTGCAGGACCCAGTATTCTTACCTGGAGAATCCCAGTGGACAAAGGAGCCTGGTGGGCTAGAGTCCATGGGGTCGCAAAAGTCAGATACAACTGAGCAACTAAGCACACACACACACTCCAAACTCCGTGATCTAATGCCTGATGACATGAAGTGGAACTGATGTGATAATAAGAGAAATAAAGTGCACAAAAAATGCAATGTGCTTGAATCATTTTGAAACCATCCCCTCCACCCAAGCCCATGAAAAAATTGTCTTTGTGAAATGCCCCTGGTGTCAAAAAGGTTGGGGACCACTGTAATTTGCAGATATAAGATGAGGCTTTGTCTCCCAGAGAACTCCCTTTTTCAGTTCAGTTCAGTTCAGTCGCTCAGTCGTGTCCGACTCTTCGCGACCCCATGAATCGCAGCACGCCAGGCTTCCCTGTCCATCACCAACTCCCGGAGTTCACTCAGACTCACATCCATCGAGTCAGTGATGCCATCCAGCCATCTCATCCTCGGTCGTCCCCTTCTCCTCCTCCCCCCAATCTCTCCCAGCATCAGTCTTTTCCAATGAGTCAACTCTTCGCATGAGGTGGCCAAAGTACTG
>NW_011494962.1:1386118-1386507 GCF_000754665.1 Bison bison bison | reverse complement strand
GCAGAAATAGATGTTTTTCTGGAACTCTCTTGCTTTTTCCATGATCCAGTGGATGTTGGCAATTTGATCTCTGGTTCCTCTGCCTTTTCTAAAACCAGCTTGAACATCAGGAAGTCACGGTTCACGTATTGCTAAAGTCTGGCTTGAAGAATTTTGAGTATTACTTTACTAGCATGTGAGATGAGTGCAATTGTGCAGTAGTTTGAGCATTCTTTGGCATTGCCTTCCTTTGGGATTGGAATGAACACTGACCTTTTACAGTCCTGTAGCCACTGCTGAGTTTTCCCAATTTGCTGGCATATTGAGTGCAGCACTTTCACAGCATCATCTTTTAGGATTTGAAATAGCTCAACTGGAATTCCATCACCTCCACTAGCTTTGTTTGTAGT
>NW_011494962.1:1376999-1386018 GCF_000754665.1 Bison bison bison | reverse complement strand
GGTTGTGAAGATCTTTTTTGTACAGTTCTTCTGTGTATTCTTGCCACCTCTTCTTAATATCTTCTGCTTCTGTTAGGTCCATACCATTTCTGTCCTTTATCGAGCCCATCTTTGCATGAAATGTTCCCTTGGTATCTCTGATTTTCTTGAAGAGATCTCTAGTCTTTCCCATTCTGTTGTTTTCCCCTATTTCTTTGCATTGATCACTGAGGAAGGCTTTCTTATCAACTCCCTCTTTAGTTCTGCCTAATTTGGGCGTCTAAACAACAAAAATATTGGAAGGACTGATGCTGAAGCTAAATGTCCAATACTTTGGCCACCTGTGCAAAGAGCTGACTCATTGGAAAAGACCCTGATGCTGGGAAAGTTGAGGGCAGGAGGAGAAGGGGATGACAGAGGATGAGATGGTTGGATATGAGTTTGAGTGAACTCCAGGAGTTGGTGTTGGACAAGGAAGCCTGGCGTGCTGCAGTCCATGGGATTGCAAAGAATCGGACATGACTCAGTGAGTGAACAACAACAAACAAGATGTGCAGGCCTAATCTGCTGTCTCTCTCAGATTGCATAGTCCCCCTACTGTTGAATACAGTCCTCAGGCCCACCCAACCAGTAAATGTAACCATAGCATCTGGGAAGTTGTGTAGTTCAAGCGCTAGTCTGCCTACAGTGGGGATTGAGGAACCAATCCAGCCAGTAGAGCTGAGCTAATGGCCCTGTCTGACCAGAATGATTAGTGCAAAATTCCGCCTTGTTTGTCTGGGTCTCCAGCTGACCAGCTGACCCTTTCATTGAGCCTGATTTGTCACCCTGCTTGAACAGGAAAGTGGGTTTGTGGCTGCACGTATTTCAAAGAGTAGCTTTGAGTCCCACTCAACAATGCCTGACCAAAGCATCCAGGAGTCCGCATAACCCACCCTACAGCCTGGTTTGAAGTAAATGCCCGAGCATAGAGCACAGCCCATCTGAGCTGAGCAGCTCTGCCCATTTGCTTCATCTGTCAGGGGAGCCCAGTCAACAGTCCTTCCCAATTTGGGTCCCCAGCCAAGAAGCTGTACCAGCATAGAAACTGTTTTTCTGTGCCTCTGACTGGATTGGAAACAGATTCAAAGATGGTCTATGGCTGAAGATAGCCTCTAGCTCCATCCAACCCAGAAGCCTAATCAGAACATCTGGCAACCAGTATAGCTTATCTCATAGCCCATCTTATGATAACACTTAAGCAGAAAGCCTAGGCAGTGCTTCTGCCCACATGCAAAGCTGAGTCAGTGACCCCATCTGGCTAAGGAGTTTGGTGGGCAGCTCTACCAGATGTAGGTACCCAGTTATTGAGGTGCAATGCTATGGTCTTCAATTCAGGCCCTGCCCAGGGAGGCAAGCAAGTTTACAGACCTGCCCAGCAGCTGAGTAGAACACATAATCCCACTCAACTAGGAAGTCTGAACAGAGTGTCTGAGCATTCACAGAGCCCATCTTACAATTGCCTGGCCAAAAAATTAAGGTAGTAGTCCTATTCAACTGCTCTCAGCCACTGGAATCATGCAACCTCAGAGCTCAGGGAATGCCCTTGCCCAAATAGAAACCCCAGTGGCAAGCCTTGCCTGACTAAGAATGCTCTCAGCTGACCCATCCAGAACCCCAAGCTGAGCTGACTGATGTAGGATGATCTCTTCCAAATGAAACATATAAAGTCTGGATGAGAAGATGGCTTACTCAAGTGTGCAGATACCAAGGATAATGGATGATAAAGAATCAGGTAAACAGGACATCAATAAGGGAAACTAGTATAGCTCCAATAACTGACCCCAAAGAAATTAAGATCTATGAACCATCTAACAAAGAATTAAAAAATAATCCACTTGAAGAAATTTTGTGGCCTATAATACATGGATGGACAACTGGCAAAATTAGGAAAATTGCATTAAAAAAACAAAAACAAAAACAAGAACTTCAAAAGATAAATTGAACTCATTAAAAAGAAGAATTTAATAATACAATGACTAATCTGAAGAAATCAATAAAGAACTTCAACTTCACTTGAAAAAACAACCAATAGAAAATAATCAGTAAACTGAAAGATAGGTCATTTGAAATTATCCAGTCAGAGAAGCAAAAATAAAGTATAAGGAGTAAAGAAAGGCTTTTGATTCCTAGATGGCTCAGTGGTAAAGAATCGCTTGCAATGCAGGAGACACAAGTTTGACCCCAGGGTCAGGAAGATCCCCTGGAGAAGGAAATGGCAACCCACTCCAATATTCTTGCCTGGGAAATCCCATGGACAGAGGAGCCTGGCAGCCTACAGTCCGTGGAATCTCAAAAGAGTCAGAGAGTACTTAGCAACTGAATAACAACAACAAAAACAAGAAGACACATTATAAGTAAATTGCCAAAAGTTGAAGATGAAGAAAGAATTTTGAAGGAAATCAAAAGAAAAGCAACTCATCACGTGAAGGAAAACTCCCACAAGACAACAGGTGGATTTCTCAAAAGAAATTTTGCATAACATGAGAGATTGGGATGACATTCAAACTGTTGAAATAAAAACTGTCAAGGATACTGTACCTGGCAAAGCTGTCCTCCAGAAATGAGGGAGAGATAAAGACTTTCCTGAACAAAGAAAATCTGAAGGAATTCTTCATTTCTTTTTTTTTTTAATATACTGACATGCCTTGTGTTTATCTTTTTTTAAAATTTTATTTTATTTTTAAACTTTACATAATTGTATTAGTTTTGCCAAATATCAAAATGAATCTGCCACAGGTTATACATGTGTTCCCCATCCTGAACCCTCCTCCCTCCTCCCTCCCCATACCATCCCTCTGGGTCATCCCAGTGCACTAGCCCCAAGCATCCAGTATCATGCATCGAACCTGGACTGGCAACTCGTTTCCTACATGATATTATACATGTTTCAATGCCCTTCTCCCAAATCTTCCCACCCTTTCCCTCTCCAACAGAGTCCATAAGACTGTTCTATACATCAGTGTCTCTTTTGCTGTCTTGTACACAGGGTTATTGTTACCATCTTTCTAAATTCCATATATATGCATTAGTATACTGTATTAAAGAATTCTTCATTTCTTGACTTGCATTAAGAGAAATCCTAAAGGAGGTTCTTCAAAAAAAAAAAAAAAAAAAAGGAGGTTCTTCAAGAAGAAACAAAAGGTGTCTCCAGCTTCACCAGGGTCTTCCTAATGCCTCTGTTCCAACTTAGAAGATTTCATTCTTGCCCTGTTCATGCCCTCATTTTAAAGGTAGGCACCCTTTGAGGTTGACAATTCAATTTGTATTGCAATTCAGCTAGAAGCAGGTTGAAATTCTAAATTTAGTTTTTAGTGATTTCAGCTCTACAGGAGATATGGGTCTCCTTCAGGGCTCACATAGAGGCGTTCACGTTATTGATGTGATGCTTAAGTGACAGCACTGTTTTATATTCCCTCCAACAGTGCACAAGGATTCCAATTTTTCCACATCCTTGTCAATGCTTACTATTAATATTTTATTTTATTTTTTTAAATAGATAAAGCAGAAAAATTGCCAGCAGAAGCATTAACTGGAGAAGGCAAATAAAGACCTCAATCTTTTGTTATTAAAGACAAAACTGTAAGCAGAAATGTTCCCAAATAATTTAAATTTTGGTGTATCAATATATTAGTTACCTCTTTGCCCTTTCATACTGTTCATGGGGGTGCCTTTGGCCACCTGATGCAAAGAGCCGGCTGACTGGGAAAGACCCTGATGCTGGGAAAGGTTGAGGGCAAGAGGGGAAGGGGGCGACAAAGGATGAGATGGTTGGATGACATCACCAACTCAATGGACATGAGTTTGAGTAAACTTTAGGAGATGGTGAAGGACGGAGAAGTCTGGCCTGTTACAGTTCATGGGATTGCAAAAAGCTGGACATGACCGAACAATAACGACCAACAACACGTTATTAAACAAAAATGACATATGTAGACATTTTAAAGGTCTGAAATAAAGCAAATTATCTCCCTTCATCTCTTTTATTTTTTGTCACATACATTCCTGTTTATTTGCTAGTTAACTCATTTTTCTCTTTTCCTTACATTCTAATATAACCAATAATTTTGGACTCAATTTCTTTATACTCACCTAATTTTTACCAGCTTTAAAATGAAAAAAAAAAAAAACAAATAGATGGAAACTGCTTATTAGAAATACATAATACAAAAATAAAAATTACAAACTTATTTTGGAAATTTATTTCAAAATTGTATGTACTCTGCCTGTTTCCTCCCTTATCAGGAATATTTCTCTCTTTATGTCTCATATTGTTTACTTATTAATTTGTTTCATCTTGAGGTTGCACCTTGGTTTCTATGAATTTATTGTCCTTTCAATCAAGGACAATAGTTTATCCTTTTTCTTTGATACTGGTTAGACTTGGTGGACGTAAAAACAGTGAAACACGATTTATAGTTTAGTGGGACAAGAAAGGCTAAATAAAACTGGACGAAAAAAGGAAGTACAGAAAACATTATAAAAAACACTAAAAATACATTGATATTTTGGGTGTGAAGGTATGTGGTTGTTTTAGGGACAGGAAAGTGGGGGAAAATGTGTTTATAATCAAACAACTAATAAGGGCCCTATTCTTTACTCAAAATAGTTGAAAAGATAGCAAAAAATCCTCAAAGATGTGATATACTCATAGTCTGATAATATTTTATATTTTTACTTGCTGTAGATACTGTTGAAAAGTATTCAAATCTATACAGTTAGAAAGATTTTCTAAAACCTATCATATATGTTTTAATTGCCATAAACCCAGAACCTGATTTTAAAAGGCTCAGGATTGAATACTGCTAATAATGGCTTTTCCTTGGTTGTTGTTCAGTCACTAGGTCATGTCTGACTCTCTGTGACCCCATGGGCTGCAGTATGCCAGGCTTTGCTATTCTTTATTATCTCCTGGATTTTGCTTGAACTCATGTCCATTGAGTCAGGGATGCCATCCATCTGTCTCATCCTTTGTCACCCCCTTCTCCTCCTGCCCTTAATCTTTTCTATCATCAGGATCTTTTCTAATGAGTTGGCTTTTCGCATCAGGTGACCAAAGTATTGGTGCTTCAGCTTCAGCATTAATCTTCCAATGAATATTCAGGGTTGATTTCCTTTAGGATTGACTGGTTTGACCTCCTTGTCATTGATGACTTACCCCAATTTTTTAGAAACACAAATGTACTGGTTGAGGCTTCCCTTGTGGCTCAGATGATAAAGAATCCACCTGTGCCGGGAGCCAGCTTAAAAACCATATTTCAGGTGTCTGGAACAGCTCCAACATTGGTTTAGATTTAGGGAGAATTCATAATCAAATGACGACCATGGAACATTCCCGATTAGATTTTACTGCTGCAAGAGTAGCAGATGACTTCTTCCATATATTCTCTAACTTTATTTCAGGAAAGAACATGCTTTGTACTATTTTTAGCTATGCTGCTGTAGCTGCTCTCATTCTGCTTTTCATAATTATTTTTCTTTGTATTGTCAGAATTCTTTGACAGAGCACTCAGAAGCTCGCGACTGAATTGCATCTGGCTGTCTTTTTTTTTTTTTTTAATTTTATTTTATTTTTAAATTTTACATAATTGTATTAGTTTTGCCAAATATCAAAATGAATCCGCCACAGGTTTACATGTGTTCCTGTCTTAAGAAATAAAAAAGGGGGAGATGCTGGGAGCCAGCATGGGAGTTCCCACCCATGACAAGGTCATGCGGGAGAGCCCTGATGGGCAAGGCGAGTCAGGGCTCAAGGGCGCCCCCCGGATCTGCCTGAGCGTCTACCCCCAAACCAGAATCTGTCTGTTTTACTATTTTATGACTTTTACCAACTCCCCTGACATTAACAGGGGGCTATCCCCGATCACCTTTCTCTGAAGAAAATTAACTTAGAGCTCTAGTTAATAATTCTCCTGGGCATAATAGGAGTGTTTCAGTTCAAACCACTCTGATGACTTTCTAGCTTGCCTGACAGGTTTGTTCAGATTCACAGCCTCCCAACCACGAGAGGCATGGGAAGCTTTATATATTCTAACAGTGCAGAGCTTCTCAGAGAGTTAAAATTGTTATAATAGAACTAGTAGAGGATTTCTTTGTTGAGCTAATGCTTGCTGCCAAGTTTCCATATCCCTTACCTACTGTGTCCCTGGGAGTGTATTGATTAATATAGTTGGTGTATAGAAATGTAAGTAGTAGCTTTAATGCTTGTAACCTTGGACCCTTGAGTTAATTCTTTTCTTGTTATAGCCCACCACACTTTTGCCCTATAGGGATGCAACTTTATCTAATGCTTTTGGAGGGTAGCGCCTGGCTTTAGAATAATCACCTTTAGAGAAAAATAAGTTTTCTGAAGAAAGGGTCATAAAATGTTAACAGGCCTCCTGGCCAGAAGATGATGTAAATCACCTAAAGCTTTTGCATATGATAAGTTTGCAGAAAGAAAGCCTGGCTTCAATAAGGATCAAGGACTGCTGACCTTGCATGACTCTACCCATCCCCCCACCCCAAAAACTACTTTGGAAAATAAAGTGTGGGCCTTTCTCATCAGGCTTGGTATCCCAGTGTCATTCTTTCTCTTTCCTTTTCCTTTTCAGGCTGATCCCCTGGAGCGCGGGGGCCCTCTGTGTTCACTTTCCTGCCTGGGCTTCTAAGACCCACTCGAGAAGGTGCCTAAGGTGGGGCACCTTTCGCGATTCAAGAGGGTGCCTGCGGTCTACGTGAACAGAGCAAGTCCTGTGCTGGGGCTTTATTGGCTTTCTGTGTAAATGAAGGAATATCAGCCTCTTTTCTCTCTTCTATTTTCTTAACTGCAAAATTCTTTCCCTGTCTCTTTCTCCTTTTATCTATTATTTATCTTTTAATCGCCAACACCATCCTCCCAAGAGAATCCCTGGACCCAACCGGGGCTGTACCCCGCACACCTGCAATGTGGGAGACCTGGATTTGATCCCTGGGTTGGGCAGATCCCCTGGAGAAGGAAATGGCAACCCACTCCAGTATTTTTGCTTGGTAAATTCCATGGACAGAGGAACCTGGTGGGCTACAGTCCATGGGGCTTAGTATTAGACAATAATAACCATAAAGTCTGTACAACTTTTAAAATCAGTGGAGACAACACATTACTGTAAATATATGCTATTTTTTTTCATCAATTTTCCAACTGGTTGCTTTTTAAAAATATTATTTTTTATTGGAGTACAGTTGATTTACAATGTTGTGTTTCAGGTGTGCAGTCAAATGATTCAGCTATACACACACATATATCTATTCTCTTACAAATTCATTTCCCATTTATGTTTCTACAGACTATTGAGCAGTGTGAAAGTGAAAGAGGAGAGAGAAAAAGTTGGCTTAAAGTTCAACACTCAGAAAACTAGGATCATGGCATCCGGTCCCATCACTTCATGGCAAATAGATGGGGAAACAGTGGAATGGCTAACTTTATTTATTTATTTATTTATTTGGCTCCAAAATTACTGCAGATGGTGATTGCAGACATGAAACTAAAAGATGCTTACTCCTTGGAAGCAAAGTTATGACCAACCTAGACAGCATATTAAAAAGCATTTAATATGCTTTTTTACCATTACTTTGCCAACAAGGGTCTGTCTAGTCAAGGCTATAGTTTTTCCAGTAGTCATGTATGGATGTGAGAGTTGGACTATAAAGAAAGCTGAGCATGGAAGAATTGATGCTTTTGAACTGTGGTGTTGGAGAAGACTCTTGAGAGTCCCTTGGACTGCAAAGAGATCCAACCAGTTCATCCTAAAGGAGATCAGTCCTGGGTGTTCATTGGAAGGACTGATGTTGAAGCTCAAACTTCAATACTTTGGCCACCTGTTGCGAAGAGCTGACTCATTGGAAAAGACACTGATGCTGGGAAAGATTGAAGGCGGAAGGAGAAGGGGATGACAGAGGATGAGATGGTTGGAGCACTGACTCAATGGACATAAGTTTGGATAAACTCCTGGAGTTGGTGATGGACAGGGAGGCCTGGCATGCTGCACTTCATGGGGTTGCAAAGAGTTGGACTTGACTGAGTGACTGAACTTAACTGAAATGAAGTTATGTTATACAGTTGGTCCTTTATATATTTGAAATATACATATTTCAAATGAGCAGTGTGCTCATTACATTTTTTTTCTTATTGTGATTGAAGTCAGATACTGTAAAACATACTATTTTAACCATATTTAAGTGTACAGTTCAGTGGCACTAAGTATATTTACATTGTCATGCAACTCTCCATCATTCATCTCCCAGATTTTCACCTTCCTAAAGTGAAACTGTCCCCATTAAATACTAACTTTCCATTCCCCCTCTCCATCCCTTATCCTCCAGCCGTAGCATCTACTAGTGTATCAGCACTTTCTGACTGTATGAATTTGTCTATTCTAGATACCTTGTGTAAGTGGAATCAAACAATATTTGTCTGTACCTAATGTAAATTCTCCAAGCCAGGCTTCAGCAATACGTGAACTGTGAACTTCCAGATGTTCAAGCTGGTTTTCGAAAAGGCAGAGGAACCAGAGATCAAATTGCCAACATCTGCTGTATCATTGAAAAAGGAAGAGAGTTCCAGAAAAACATCTATTTCTGCTTTATTGACTATGCCAAAGCCTTTGACTGTGTGGATCACAATAAACTGTGGAAAATTCTTCAAGAGATGGGACTACCAGAGCACCTGACCTGCCTCTTGAGAAACCTATATGCAGGTCAGGAAGCAATAGTTAGAACTGGACATGAAACAGCAGACTGGTTCCAAATAGGAAAAGGAGTATGTCAAGGTTATATATATTGTCACCCTGCTAATTTAACTTCTATGCAGAATACATCATGAGAAAGGCTGGGCTGGAAGAAGCACAAGCTGGAATCAAGATTGCCAGGAGAAATATCAATAACCTCAGATATGCAGATGATACCACCGTTATGGCAGAAAGTGAAGAGGAACTAGAAATCCTCTTGATGAAAGTGAAAGTGGAGAGTGAAAAAGTAGGCTTAA
>NW_011494962.1:1376008-1376790 GCF_000754665.1 Bison bison bison | reverse complement strand
GATGGACGTGAGTCTGAGTGAACTCTGGGAGTTGGTGATGGACAGGGAGGCCTGGTGTGCTGTGATTCATGGGGTCACAAGGAGTCGGACACAACTGAGTGACTGAACTTAGAACTTAGAACTAATGTGAAGTGGCTTCCCTGGTGGCTCAGTCATTAAAGCATCTGCCTGCAATGCAGGAGACCTGGGTTCAGTCCCTGGGTTGGGAAGATCCCCTGTAGGAGGGAATGGCAGCACATTTCCTGGCCTGGAAATTTCCATGGATAGAGGACTCTGGCAGGTTATAGTCCATGGTGTTGCAAAGAGTCAGACATGACTGAGTGATTTTCACTTTCATTTTCATAGTATATTGGAATGCATTTTTAAGGCTAACTGAATATTTGTCCTACAAGCAGATTGTACTTTTTAATTTACCCCTTTATGCTATACACAATACAGTGAGTACATGTTAATCTTAAACTCCCACTCTATCACCTTCTTTTTTTCTCCCTCAGGTGACCATAAATTCTTTCTCTAAGTCTGTGAGTCTGTTTCTGCTTTGTAAGTAAGTTCATTTGTACCATTTTTTTTTTTTTAAGATTTCACATATAAGTGTACAGATGAACCTATTTCCAGGGCAGGAATAGAGACACAGACAAAGAGAATGGGCATGTTGACACAGTGGGAGAAAGAGAGGGTGAGGAGAATTGGTAGATCAGAATCAACATATATACACTATTATATCAGACAGCTAGTGGGAACCTGCTATAAAGCACAGGTTGCTCAGCTCGGTGCTCTGTGAT
>NW_011494962.1:1361078-1375908 GCF_000754665.1 Bison bison bison | reverse complement strand
TTATTTACTTCATTGTACAGAAGAAACTAACACAATATTGTAAAGAATTATATTGCAATAAAAATGTTATTAAATATCACCTAGTAGATTCCTTAAACCTCCCAACAGACTACACTTGTGTGGAAGGTATTCCCGATGCTGCTGAAGAGGATGAGGCTTCCAAAGTTAGCTGCCTCACTCACTGTTGCTACAGAGAAAGTCATAAGTATGAACTGCAGTCAGCTCTTACCACCCACACCACTGGATGATATCACTACACTGAGAGCATAGAAATCATATGTATTCACCCCTAGAATACATGTTCAAAGCCAGTTTTCTGTCTTAATTATACTTTACCAATAAGAATGCTGTTTAGTCGCAAAACAAATAGTTATCAAATGCATTTCTGTTCAATGACACATTTTAGGATTGGAGAATTTGACATAGAAGGTACAAATTGAGATGTACTGCAGCCAAGTAGAGTAATTACATCCATGAGCCTCGAAGTTCATGGCACACAAATATGCCTAAAAACTAAGCTTTGCCCTTATGAGAAAGTCCACATGCATGGAGAATTTCTAGAACACTTTCCTTGTTGTCTTTATTTATGCCAGAAACCTCCTCCCAGAAAGCAACCCCTTAGATCCTAGCAAAGAAAAATAAGTCAAAGACAAACCTACAAGGACAAAAGGTAGAAATTTTCAAATGTACTACCATTATTTAAAGGAGATAAGACAGTTTTGCTTTGGAGGCAATGGGGGAAGGAAACATAAACCATGGAAAAGTGCTTTTGAAAAGACTTCAAACCATATAGCTGACATAGAAGTGGGTTTTGGTTATTACTATACATTTCTAAGAAGAATTTTAAAGCATCAGACATAAGGGTCCTTTGATGCACAGATCAATGTGGTTGATAAAAAAAACAAAACAAAACTTTTGTTCCTGTCTAACACACACTTTTAGGGTTAAATGGGGCATTGAACTATTCACTGAATTAAACAAATCATAATTTATAAATACATGCTCTGACAATTTTGGCTATAACCAGAACAGATGATTTTTTACTTTGATGCCTTAAAAGAACTACATTCAACCCCACTCAACATTTTGAGCCTGTTGCTTTGTTTCTTTCTTGATTTCTATTTATTATTTAAACAGAAAATCTGCTCCTTTAGATAATTTAAAGAGAAGACAAGAAATAACTAGAAATCTATTATTATTCAAATTAGCCAGCCCAGTTATGTATGTATTTTTATTACTGCAGTCTGTCAAGCAATGTGGTTATCAAAATGTTTGTTAAAGATATAAGTTGCTTATGCACATTTTGACATAAACATTTTGTGACATAAAATAAGCAAAATGTGACATAAGTACATTTTGACAAAAATTTTACTTATTTTTACAGTTTTTATCTCATATATATATATATATTAGGGATTTACCTTCATTCTTTAAAAGGAAAAATGTATGAATCATGTCAGGTAGAACATGGATATTATTTCCTTTTTGTTTTTATTAATATAACCTTTTATTTTGTTGTTAACCATTTTCTAATCTCATGAGATCCTGAGATGACCATTTTAATTCAGATTTATGGTAACTGCTAAAGTTCAGATTTGAACTGATCTACAGATGTCCTCACAATTTGGGGCTTTAGTTCTTTGTGACTCTTGTCTGACAGAGTGTGGAGTAAATGAGATACTGACACCAGTGGAAACTTTCTGTGTGGGAATATTGAAGGCCGTTTGATAATTGGCTATCTTTTTCTCTGACATTGTCTCTCTAAGGCCAGTCATACATTTCAACAAGGACCTCCTAGTCTCAAAGCAGAAGTGAAAGGCCAGCAGAGTGAGCTCATCCTAGCTGTGTTCCTGACCAAGCTTTTCCTCCTGTTGGTGAAATCTCAAGGCATAAACACAGGTACCATCAGGCACTGTGGGTCACGCTGTTGAACAAAGAAGGATAAAGCAGGTAAAGGAGAATTTGCTAGTGGGAGACCATGTAGAAAGTTACAAGGATTTTGTATCATTGCAAGAAAGAATTCACTTTGGGGTCCGTGTTAATTAATATCTAATGTTAACCCTGTTTGACCCTATGGGTCAAAATATTTAATATGCCGAATATGAGTTTTAAATATACTCAAATGTTTTGGGGAATATTTAACTCTTTTTAAGGTAATATACATTTATGGGTTTTTTTTTTTCCTCTCACCTCTAGGGGTGGCAGCCAACTGGTTAGCAACTAATTATGCAAAGCTTGAACTCCCTTGTCTTAAAGTTAAATGTAATGGAAAAAGTTCAAGTGTTTGGATAATATGATTATTTTTCCATTAAAATATACCCAGGTTTATATAACAAATGTATTTTCTTGTTATTTGGGTGTACAGTTATTGAATTATAAAGTAACTAAATAAAAATCAGTGAGCTAGGAAAATATGTCCTTGAAAAAGTATTTACTTTGTAATTTGTCACTGTGGTAGAAAGAATATTTATTGCAAAATGGTTGGTAGTATATTCATACATCTTATTATCATTTGATGATTGTTCAAATCAAGTTTCCTCAAATTATAAAGAAATTAAAAGGTGAAATACTATGATATTAATATTTTAAGAAACAAGAATAAAATCTATTTAGGAAGACCAGTTATCTGGTTCTTTCTATCGAGTTACCAAAAACATTATTTTTTGAAAAATTATTTTCAAAATTTATTTTGAAAATTTTTTGAAGATTATTATTTTTTGAAAAATGTTTTTCCTCTTAAATAAATAGTCATTATTTATTTATATTTCTAGGGAAGAGACATCATTATGTATTTTTTGTGGAAGTGTTTATATAAACTAATTATAGGCAAAGGATCATATTTTTGTAATTTTAGAAGCCACTGATATAACACACATATTTGAACTAAATATATATTACATATAAAATATATACTTTAATTTGTACTTATATATATTTATTCATTTGAACTAAATACTTTTGTTTACAACAAACTGTGGAAGAATATTAAAGAGATGGGAATACCAGATCACCTTACCTGCCTCCTGAGAAACCTGTACACAGGTCAAGAAGCAACAGTTAGAACCGGATATGGAACAATTGACTGATTCCAAATTGGGAAAGGAGTAGGTCAAGGCTGTATATTGTTACCCTACTTATTTAACTTCTATGCAGAATACACCATGCGAAATGCCGGGCTGGGTGAAGCACAAGTGGAATCAAGACTTTGGGGAGAAATCTCAATAACCTCAGATATGCAGATGACAGCATCCTTATGGCCGAAAGAAAAGAGGAACTAAAGAGCCTCTTGATGAAGGTGAAAAAGGAGAGTGAAAAAGCTGGTTTAAAACTCAATATTCAAAAAATGAAGGTCATGGCCTCTGGTCCCATCACTTCATGGCAAGTAGATGGGGAAACAATGGAAATAGTGACAGACTTTCTTTTCCAAAATCACTGCAGCCCTGAAATTAAAAGATGCTTGCTCCTAGACAGCATATTAAAAAGCAGAGACATTGCTGAAAAAGGTCCTTCTAGTCAAAGCTACAGTTTTTCCAATAGTCGTGTATGGATGTGAGAGTTGGACCATAAAGAAAGCTGAGTGCTGAAGAATTGATGCTTTTGAACTGTGGTGTTAGAATTACAAATTATGCCTCAGTTATTTGATGTTACTTCCTAAAATGCCTTTTCTTGAATCCCACAATTTCTGCCTTTTTCTCAAACTGAGAAGATTGTCAAATTTGAGTGTGTATGTCTGTCCTAAAGAGGGATTACTCTATTCAGTTTCAGACTATGGTTGCCATTTGGGCATGATACAGGCACTAAGTGACCAAATACAAATTTGCAAGAGAAGCTCTAATTCTAGATATTTATGTGAGAATGAAATATACCATTTCCCAAATTGTTGCAATGAATTCGTTTATTTTAAAAACAGTAAAAGCTTAACATAACATACCCATGAACTGCAATGGCCTGTTAATGAATCATGTAGAGACTGTTGTAAGTAATCACAAAGAGAAATTTTAAAAGTATTTTTTTTCTGATATTTTGAGATCAATAGTTATTTGGCATCACTTATTTCAGATTAGCATGCTGATCATTCATTTAGCTCTTTCTATTATTTCATGATAAATGTTGCTATTTTTCAATGCTATTAAAATGCCTTATTCAATGCTGCAAAGGATTCTTGCTGTGTTCTTTGCCTTCAGACCTCAGAAATGAGCCAGGAGAAAGTGATATACATGGAGCCAAAAATCCTGTATTCAAAGAAAAAGAAGGACAAAAGATTTCAGAGTCATAAAAGGAAAGGTAAAGTTTCTTTTTCATTTGTTTTCTTGTTTTCTGAAAATATTATGATGTTAAGTAAGAAAAAAAGAAATCATAATTGTGTCCACACATATTTGATATTACATGCCTAGTTCTTTATATACTGAGGTGTGCATACGTGCTAAGTTGCTTCAGTCATGTCTGACTCGTTGAGATACTATGAACTGTTGCCTGCCGGGCTTCTCTGTCCATGGGATTCTCCAAGCAAGAATTCTGAAGTGGGTTGCCATGCCCTCCTCCAGGCGATCTTTCCCACCCAGGGATCGAAACTGCATCTCCTGCAGCTCCTGCATTGCAGGTAGATTCTTTACCACTGAGCCACCAGGGAAACCCTTATATGTTGCTTTTCAGTCACTCAGTCATGTCTGATTCTTTGTGACTCCATGGGCTGCAGCATGCCAGGCTTCCCTGTCCTTCACTATCTCCTTGAGTTTGCTCATGTCCACTGAGTTGGTGATGCCATGTGACCATCTCATCCTCTGTTGTCCCCTTCTCCCACCTCCAATCTTTCCCAGCATCAGGGTCTTTCCTAATGAGTCAGTTCTTCTCATCAGGTGGCCAAAGTATTGGAGTTTCAGCTTCAGAATCATTCCTTCCAATGAATATTCAGGGTTGATTTCCTTTAGGATTGGTAGATTTGATCTCCTTGCATTCCAAGGGACTCTGAACAGTTTTTTCCAGCGCTTATATACTGAGGGATATAAAAATATAATAGTAATGAGATTTGTGGTCACAGTAATTGTAGATATTAATTTTAAACTCCAGAACAAATTTCCATTTTGTTCTAATTCTGTGTTTTTTTTAAAATTCTTGATGCTTAATATATTTATTTATTTATATATATATTGCTTTTTGATTTTGTACAGAATCTCCATGGCATATCATTGCAATAATCCTGGGAATTGTATGCTTGTTTCTCCTACTGGCAATCACAGTCTTAGGATATATGTGTGAGTACCATATATACACATTTCTTATGAGTGAAAAGAGTCAGGATGAAAAATGAGATACTATAACTAATGAACTTCTGTTGATATAAAGTTGTATAGAAATCATTAATGATCATGGATGGTGTTGATAATAATATTGATGATGATGATTTTATTATTTTGCTGTCACTGAGTGTTTATGCCACACAGAATAGTGTGATAAGTGTAATAGCACAAAAATCTTGCTGATTATATAATGCTGTTTACATACACAGTGGAAATTATTTTTCAAGTATGATGAGGTTTTCCATATGACCAAAGAGTTGGGAAAATATTTATTTGAATATTACATTCATTATTATATACATTAAGCATATTGTTATATACTTAAAGATAATAATGTTTAAATTGCAAAGGAAAATAAATGATTTATTTTCTATATGATTAAATGTTATAAATTTTACATAGTTCATATAAATTTTCAAAAATTCTTATACAATGCTTGTTTCCAATATCTTTTCCTCATGATTATTAATTCTTTGTTTCACTCATTCAACAAACAATTTTGAGGATCTCTTAGGATCAGGAACTATGTATGGCATCAAAGATACAAAAATTAAAGGAAAAGTCATTTTTCAATGAGCTCAGTTTAAAGGAAAATATTTTTTAAAAAATGAACCAGTATTTAAAATAAAATATTATTAGTATAAAGGATGATGGCATGAAGATATCAGATGAATGGTGTATAGCATGCTGAGGTCAAGAAAGCTCTCCTGTAGGATTTAATAATTGATAAAAAGGGAAGGTAAGAAATAATTAGGAGGCTCAGGATAGAGAAGGCTCATTCAGGTAAAGAATAATATGAAAAAGGGACAGATGTACATGCTGGAAACATTCAGGTTTTGGACCAAAAAAAAAAAAAGTGGCTAGAAGGAAGTTTGGCTAGGTATGTAACTTCATGGAAATCTTTTGTACTATGTTGTGTGCATGCATGCTAAATCGCTTCAGTTATGTCAGACTCTGTGACCCTATTGACTGTAACCTGCCAGGATCCTCTGTCCATGGGATTCTCCAGGCAAGAATACTTGAGTGGGTTGCCATACCACCCTCCACGGGATCTTTCTGACCCAGAAATCGAACCCACATCTCTTATATCTCCTGCATTGCAGGCGGATTCTTTACCCACTGAACCACCTGGGAAGCCCTTGTACCATGTTAAGAAATTTTAAATTTGCCTTAAAATCAAAGGAAACAATTGAAGTATTTTACATTAAGGAAAAACATAACTCATATTACATGAGCAGATCTGGATTCTGGAAAGTCCAGTCAAGGTAGACTGGAAAGATCAGATAGGGGATTATATCCAGATGAGAAATGAAATGTTGCCTGCCATGTCAGTACACAAAGGATGTCACAATCATCAGTGATTGTAGGCATCAGGGGTGGTAGGCTGGTAAGCCCAGAGGGAAGCAAAAGAATACCTGTGATTTAGCAGCCATTAGACTGAAGCCACTCCATACAATGAGCCCCAAGGACACTTAGTATATGAAAACACAGCATACTGGCCCCAGATAGCTGAGATGCATATCAAAGGAGTGATTTCTGTGAGCCCAGACTCTTGTATATTCCTGTACAAAGAAAAACGCTGAATCTTAATTTGAAATATCTAGTTTCCTTTATTGTTTAGATAACAATAATCTTTTGAAATTTAGACTACCTGCCTTTTATTGCCAAACTCCTATATAACCTATCTCTCCCTCCCACCCTCACCTCTTCAGATTGTTCTTTCAGAGTTACTTGAAGTGCTTCCTTCCCAGGGTTTGAAGTCCGAAAAACTCCCACTGAATAAAACATAACTCTCAACTTTTAAGTTGTGAATATATATATTTTTTAGTTGACACAGACTAGGGGTAAGAATTTCAGACTTTTTCAGTGGGAAGCACAAATTTTTTCTGCAATAGATTGATGGATACCTGTGTGTTTATAAAAAGGGAAGCAAGAAGGTAAGGGGAACTTAGGCTTGATGGCTATTGTTTCTATGTGAAGTATTGATAGCAGATGAAGCCATCTTTTGAGAGAGAGTCAGGAGGGGTCATAGATAATTTAGGAAAAGACTGAATAGCTATTGAATTAGGAAAAGAATGTGACTCAATAAACACATTGTGTAATATTGAAGAGCATAATGATGATGAGAATTGTAAATGTCGATCAGCACTAATCTGTATCTGAACAGTTCTGTGACCTTTTTGTCATTGGACTTTCAGAAGTTTGTGGGCAGGCAATGTGATGAGATGAGTGATACATGTCTATCAGAGTTGGCTATTTTAAGATGTGCCTAAAGACTATTCTTCAAATTGTTGGAAGTCTTGCCCAAATCAGTTCTCTACTGTGTGGCCTTCAATTCAGTTCAGTCGCTCAGTCGTGTCCGACTCTTTGCCACCCCATGAACCGAAGCTCACCAGGCCTCCCTGTCCATCACCAACTCCAGGAGTCCACCCAAACCCATGTCCATTGAGTTGGCGATGCCATCCAACCATCTTATCCTCCATCATCCCCTTCTCCTGCCCTCAATCTTTCCCAGCATCAGGGTCTTTTCCAATGAGTCAGCTCTTCGCATCAGGTGGCCAAAGTACTGGAGTTTCAGCTTCAACATCAGTCCTTCCAATGAACACCCAGGACTGATCTCCTTTAGGATGGACTAGTTGGTTCTCCTTGCAGTGCAAGGGACTCTCAACAGTCTTCTCCAACACCATAGTTCAAAAGCATCAATTCTTCGGTGCTCAACCTTTTTTATAGTCCAACTCTCACATCCATACATGACCACTGGAAAAACCATTGCCTGACTAGATGGACCTTTGTTGACAAAGTAGTGTCTCTGCTTTTAAATATGCTGTCTAGGTTGGTCATAACTTTCCTTCCAAGGAGTGTCTTTTAATTTCATGGCTGCAATCACTATCTGCAGTGATTTTGGAACCCAGAAAAATAAAGTCTGATACTGTTTCCACTGTTTCCCCATCTACCTGCCATGAAGTGATGGGACTGGATGCCATGACCTTAGTTTTCTGAATGTTGAGCTTTAAGCCAACTTTTTCACTCTCCTCTTTCACTTTCATCAAGACGCTCTTTAGTTCTTCTTCACTTTCTGCCATAAGGCTGGTGTCATCTGCGTATCTGAGGTTATTGATATTTCTCCCGGCAATCTTGATTCCAGCTTTGCTTCCTCCAGCCCAGCGTTTCTCATGATGTACTCTGCATATAAGTTAAATAAGCAGGGTGACAATATACAGCCTTGACATACTCCTTTTCCTATTTGGAACCAGTCTGTTGTTCCATGTCCAGTTCTAACTGTTGCTTCCTGTGTGGCCTTAGACAGACAAAAAGGAAAGGGAGGTGGGTGTCTACTAATCACAAGAAATGGCAGTATTTAGAAACTAGAAGTATTGGTGTGCCTTTTAAATTAAGGTCCAAAATATAAACATTGGAATGGATTAATGAATCAGAGCAACAGTGATATTTATTGTAACCAAGAACATTAAGAGACTGTGCAATTAATGTTTCTAGAGCTTTTTTACAAGTAGACATTGCATTTGGCTGAATGGTGATGAGTGTTAGCACAGTTTGAAACAACGATTCTCAATTTTGTAACAAATTCTCCAGTGTTTTGAAAAATGTTCCTACACTTGCTTTTACATTTTTTATGCACGAATTTTTGGAAAAGATGGCTGTTTCTCTCAGAGTTTTTTAACTCTCTTTTTTCATATTATAAGTCGCCCTTTGAGTTATTTTCTCATAGGTGTTCAATGAATCCATTATAAACTTGTGCTAAAAAAAGCCAAATCCCTTAGGTTACCCTTAAATGAAAATATTAAATGCTAAATCAAATAGTGAATACTAAATTTCACAAATTTCAAAATCTTTATTTGAAGAGTATATGACATAAAAGCCCTTTATTTCAGTTTATATTCTCTGTTTTATAAATGTTGATTACTGTTTTACATACTTAAAGTAAGTATTATAATTTATAGCTATATATAAAAATAAATTTTATGTTCTGACACTTTAAAATATTTTAATGTTACATTTTCTCTGATCATACTTTCATTTAGTCAATATTGTTTATTTTGTAATTCAGAATTAAATTATTGTAATAAAATGATCTATTAAAACCATTGATTATCTTAATTTTACAATATGGATTGAAGATTCTCAGACAAATTCTAAGTGCAATACACAAGATACAAAAGACACAAGAGAAAGGAATGTTTCTGTACCAGGAGCTGAGGATCACTCGGTTTTACCACTTGGCACAGGTAAGTACTAGATATTGAGTCTGTTAGCTGACAGATTTTTTTCATGGAATTATCCCCTACTCCTTGGAAGAAAAGTTATGACCAACCTAGATAGCATATTGAAAAGCAGAGACATTATTTTGCCAACAAAGGTCCGTCTAGTCAAGGCTATGCTTTTTCCAATGGTCACGTATGGATGTGAGAGTTGGACTGTGAAGAAAGCTGAGCACCAAAGAATTGATGCTTTTGACCTGTGGTGTTGGAGAAGACTTTTGAGAGTCCTTTGGACTGCAAGGAGATCCAACCAGTCCATTCTGAAGGAGATCAGCCCTGGGATTTCTTTGGAAGGAATGATGCTGAAGCTAAAACTCCAGTACTTTGGCCACCTCATGAGAAGAGTTGACTCATTGGAAAAGACTCTGATGCTGGGAGGGATTGGGGGCAGGAGGAAAAGGGGACGACAGAGGATGAGATGGCTAGATGGCATCACCGACTCAATAGACATGAGTTTGAGTGAGCTCCAGGAGTTGGTGATGGACAGGGAGGCCTGGCGTGCTGCGATTCATGGGGTCGCAAAAAGTCGGACACGACTGAGTGACTGAACTGAACTGTACCGTTTCAGTGATGTTATTCACTCGCTAAGTCCTGTCCTACTCTTTGTGACCCTATGTACTGCAGCACACCAGGCTTCCCTGTCTTTCACCATTTCTGGAGCATGCTCAAATTCATGTCCATTGAGTTGGTGTTGCTATCTAACCATATCATCCTTTGCCACCCTCCTCTCATTTTGCCATCAATCTTTCCCAGCGTCAGGGTCTTTTCCAATGAGTCATCTCTTTCCATCAGGTGGCCAAAGTATTGGAGCTTCAGCTTCAGCATCAGTCCTTTCAATGATTATTCAGGGTTGATTTCCTTTAGGATTGACTGGTTTGATCTCCTTGTTGCCGAAGGGACTCTCAAGAGTCTTCTCCAGCACCATAATTCAAAGGCCTTTTCAGTACTGTAAAACTTTACACTCAACTTTGTTAGGACCTTTAATTATGCTCATTCTTTCTTATCAAATCAATTTTATCAAATATAGTTAATTGAACACAGACTTTCCAAAGAAGCTCCTATTAGCCCTTTATATTGTTTTGATTATTTTGTGCTTGTGGATGAATTTTTACCTATATAGATTCCTTGGAATTAATGGTTATGTCATGCTCAGTCTCTCAGTCGTTGTCAGAGTCTATGTGACTCCTGGGCTCCACCAGACTCCTCTGTCCATGGGTTTCTCCCAGAAAGAATACTGGGTTGGGTAGCCATTCCTTTGTCCAGGGGTCTTCCTGACCCAGGGACTGAACCTGGGTCTCCTGCATTGTGGGCAAATTCTTTATCATCTGAGCCACAGAGAAGCCTGGAATTAATACTATTTCTATATACTTACACCGATGGATTTCTTCCTTCAGGGAGAACTGCTCCATTTTTCTGTAGTCTATTTGTATTCAAGAAGTCAAGATTTATCAATCTTAACAATGGCCTTGGGTCTGTCAGAGACAGTCTCTGGCTCAACAGTATTCTTACCTACAGACTTTGGCAGGAGAACTATTGCTAACATAACTGTGGGGATGCAGGAAAGTTCATTCAGTTTGAAGTAAGCAGTGAAATACAGAAAAGTGCAGGTCTCTAAATGGTCTTGAGCTTATGGATGATGGTGGTTTTTATTTTCAAGTTAAAGACTATGGTACATGTCAAGGAAGCTGGTCCTGCTGTGGAAAAGACTGTTACTATTTTTCAAAAACAGAGGAAAATTGGATGGAGAGTAAGAAGTCATGCCAAAACTTGGGCGCTAGTCTCATTAAGATTGATGACCAAGAGGAGCAGGTATGTTTACTTTACTGCATCAGAATAAGTGCTTTAGAAGTTCATATGTCTTAAGTTAGGATAATTGTATAGGCTTTTCCTCCAATGTTATCTGTTATTTCATCAGTTTGATTTGAAGCACTGGTCCATATGGGTGCAGACTTACCTGCAGGGCAGGGGACACAGGTGTAACAAAGACTTGGAAGAATTATTTGTTAAACCTAGAGAAATAGCTTTCCTGTGGATGTGGGTGCCATGGGATGATTTTCAGTCTTTCGATTATATGTGTTGCCTCTTCACATTTTAGTATACATCAGATTGCTCAGTATTCAGCCGCTAGGGGCTAATTCAGGGCAAATGAAAAACTGCCTTCAATGATACAGTTTAAAAGAGACATCTCATTGTATTGAGTGCTATTCTTCCACCATCAGTGTTTGGGAAGGAACACATTTGTAGAGAAGGATGAGTTTTTTATTTTCATGATCATAGGAAATATAGAATGAAAATAAAAGTGAATGAAACTAGCTGGAATGATTCTTCAAAAATGAATTTTTACCTTACTTATAATCCTGAGTGACAGAGGAAGCTTCTTTTTCCTGGAAGAGAAAATCTAGATTACATTTGCCATCACTTATAAGATTTGAGAATATAAAGCTTATCTAACAGATTATGTAGATTTCCTTCTACTGATTCAATTCAGGCATTTAATTTAATTCTTAATATTTAGTCCTGGAAATGTTATTTCTATTAGTGTCTTATGAAGTACAGGTTAAAGCCCTATGTTTTCTTATTTATGAAAGTTATATTATCATAATAATAGTATGAATGAATCAGTCTTTACTAAGTAGTGGGATATGAAGCCAAAGAAATACAAATATCCAGATACAGATTACAAGTTCCTTGATCAATTTGAACCTCAGTTGTAATCAGTTCCCAAGTGATATGAGTTTTATTTTACCCCCGAGAGTTTGTTTTAATCCATTTTTTTTCTTGTAATATCCAGTTCTGTTCTCTTCAGTTTTATTCCTGCCATTGAAGTTTCTGGACTTAGAGCTTCATTGAATCTTTGTACTTTTGATTTGCATCTCCCTGATATCTAGTGAGCATGTTATAGCTCCATGTTTATAGTGCCTCTGTTTTATTTATTTGAAATATAGGTTCTTGTTCTTAATTTTGCTTATTTTTCTTATTGAATAACTTTGCTTTCTTATTGATTTTTAGGGATATTTTATTTGTTCATCAAACTAAATCACTACAAAAATCTGCAGATTTCAGACTTGTCTTTTTGTATTCTTTAAAGTATCTTATGATGAAGAGAAGTACTAGGTTTAGAGCAGTCATGTTTACCTATGTAATCTATTTTACATGGACTTAAAAAAATTTTTTTAAAGTCCATCATGTTCGTCCTTTTATATATTTCATCCAGACACGAGGAATAGAGTGATTCATTCATGAGGCCTTTCCACTTTCATTTCTTTTCTTCACAATGGAGAAATTAGTGCCTACTCTATTTGTCATAGGGGTATTTGAAAACAAATGTGTCCAGCATCTTATGAGAGTTCCCTGTAGTAAACTGTATTATTGATATTGTGAATAATGCTAGAAAAATGATTCTAATTTTCCCACAGGTCTTCATTCAATCAAAAATAAAATACAATCATTGGATTGGGTTAGAGAAAAAAGGGGATCGTCATCCCTGGAAGTGGCTGGATGGCACAACCATTTCTAAGAATCTGTAAGATTTTATTTCATAGTCTCCCCACTCCCTTTCATTCTCAGTACCTGATTCATAAATTACAGGTCAAAAACAGGAAATGGTCCTTGGGAATTTAGGGAACATCTTTAATTCCAGTCATCTCACTTCTCAGACCAGCAACCAAGTGCACATCTCAGGCCCCAGATAATCACATCCAAAAAGCATTATATCTACCCTCATTCTTTGGCAGTAGGAATGAATGACAACAAACCAAAAAATACCAAGTAATTTATATAGCATATTAGAGGATTGTAAATGCTATGATGTGATATGCAGCCCAATACATTTTGTCATAAAGGTGCTATATAAGTACCTTCCTGTGATGGAGGTTAAAAAGAAGAGAGTTCAAGCTTCTTTGTTAGAAACTATAAGAATAATTGCCAGTAATTTTGATGGGGCATATCTGGAATTCAGTTTTAGATATATGGTGGATAAATATATTAAACATTTAATTACCTGCAGGATGTCACATGAACATTTTGGTACACTATTATCAAGTTCAGATGAGAGGTCTATTCATGCCTCAGTGCAGAGATGGTATTAATACTATGAGGCTGGAAGTGAACATCAGGAAATCTAAGGTCTGGGCCCTTGGACATCCAAATGTTTAAGATTATAGAACTCAAAAACATTACTGACCAATATAATATTGTAAAGCAATTAACCTCCAATTAAAATAAATAAATTTATATTAAAAAAACGTTACTGAGAAAAGTGGTTAAAAATATGATTAAGTCAATGAAGAGGGTAGGTTCATGGGGTACATTAAAAAGAAGGACTACTTCAATAAGCAAAATGTGAAAGGCTGGTGACTTTTCACTGCTAATTTTGTTACTTGATATTAATACTTTAACTGAGATTCATGAACAGTTGGAGCAAAATTAAAATACATTTTCTTCTATATATTGTAGCCTTGCCCTAAAATGCAAAATTCATGTTCCTTAATCTCATTGCTCAGTTTCACAGATTTTTAATGCTTTGTTTCATGTGGAAGGCATTAGGCTCAGTGGGGGAAAAAAGTAAACTCACATTTTCTTTCTTTCTTTTCACTGAAGAATAGATGACATACTATATTATATTACTAGCTTCAGGTATACGACATAGTGATCTGATGCTTAGTTACAACATAAATTGATCATTACAATAAGATGAGTCCCCCCGCCCCCCGAAAAGACTAGTAACCCTCTGTCACCACAGAAATTTATTGCAATATTATTGACTATATATTATATTCCCAGTAACTTACTCATTTTATAATTAGAAGTTTGTAATTTTTAACCCCCTTCATCTATTTTTCCCAGCTTCTCACTTCTCTTCTCTCTGCAACCACCAGTTTTTCCGCAGAATCTATGAATCTGACTATGTCATATGGGGCCCAGTGGCACAATCCACTCTGGTCACTGGAGCCAGGTGCCCCGGGGTATCTCCTGTATGGGCTGCATGTGTCCTCTTGTTGTGGTTGAATTACAATTGCTGTGGGTGTGCAGGTTGGTGGGTTTGGCCTGCAGGTGGCCCGAGTATTGGTGCTTCAGCTTCAGCATCAGTCCTTCCAATGAATCAGATCAGATCAGTCACTCAGTCGTGTCCAACTCTTTGCGACCCCATGAATCGCAGCACGCCAGGCATCCCTGTCCATCACCAACTCCCGGAGTTCACACAGACTCACGTCCATCGAGTCAGTGATACCATCCAGCCATTTCATTCTCTGTCGT
>NW_011494962.1:1359911-1360968 GCF_000754665.1 Bison bison bison | reverse complement strand
CCCAATCCTTCCCAGCATCAGGGTCTTTTCCAATGAGTCAACTCTTCGCATGAGGTGGCCAAAGTACTGGAGTTTCAGCTTCAGCATCATTCCTTCCAAAGAAATCCCAGGGCTGATCTCCTTCAGAATGGACTGGTTGGATCTCCTTGCAGTCCAAGGGACTCTCAAGAGTCTTCTCCAACATCACAGTTCAAAAGCATCAATTCTTCGGCGCTAAGCCTTCTTCACAGTCCAACTCTCACATCCATACATGACCAAGGGAAAACCATAGCCTTGACTAGACGAACCTTTGTTGGCAAAGTAATGTCTCTGCTTTTCAATATGTTATCTAGGTTGGTCATAACTTTCCTTCCAAGGAGTAAGCGTCTTTTAATTTCATGGCTGCAGTCACCATCTGCAGTGATTTTGGAGCCCAGAAAAATAAAGTCTGACACTGTTTCCACTGTTTTCCCATCTATTTCCTGTGAAGTGATGGGACCAGATGCCATGATCTTCGTATTCTGAATGTTGGCTTTAAGCCAAATTTTTCACTCTCCACCTTCACTTTCATCAAGAGGCTTTTAGTTCCTCTTCACTTTCTGCCATAAGGGTGGTGTCATCTGCATATCTGAGGTTATTGATATTTCTCCTGGCAATCTTGATTCCAGCTTGTGTTTCTTCCAGTCCAGCGTATCTCATGATGTACTCTGCATAGAAGTTAAATAAACAGGGTGACAATATACAGCCTTGACATACTCCTTTCCTATTTGGAACCAGTCTGTTGTTCCATGTCCAGTTCTAACTGTTGCTTCCTGACCTGCATACAAATTTCTCAAGAGGCAGATCAGGTGGTCTGGTATTCCCATCTCTTTAAGAATTTTTCACAGTTTATTGTGATCCACACAGTCAAAGGCTTTGGCATAGTCAATAAAGCAGAAATAGATGTTCTTCTGGAACTCTCTTGCTTTTTCCATGATCCAGCGGATGTTGGCAATTTGATCTCTGGTTCCTCTGCCTTTTCTAAAACCAGCTTGAACATCAGGAAGTTCACGGTTCACATATTGCTGAAGCCTGGCTT
>NW_011494962.1:1358517-1359811 GCF_000754665.1 Bison bison bison | reverse complement strand
AGCTCTTGCTTTTTCCATGATCCAGCGGATGTTGGCAATTTGATCTCTGGTTCCTCTGCCTTTTCTAAAACCAGCTTGAACATCAGGAAGTTCACGGTTCACATATTGCTGAAGCCTGGCTTGGAGAATTTTGAGCATTACTTTACTAGCGTGTGAGATGAGTGCAATTGTGTGGTAGTTTGAGCATTCTTTGGCATTGCCTTTCTTTGAGATTGGAATGAAAACTGACCTTTTCCAGCCCTGTGGCCACTGCTGAGTTTTCCAGATTTGCTGGCATATTGAGTGCAGCACTTTCACAGCATCATCTTTCAGGATTTGGAATAGCTCAACTGGAAGTCCATCACCTCCACTAGCTTTGTTCATAGTGATGCTTTCTAAGGCCCACTTGACTTCACATTCCAGGATGTCTGGCTCGAGGTCAGTGATCACACCATCGTGATTATATGGGTTGTGAAGATCTTTTTTGTACAGTTCTGTGTATTCTTGCCACCTCTTCTTAATATCTTCTGCTTCTGTTAGGTCCATACCATTTCTGTCCTTTATCGAGCCCATCTTTGCATGAAATGTTCCTTTGGTATCTCTGATTTTCTTGAAGAGATCCCTAGTCTTTCCCATTCTGTTGTTTTCCTCTATTTCTTTGCATTGATCGCTGAAGAAGGCTTTCTTATCTCTTCTTGCTATTCTTTGGAACTCTGCTTTCAGATGTTTATATCTTTCCTTTTCTCCTTTGCTTTTCACTTCTCTTCTCTTCACAGCTATTTGTAAAGCCTCCCCAGACAGCCATTTTGCTTTTTTGCATTTCTTTTCCATGGGGATGGTCTTGATCCCTGTCTCCTGTACAATGTCACAAACCTCATTCCATAGTTCATCAGGCACTCTATCTATCAGATCTAGGCCCTTAAATCTATTTCTCACTTCCACTGTATAATCATAAGGGATTTGAATTAGGTCATACCTGAATGGTCTAGTGGTTTTCCCTTTCTTCAATTTCAGTCTGAATTTGGCAATAAGGAGTTCATGGTCCGAGCAACAGTCAGCTCCTGGTCTTGTTTTTGCTGACTGTATAGAGCAGTCATTCTCCATCTTTGGCTGCAAAGAATATAATTAATCTGATTTCAGTGTTGACCATCTGGTGATGTCCATGTGTAGAGTCTTCTCTTGTGTTGTTGGAAGAGGGAGTTTGTTATGACCAGTGCATTTTCTTGGCAAAACTCTATTAGTCTTTGCCCTGCTTTATTCCATATTCCAAGGCCAAATTTGCCTCTTACTCCAGATGTTTCTTGACTTCCTACTT
>NW_011494962.1:1357905-1358417 GCF_000754665.1 Bison bison bison | reverse complement strand
GGCTGCAATCACCATCTGCAGTGATTTTGGAGCCCCCCAAAATAAAGTCTGTCACTGTTTCCACTGTTTCCCCATCTATTTGCCATGATGTGATGGGACCAGACGCCATGATCTTAGTTTTCTGAATGTTGACTTTTAAGCCAACTTTTCACTCTCCTCCTTCACTTTCACCAACAGGCTCTTTAGTTCTTCACTTCCTGCCATAAGAGGGGTGTCATCTGCATATCTGAGGTTATTGATATTTCTCCCCACAATCTTGATTTCAGCTTGTGCTTCTTCCAGCCCAGCGTTTTTAATGATGTACTCTGCATGTAAGTTAAATAAGCAGGGTGACAATATACAGCCTTGACATACTCCTTTCCTATTTGGAACCAGTCTGTTGTTCCATGTCCAGTTCTTTTTTTTCTTGACCAGCATAGAGATTTCTCAGGAGGCAGGTCAGGTGGTCTGGTATTCCCATCTCTTTCAGAATTTTCCACAGTTTATTGTGATCTGCACAGTCAAAGGCTTTG
>NW_011494962.1:1356571-1357805 GCF_000754665.1 Bison bison bison | reverse complement strand
TACTGGTTGGGGCATAGACTTGGATTACTGTGATATTGAATGGTTTGCCTTGGAAATGAACAGAGATCATTCTGTTGTTTTTGAGATTGCATCCAAGTACTGCATTTTGGACTCTTTTGTTGACCATGATGACCACTCCATTTCTTTTGAGGGATTCCTGCCCACAGTAGTAGATATAATGGTCATCTGAGTTAAATTCACCCATTCCAGTCCATTTCAGTTCACTGATTCCTGGAATGTCTACATTTACTCTTGCCATTTCTTGTTTGACCACTTCCAATTTGCCTTGATTCATGGACCTGACATTCCAGGTTCCAATGAATATCCAGGGTTAATTTCCTGTAAGATTGACTTGTTTGGATGCCTTAGAGTCTAAGGACTCTCGAGAGTCTTCTCTAGCACTACAATTTGAAAGCATCAATTCTTCAGAGCTCAGTCTTCCTTAAGGAACAACTCTTACATGCCAACATGACTACTGGAAAAACCAATAACTGTGACTATATGGACCTTTGTAAACAAAGTCTCTGTTTTTTAATATACGGTCTAGGTTTGTCATAGCTTTGCTTGTCATCAGTTCAGTTCAGTCTCTCAGTCATGTCCAACTCTTTGCAACCCCATACACTGCAGCACACCAGGCCTCCCTGTCCATCAGCAACTCCCGAAGTTTACCCAAACTCATGTCCATTGAGTCAATGATGACATCCAACCATCTCATCCTCTGTCAACCCCTTCTCCCGCCTCCTTCAACCTTTCCCAGCATCACGGTCTTTTCAAATGAGTCAGCTCTTCCCATCAGGTGGCCAAAGTATTGAAATTTCAGGTTCAGCATCAGTCCTTCCAATGAATATTCAGGACTGATTTTCATTAGGATGGGCTGGTTGGATCTCCTTGCAAGGGACTCTTAAGAATCTTCTCCAACACCACAGTTCAAAAGCATCAATTCTTTGGTGCTCAGCTTTCTTTATAGTCCAACTCTCACATCCATACATGACTACTGGTAAAACCATAGCTTTGACTAGATGGACCTTTGTTGCCAAAGTAATGTCTCTGCTTTTTAATATGCTGTCTAGTTTGGTCATAACTCTCCTTCCAAGGAGCAAGTGTCTTTTAATTTCATGGCTGCAATCACCATCTGCAGTGATTTTGGAGCCCCCCAAAATAAAGTCTGTCACTGTTTCCACTGTTTCCCCATCTATTTGCCATGATGTGATGGGACCAGACGCCATGATCTTAG
>NW_011494962.1:1349668-1356471 GCF_000754665.1 Bison bison bison | reverse complement strand
AGAGATTTCTCAGGAGGCAGGTCAGGTGGTCTGGTATTCCCATCTCTTTCAGAATTTTCCACAGTTTATTGTGATCTGCACAGTCAAAGGCTTTGGTGTAGTTACTAAAGCTGAAGTAGATGTTTTTCTGGAACTCTCTCTTTTTTTCAATGATTCAACGGATGTTGGCAATTTGATCTCTGGTTCCTCTGCCATTTCTAAATCCAGCTTGACAATCTGGAATTTCATGGTTCACGTACTGTTGAGACCTGACTTGGAGAATTTTGAGCATTACTTTACTAGCATGTGAGATGAGTGCAATTGTGTGGTAGTTTGAGCATTCCTTGGCATTGCCTTTCTTTGGGATTGGAATGAAAACTGACCTTTTCCAGTCCTGTGGCCACTGCTGAGTTTTCCAAATTTGCTGACATATTGAGTGCAGCAGTTTTACAGAATCATCTTTAATGATTTGAAATAGCTAAACTGGAATTCCATCACCTCCACTAGCTTTTTTCATAATGATGCCTCCTAAGGCCCACTTTACTTTGTATTCCAGGATGTCTGGCTCTAGGTGAGTGATCATACCATCATGATTATCTGGGTCATGAAGATCTTTTTTTTGTATAGTTCTTCTGTGTATTCTTGCCACCTCTTCCTAATATCTTCTGCTTCTGTTACTTTTCATAGCTAGCATCTTTTAATTACATGGCTGCAGCCACAATCTGCAGTGATTTTGAGCCCAAGAAAATAAAGTCTATCACTGTTTTCACTTTTCTGTTTCTATTTACCATAAAGTGATGGGACTGGATGCCATGATCGTAGTATTTTCCAGAAGGAGTTTCAAGCCAGATTTTTTACTCTGTTCTTTCCCCCTCAAGAGGCTCCTTGGATCCTCTTTACTTTCTGCCATTTGAGTGGTATCATCTGCATTTCTGAGGTTATTGATATTTCTCCTGGCAATCTTGATTCCATCTTGTGATGCATCCAGCCTGGCATTTCACATGATGTACTCTGTGTATAAACTAAATAAGCAAGGTGACAATATACAGCCTTGACATACTCCTTTCCCAATATTGAACCAGTTCATTGTTCCATGTCCACTTCTAGCTGTTGCTTCTTGACCCACACACAGGTTTCTCAGGAGGCAGGTAAGGTGGTCTGGTACTCCCATCTTTTTAAGAATTTTCTAAGGTAAGCTGTGATCCACACAGTCAAAGGCTTTAATGTAGTCAATGCAGCAGAACTAGATGCTTTTTTAAAAATACCCTTGCTTTCTCCATTATCCAATGCATATTGGCAATTTGATTTCTGGTTCCTCAGCCTCTTTGAAACCCAGCTTGTACATCTGGAAGTTCTTGGTTCTTGTACTGCTAAAACCTTGCTTGAAGGATTTTGGGTATAACTTTACCAGCATGTGATATAAGTGCAATAATATGGTAGTTTGAGGACTTCTCAGATGGCACTAGTGGTAAAGAACTTGACTGCCATAGCAGGAGACATAAGAGACACATATTCGATCCCTGGTTAAGGAAGATACCATGGAGGAGGGCCAGTATCCTTGCCTGGAGAAATCCATGAACAGAGGAGCCAGGTGGGCTGTGGCCCATAGGTTCCCAAAGAGTCAAATATGACTGAAGTGACTTAGCAGGCAGCAGACAGTAGTTTGAACATTCTTTGGCATTTCCTTCTTTGGGATTGGAATAAAAACTGACCTTTTATTGAAGATATCTCTAGTCTTTTCCTTTCTATTGTTTTCCTCATTTCTTTGCATTGCTCATTTAAGAAGACTTTTTTTTTTTTCTCTATTTGCTATTCTTTGGAGCTCTGCATTCATTTGGGTATATTTCCATTTCACCCTTGCCTTTCACTTGTATTGTTTCTTCAGATATTTGTAAAGCATCCTCAGACTACCACTTTGCCTTGTTGCATTTCTTTTTCTTAGGAATAGTTTTGGTCACTACCTCCTGTACAGTGTTATTGATTTTCATTCATAGTTCTTCAGGCACTATATCAGATCTAATCCCTTGAGTTTATTTGTCACCTCTACTGTATAATCATAAGAAATTTGATTTAGGTCATACCTGAATTGCCTAGTGGTTTTCCCTACTTTCTCAATTTAAGCCTGAATTTTACAATAAGGAGTTCATGATCTGAGTCACAGTCAGCTCCAGGTCTTGTTTTTGCTGACTGTGTAGAGCTCCTCCTTGAGCTGCAGAGAATATAATCAATCTAAATTCAGTATGGACCATCTGGTGATGTCCATGTATAGAGTCTTCTCTTGAGTTGTTGGAAAAGGGTGCTTGCTATGTCTAGTATGTTCTCTTGACAAAACTCTGTTACCCTTTGCTATGCTTCATTTTGTACTCCAAGGCCAAACTTGCCTGTTATTCAAGTATTCTTGCCATGAGTATCCCATGAACCCTTCAAAAAGGCAAAAAAGATATGACACCAGAAGATGAGACCCCCAGGTCAGAAGGTGTCCAATATGCTACTGGGGAAAAGCATAGAGAAATTACAAATAGCTCCAGAAAGAATGCAGCAGTTAGGTCAAAGCAGAAACGATGCTCAGTTGTGAATGTGTCTGGTGGTGAAAGTAAAGTCTGATGTTGTATAGAACAATATTGCACAGGAATCTAGAATGTTAGGTCCATAAATCAAGGTAAATTGGATGTGGTTAAGCAGGAGATGTCAAGATTGAATATCAACATTGTAGGAATCAGTGAACTAAAATGGGCAGCTATGGGCGAATTTAATTTTTGTATGTTAATTGCTTAGTCATGTCTGACTCTTTGCGACCCCATGGACTGTAGCCCACCAGGCTCCTCTCTCCATGGAATTCTCCAGGTAAGAATACTGGAGTGGGTTGCCACTTCCTTTTCCAGGGGAGATTCCTGGCCCAGGGATCAATCCCATGTCTCCTGCATTGCAGGCAGATTCTTTACTATCTGAGCAAATAAAGTCCTGAATTTATTTGGCTGACCATTATATCTACTACTGTGGCCAAGAAATGAAGTAGCCCTCATAGTCAACAAAAGAGTCCAGAAAGCAGTACTTGGGTGCAACCTCAAAAATAACAGAATGATTTCAATTTGTTTCCAAGATAAACCATTCAAAAGCACAATATTCTAAGTCTGTGCCCCAACCACTGCCCCAACTGCTGAAGAAATTGAGGTTGTCCAGTTCTGTAAAGACCTTTAAGACCTTCTAGAAGTAACACCAAAAATAAAAAGACGTCCTTTTTAATGTTGGGGATTAGAATGCAAAAGTAGGAAGCCTGAGTCATAGGAAACTAGATCTATTTTTATTTCTAATTACAATGAACATGTATACCTGTGGCAGATTCATTTTGATATATGGCAAAACCAATACAATATTGTAAAGTTAAAAAATAAAATAAAATTAAATTAAAAAAATAACCCAAAAAGAATTAAAAAAATAATTACAATGAACCAAATAATATTTTTTTATATTTAAACACTTCCCAAATTTTCAGAAGTCTTAGAAGAATTTTTCAAACTACATATCTAGTTCATGTATATATCCCATTCTATAGTATCCTTTCTACTTCTTCCTTATCTCTAATTGACCACTGGCAATATTTTCCTTAGTTTTAGACATAATTATACTTTATAATTCCACAGGTAAATGTATGTTGCAAGATAAACATTCTATCGAAATAATTACATCCATATGTTTTCACTTTGTGATAATTAAATTTTGCTAAAGAATGACTTTCTAAAATAAATATATTTTCTGATGCAGGGATTTCCAGAATTCAAATGCAAAATGTGGAAGCCTCAAGCCAAAATATATTATTCCTGATGTTTGTACTAAGCAGTTTCACTATATTTGTGAAAAAACGTTTACTTGCCTTAATAATTAAAGGAATTACTGTGATCAATGTCTTAATACATTCATCTTTTTATAGATATTAGGGAACAAACTTTAATTATTCACTAACTTAAATTACAAACAAATTACTCAACTACGTATGATTTAAAAAGGATTATGGTATCTCAAGATCTGTGAGAAAAGATGAATAAGTTTTGTATATAGAAAATGATAAATCCAAAATTTTTTTTTTTTTAAATTTCAAGAATGAGTAAATCACAGAACATGAAACAAATTCATTGAACTGAATAATGATTTTATATTTATTTTCTTAATCATTTACTTGAATTTATTTGAATAGACAATTAATGCATTCAGATTGCTCAAACTATGAGATATGAAATAATGAGCAAAGTCTCTTTACTTATCTTATTTCCTATTCATCTAGTTTCCTTGTTAGAGGCAAATACATAACTGGTTTCCTGGATAACTATAAATAATGGTTATGTTTCTTTATATTTTAATGTAAAAAGTATCTTGCAGATTGTTCCATGTCAGTACTTAAAGAGCTGTCTCACTTTTTGTAAAAGATTGCAAGTGTTGCACTAAATCCCTGGAGAAGGAAATAGCAACCTACTCCAGTACTCTTGCTTGGAAAATCCCATGGACAGAGCAGCCTGGTAGGCTACAGTTCACAGGGTTGCAAAGAGTCAGACATGCCTGAGTGACTTCACTTTCACTTTTTCATTGCACTAAATGGATGTGCCAAAATTTATTAAACCAGTTTATTTCAATGAGTATTTAGGTTTTCCCCAGAGTTTTGTAATTATATAAAAACTTTACAGTAAAAAAAACTTAATATATATTAAGTGTTATTTTCTATACATCTTACCTATACGGGATATATCCATGAATGTAATTTCTGTGTCAACAGATGTACATATTACATTTTAATTGATATTTATTGTTTACATAGAGATTATACACCTGTTATATCCAAATAGCAATGTTCTAGGGTGATACTTTCTGACATCTTTGCTATAAAAGCATGTTAGCAATCTTTTTGATTTTACCAATAAAATATTTACCAAAAATACTTTTGTTTTGTGTCAAATAAATTACAATTCTGTATTACCTGAGCATCTCTTGATAGCATTTATTTTTATTAAACTATTTGTTCACATCTTTGTCAATTAATATCACAAACAATTCTGAGCAAAAGAAAACAGACACATAATAGTTTATCCTATAAAATTCCACTTATTTATATAGAGTGAAATGAGATAAATCAAAACTCTGATATTAGAAATTTAGGACAAGAATTATACAGTGTGAACTTGCTCCCAGAAGGAATAGTAATTGATAATAAGTATTAGTTACCATGACGAGGGATTATTCCTAGAGATAATGTACAAGGGGCATTTCTCAGTTGATGGTAATATTGTGTTTAATAATCTGAAGGTGAGTTACAGAGGTGTTGTATTTATTTCTTGGGGGTGGCATAACAAAGTGTCACAGCTTAGGTGCCTTAAAACAACATAATTTTTTTCTATATAGTTTTGTAGGGCCAGCAGTTCAAAATAAATCAAGTGTTGGCAGGACCAAGTTTTGTGAGACTCTGGTAAATCCTTCATTGCTTCTTCCTAACTTCTGACATTTCTTTTCATCTCTTGGTTTGTCCCTGTGTCACTCTAGTCTTTGCCCTTGGTACCATACAACATTTTTCTTTTGTGTCACTGTACAAATACGCCTCTTTTTATAAATAGCCCCATCATATTTGATTAGGCCTTTCCTTAGTGGCATCTACAGAAATTCTATTTCCAAATAGGACACCTTGACCTATTTTACCTTGAATACACCTGCAATGACCCCATTTCCAAAAATGGTCATGTTCACAAGCATGGGAGTTAAGATTTCAGCAAATATATTTTTTGGTAACACAATTTAACCCATAACAATTGTAAAAATTAATAATATACACATAATGATTTATTTGGAGATGGCAATGTCACCCCACTCCAGTACTCTTGCTTGGAAAATCCCATGGATGGAGGAGCCTGGTAGGCTGCAGTCCATGGGGTGGTTAAGAGTTGGATATGACTGAGAGACTTCAATTTCACTTTTCACTTTCATTCATTAGAGAAGGAAATGGCAACCCACTCCAGTGTTCTTGCCTGGAGAATCCCAGGGACGGGGGAGCCTGGTGGGCTGCTGTCTATGGGGTAGCACAGAGTCGGATACTACTGAAGTGACTTAGCAGCAGCAGCAGCAACAGCAATGATTTATTTGGATTTCTTTGTGAGTGCTTTAGAAAAGGCAGAGGAACCGGACATCAAATTGCCAACATCAGCTGGATCATCGAAAAAACAAGAGAGTTCCAGAAAAACATTGATTTCTGCTTTATTGACTATGCCAAAGCCTTTGACTGTGTGGATCACAATAAACTGTGGAAAGTTTTGAAAGACATGGGAATATCAGACCACCTGACCTGCCTCTTGAGAAATCTGTATGCAAGTCAGGAAGCAACAGTTAGAACTGGACATGGAACAACAGACTGGTTCCAAATAGAAAAAGGAGTACGTCAAGGCTGTATATTGTCACCCTGCTTGTTTAACTTCTATGCAGAGTACATCATGAGAAATACTGGGCTGGAAGAAGCACAAGCTGGAATCAAGATTGCCGGGAGAAATACCAATAAGCTCAGATATGCAGATGACACCACCCTTACGGCAGAGAGTGAAGAGGAACACAAAAGCCTGTTGATGAAAGTGAAGGAGGAGAGTGAAAAAGTTGCCTTAAAGCTCAACATACAGAAAACGAAGATCATGGCATCTGGTCCCATCACTTCATGAGAAATAGATGGGGAAACAGTGGAAACAGTGTCAGACTTTATTTTTTTGGGCTCCAAAATCACTGCAGATGGTGACTGCAGCCATGAAATTAAAAGACACTTACTCCTTGGAAGGAAAGTTATGACCAACCTAGATAACATA
>NW_011494962.1:1343527-1349568 GCF_000754665.1 Bison bison bison | reverse complement strand
ACTCCTTGGAAGGAAAGTTATGACCAACCTAGATAACATATTGAAAAGCAGAGACATTACTTTGCCAGCAAAGGTTCGTCTAGTCAAGGCTATGGTTTTTCCTGTGGTCATGTATGGATGTGAGAGTTGGACTGTGAAGAAGGCTGAGCACCAAAGAATTGATGTTTTTGAACTGTGGTGTTGGAGAAGACTCTTGAGAGTCCCTTGGACTGCAAGGAGATCCAACCAGTCCATTCTGAAGGAGATCGGCCCTGGGATTTCTTTAGAGGGAATGATGCTAAAGCTGAAACTCCTGTACTTTGGCCACCTCATGTGAAGAGTTGAGTCATTGGAAAAGACTCTGATGCTGGGAGGGATTGGGTGCAGGAGGAGAACGGGACGATAGAGGATGAGATGGCTGGATGGCATCACTGACTTGATGGACGTGAGTCTGGGTGAACTCTGGGAGTTGGTGATGGGCAGGGAGGCCTGGCGTGCTGCGATTCATGGGGTCGCAAAGAGTTGGACACGACTGAGAGACTGGACTGAACTGAACTGAACTGAACTGATGAGTGCTTTATTTTCATAAAGTTTTGTTTAATAAAAGATACCATTTATATTAGAAAAATTAGATATTAGGAGTTAACAATAAAAAATGAAAATCCTATGTAGAAAAATATAAAAAATTCATAAATATTAAAAAAAATCTAAATTACTAGAGACATAGCTCTTAACAATGCATAGAAAGATTTAATAATGTTAAATATGCTTCCTCTCCCTAAAGTGTTTTGGAAGTTTAGAGAAACTAAAACAAATCTTAACTTAATTTTTTCTTTGAACTTAATCATTTAATTCTAAAATGTCTATGGTAGGACAAGCAGCCAACAAGAGTCATGATATTTCCAAAGTTAAAGAATAAGAGAATTTGGAATGATAAATGCTAAGCTACATAATATGAAAATAATAATTTAGACCATTTGATATTGAATCAGGGAGAGGTGAATTGATCACTGAACAAAAGAGAAGCATGGCAATGCATAAAGAGATTCACCAAATATGTTAAATTAGAAGAGAACTGCTATCAATCAAGCAATGTCAAAACTACAAATAGCTGGAGCTGGCATACTCCTTCTAAGAAGGCATACTTTTTGAAAATTAGCTTTCTTGAGGAATACTTGATATTCAATACATTGTGGATATTGAAACTTTAGAATGAGCTTCCCTGGTGGCTCAAATGGTAAAGAATTGGCCTGCAATGCAGGAGACCTGGGTCTGATCTCTGGGTTTGGAAGATCCCCTGAAAGAGGGCATGGAAACCCACTCCAACATTCTTGCCTGGAGAATCCCCATGGACAGAGGAGCCTGTGGGCTACAGTCCAGGGTCACAAAGAGTCAGACATGACTGAACAGCTAAGCATGGCACAAACTGTAGAATATGACATCTGACATATATTCATACCTGTGAAATTATTGGAACGAGTATGGTATGAATATTTATTTTACTCCAAAAAATTGGCTTGTGTCTCTTCACAACCCTCTCTTTGCCACTCTTTGCCCACCTTCAACACCACATGACCACTGGTATGCTTTCTGTCACTTTAGATTGGTTTGCATTTTCTAGAAATGTATAAATGTGAAAGTGTACAGTATGTACTTTTTCTGACTTCTTTCACTCAGCATCATTATTTAGATATTCATTCATGCTATTGTATATCAAGAGTTCATTCTTTTTAATTGCTGAGTAACATTCCACTGTACAGATATACCACCATTATCCCTACATCTGTTGTTGGAGTGTTGGGGGAGGTCTTCAGGAGGTCATAACTACTAGTTGACCATGCAATTGGAAGCTCCTCTGTCCTTGGAATGTACATCTGTACACTGTTCCCAAAGTAGGAGCCATTTCATTTTCAAGGATGCAGATCTGAGAGAGCAATGGGTTGTTGACAGCATCTTGACAATATACATGGCTGAACTCGTTAGAGTCTGTTAATAAACTTTTGAAATTTTTTGGAGTGATAGCAAGAAACACCAATATTAAGAAGAAACAAAGAGATCAAATGAACAACCTGATCTTCCACTTCACAGAACCTCAAAAAGAAGAACAAAGGCCAAAGTTAATCGATAGGAGGAAATAACAAAGATCGAAGGAAAAATAAATAGAGATAGAAAAACAATATAAAAGATCAATAAAACTAAGAGCAAACAGAAAACTTCAAAAATACACAATAAATCATATTCCAAGCATATTCATATAGCATATAGTAATGGTGTCACTGCATTAGCCTCTAGACAGGTTGACAACTGAGCACTTGAAAGGTGGGTGCTGTGCTCTGCTGTGCTTAGTTGTTCAGTCGTGTCTGACTCTCTGTGACCCCATGGACTGTGGCTTGCCAGGCTCCTCTGTCCATGGGGATTCTCCAGGGAAGAATACTAGAGTGAGTTGCCATGCCCTCCTCTACGGGATCTCCTCAGTCCAGAGATCGAACCCAGGTCTCCCACATTGTAGGTAGATTTTTTACTGTCTGAGCCACCAAGGAAGCCCTGAAAGGTGGGTATTTAAATTTAACTTTTAATTAGTTACAAATAAGGAATATTTTAATATTGGTTCCTATTCACACCACATTGAACAGATGTTGAACATTTCTAGCATCACAGAAAATTCTCTAACCAAATAGAACACTCTTTCCATAAGTAGAAGTCAATAACCAAAAATTTGAAAATCCTTAGATGGTTTTAAATTTGGTCATGAAAGTGAAAGTGAAGTCGCTGTCGTGTCCGACTCTTTGTGACCCCATGGACTGTAGCCTACCAGGTTCCCCAGTCCATGGGATTTTCCAGGCAAGAATACTGGAGTGGGTTGCCATATCCTTCTCCAGGGGATCTTCCCTACCCAGGGATCGAACCCAGGTCTCCTGCATTGTAGGCAGACGCTTTACCGTCTGAGCTACCAGGGAAGCCCCAAATTTGGTCATAAATGTCTGAATAACAAGTGGACCATAGAAATGACCACAATGAATGTTCAAAAATTTTATAAGAATTACAAGATAAATACAAAACCAAATATCTGCTTAACTGCCTTACATGCTTACTTTACAAATAAAATAAAACAAAACAAGGTAGAAATCCAAGCTTGCACCACAAGAAATTAAAAATGAAAAAGCTAAAATTAGGTGAAATAAAAGCCAAATGAAGTAGAAGGAAGAAAACAATAATTAGTGCAAAATCAAGACAAAGGACAAAATTGCAATATGGAGAAACAACAAGACCAAATGTATTCTTATTGAATATATTTAATAAAATTGATAAAAGACTGCTGAAAAAAATTGAAAAGGGGGAATTTCCAGGTGGTTCAGTGGTAAGGAAGGGAATTCTCTGGTGGCTCAGATGGTAAAGCGTCTGTCTGCAATGCAGGAGACCTGGGTTGGATCCCTGGGTTGGGAAGATCCCCTGGACAAGGAAATGGCAGCCCACTCCAGTATTCTTACCTAGAAAATCCACTGGATAGCGGAGCCTGGTAGGCTACTGTCCATGGGGTCGCAGAGAGTCGGACATGACTGAGCGACTTCACTTCACTTCAGTAGTAAGGACTCCATGTTCTCACTGCTGATGGCCCAAGTTCAATACCTGTTTGGGGAAGTAAGACCCACAAGCCATGAGGTGAGGCCAAAAAAAACCCCCCTTTTTTGGGAGGAATCAAATCTTTTACATGTATAATAAAAATAAGGCAGTGACAGCGCACAAGTGCACAAGGCGGCTTCGATGGCGCATAAGCGTGGCCAAGAGGAGCTACCCCACATCCAAGGTCAGGGTAGAAGCTGGAAGGACCCCATGCCTTAAGGGCAGCGGCCAAGAGGAGTTACCCCACGTCCGAGGTCAGGGGCAGCAGCCGAGAGGAGCTACCCTGCATCTGAGGCCAGGGGCGGTGGCCGGGAGGAGTTACCCCAGGTCCAAGGAGCAGTGGCTGGAGGGCCGAGAGGAGCTACTCCACGTTCAAGGTCCGGAGGGGCGGCGGTGAGGACATACCCCTCGTCCAAGGTAAGGAGCAACAGCTGCGCTTTGCTGGACAGGCGTGAAGAGATACCCCACGTCCAAGGTAAGAGAAACCCAAGTAAGATGGTAGGTGTTACAAGAGGGCATCAGAGGGCAGACACTCTGAAACCATACTCACAGAAAACTAGTCAATCTAATCACACTAGGACCACAGCCTTGTCTAACTCAATGAAACTAAGCCATGCCCTGTGGGGCCACCCAAGACAGGCGGGACATGGTGGAGAGGTCTGACAGAATGTGGTCCACTGGAGAAGGGAATGGCAAACCACTTCAGTATTTGTGCCTTGAGAACCCCATGAACAGTATGAAAAGGCAAAATGATAAGATACTGAAAGAGGAACTCCCCAGGTCAGTAGGTGCCCAGTATGCTACTGGAGATCAGTGCAGAAACAATTCCAGAAAGAATGAAGGGATGGAGCCAAAGCAAAAATAATACCCATCTGTGGATGGGACTGGTGATAGAAGCAAGGTCCGATGCTGTAAAGAGCAATATTGCATAGAAACCTGGAATGTTAGGTCCATGAATCAAGGCAAATTGGAAGTGGTCAAACAGGAGCTGGCAAGAGTGAACATCAACATTCTAGGAGTCAGCGAACTAAAATGGACTGGAATGGGTGAATTTAACTCAGATGACCATTATATCTACTATTGCGGGCAGGAATCCCTCAGAAGAAATGGAGTAGCCATCATGGTCAACAAAAGAGTCCAAAATGCAGTACTTGGATGCAATCTCAAAAACAACAGAATGGTCTCTGTTCGTTTCCAAGGCAAACCATTCAATATCAGAGTAATCCAAGTTTATGCCCCAACCAGTAACGCTGAAGAAGCTGAAGTTGAATGGTTCTATGCAGACCTACAAGACCTTTTAGAACTAACACCCAAAAAAGATGTTCTTTTCATTATAGTGGACTGGAATGCAAAAGTAGGAAGTCAAGAAACACCTGGAGTAACAGGCAAATTTGGCCTTGGAATACGGAATGAAGCAGGGCAAAGGCTAATAGAGTTTTGCCAAGAGAACGCACTGGTCATAGCAAACATCCTCTTCCAACAACACAAGAGAAGACTCTCACATGGACATCACCAGATGGTCAAGACTGAAATCAGATTGATTATATTCTTTGCAGCCAAAGATGGAGAAGCTCCATACAGTCAGCAAAAACAAGACCAGGAGCTGACTGTGGCTCAGACCATGAACTCCTTATTGCCAAATTCAGACTGAAATTGAAGAAAGTAGGGAAAACCACTAGACCATTCAGGTATGACCTAAATCAAATCCCTGATGATTATACAGTGGAAGTGAGAAATAGATTTAAGGGCCTAGATCTGATAGATAGAGTGCCTGATGAACTATGGAATGAGGTTCGTGACATTGTAGAGGAGACAGGGATCAAGACCATCCCCATGGAAAAGAAATGCAAAAAAGAAAAATGGCTGTCTAAGGAGGCCTTACAAACAGCTGTGAAAAGAAGAGAAGTGAAAAGCAAAGGAGAAAAGGAAAGATATAAGCATTTGAATGCAGAGTTCCAAAGACTAGCAAGAGATAAGAAAGCCTTCCTCAGAGATCAATACAAAGAAATAAAGGAAAACAACAGACTGGGAAACTAGAGATCTCTTCAAGAAAATTAGAGATACTGAGGGAACATTTCATGCAAAGATGGGCTCAATAAAAGACAGAAATGGTATGGACCTTACAGAAGCACAAGATATTAAGAAGAGGGGGAAGAAATACACAGAAGAACTGTACAAAAAAGATCTTCATGACCAAGATAATCACGATGGTGTGATCGCTCACTTAGAGCCAGACATCCTGGAATGTGAAGTTAAGTGGGCCTTAGAAAGTATCACTATGAACAAAGCTAGTGGAGGTGATGGAATTCCAGTGCAGCTATTTCAAATCCTGGAAGATGATGCTGTGAAAGTGCCACACTCAATATGCCAGGAAATTTGGAAAACTCAGCAGTGGCCACAGGGCTGGAAAAGGTCAGTTTTCATTCCAATCCCAAAGAAAG
>NW_011494962.1:1317874-1343427 GCF_000754665.1 Bison bison bison | reverse complement strand
CAAGAGAGTGCCAGAAAACATCTATTTCTGCATTATTGACTATGCCAAAGCCTTTGACTGTGTGGGTCACAATAAACTGTGGAAAATTCTGAAAGAGATGGGAATACCAGACCACCTGACCTGCCTCTTGAGAAACCTGTTTGCAGGTCAGGAAGCAACAGTTAGAACTGGACATGGAACAACAGACTGGTTCCAAATAGGGAAAGAGTACATCAAGGCTGTATATTGTTACCCTGCTTATTTAACTTATATGCAGAGTACATAATGGGAAACGCTGGGCTGGAAGAAGTACAAGCTGGGATCAAGATTGCCGGGAGAAATATCAATAAGCTCAGATATGCAGATGACACCACCCTTATGGCAGAAAGTGAAGAGGAACTAAAAAGCCTCTTGATGAAAGTGAAAGAGGAGAGTGAAAAATTTGGCTTAAAGCTCAACAGTCAGAAAACGAAGATCATGGCATCCGGTCCCATCACTTCATGGGAAATAGATGGGGAAACAGTGGAAATAGTGTCAGACTTTATCTTTTTGGGCTCCAAAATCACTGCAGATGATGACTGAAGCCATGAAATTAAAAGACGCTTACTCCTTGGAAGAAAATTTGTGACCAACCTAGATAGCATATTGAAAAGCAGAGACATTATTTTGCCAACAAAGGTCCATTTAGTCAAGGCTATGGTTTTTCCAGTGTTCATGTATAGATGCAAGAGTTGGACTGTGAAGAAAGCTGAGCACAGAAGAATTGATGCTTTTGAACTGTGGTGTTGGAGAAGACTCTTGAGAGTCCCTTGGACTGCAAGGAGATCCAACCAGTCCATTCTAAAGGAGATCAGCCCTGAGTGTTCTTTGGAAGGACTGATGCTAAAGCTGAAACTCCAATACTTTGGCCACCTCATGCGAAGAGTTGACTCATTGGAAAAGACCCTAATGATGGGAGGATTGGGGGTAGGAGGAAAAGGGGACGATAGAGGATGAGATGGCTGGATAGCATCACTGACTCGATGGACATGAGTCTGAGTGAACTCCAGGAGATGGTGATGGACAGGGAGACCTGGCGTGCTGCGATTCATGGGGTTGCAAAGAGTCGGACACGACTGAGCAACTGAACTGAACTTATAATAAATAAAGGTATAATGTATAGTTTTTACAGATATTAAGCAGATAAAAAGCAATATTATGAATACATTTTAGTGTCCATATAAAATAGAAAAATCCTAAAATACAAATTACCAAAATAAAGCACAGCAAAAAAAACCAAAAAACAAAAAACCTGAGTAAACCTAGCATATATTGTAAAACATTAAGTTTATTATATAAACCTTTCTACAAAATAGTTCTAGATGCTCAGATGGCATTGGTAGTGGAAAATAACACTTAAAAATGTAGCAGTACTCTTTCACAAAGTTTCAGGTAAAAGAAAAAGAGAAATACTTCCTGACCTGTCAAGTATATATAACATAACTGAAAACTCAGTTAAAGTTCTTTGTGAACATAAATGAAGAAAAATAACTTAATCTACATATAGCATATGCACTGAATTTTTAAGAAATTGGGTAACACAGATGATCATTGTGATTTTATTTTAGAAGTGCAAGATTGATTTAATATTGGTTTAATGCAAGAAATAAAGGTATTTTACTTCATAATCGTTATACAAAGAAAACATTTACCATTCCAACTGATGGAAAATAATGCAAATGTAACATCAACATCAACTAGATCATAAAATTTGTTTGAAAAATGAGAATATTATGGTTTCACATGAGAAATATATGATGAAAAAACCTTAAGGTAAATCTCATATTTAACGATGATATATTGAAATCTCTTCCTTGACTAAGAAGAGATAGATACAGAACCTTTACTGTACCTTCTATTCAACTTTGGAAATTAAATTGTAGCCTATGAAAATAAGTCAAGAAAAAAAATAATAGCACATGGAAAAAAGATATGAACAGCTGTTATATAAAGATATACATATCTCATATAAAATCCATAAGAATAAATATTTGAAATGATGGAATTAATACAAAGTCAGAGAAATTATTGACTATAAGACCAACATGTAAACCTCAATATACTACTCTTTACTGCACCAAAAATTACTAAAATTTGAAAAATAAGAGTGTCATTTACAAAATCATGGCTATGAAACACCCATGTATATTTAACATCTCAAAATAGAGAAACACAAAATCTGACGGGGAAAATTTAAAGAAAACCTAACTCATGGAAGGATAAAGAATATTGACGGAAACAGCCAATACTGTAAAAATGACTCTCTTTACAAATTATTTTAAATATTAAATGCAGTCCCAAGAAAGTTTTTTTAAAACAGATTTATTGAGGTACAATTTACACACCATAAAATCCATCCATTTAAACTGTATAAATCAGTGATTTTAAAAATGTTCACATTTTAAAACCATCACCACTATCAATATCTAGAAAATATTAATCACTGATCAAGTAGCAGTCATTTCCTTTCTCATCTCCCCATAGCTCTTGGTAATTGCTAAACTACTTTTGGTCTTTGTTCTCAAATATCAATTTTTTTGATGTTCTCAAATAAACAGACTCAGAAAACAGGTGACATTTTAGAAAGTTTGAATGTCATAAACATATTGTTGAGAAAAAAGGCCAGACACAAAAGTGATATCTATACTTTTTGGTATGCATATTATATTTAAACAGTTTTTTAAATTAATTTATTTTTTATTGAAGGAATTTTTTTTGAATTTTTATTTTTACTTTGAATTTTTATTGAAGGAATTTACAGAATTTTGATGTTTTCTTTCAAAGGTTTTTGAAACCTTATTAGAACAAACAACATAATTCATTTCAAAATTTATGTGATCATAACATTATTTCCTTTTCATAAAAGATAAAATTACTCAACAGCATCCAAACTCACTTTTTAATTCTCAAGCTTATGCTTGCAATTATATGCATTTGGAATCTGACAGCCTTCTGCTTTAATGCCCCCCGAGGATAGTACAGCACAGTTATGTTCAACAGGTGAATGGTCTGTTATCCTGTCATGGAAAAAAATGCATAATTCTGTTATATTCTATGAAGACAACTCATGAAACAATAGTATTTTTATGTAACTGTAATAAAAGATATTTTGAAAATGGGTAATGATGTTTTTAATAAAATTTCAGTAAGAGTTTGTTATTAGGAAAATGGGCTACCGAGTGGCCTATTTTTGAACATTTATATGAACATTTTATTAACTTTCAACATCTTCTTCAGCTTTCTATAATTCAATGACAACAAATATATTCATATTATTAATTTTTTTTTGTATTTTTCCTCCTCTATATAGCATTCATTTTAAAAACTTACTTTAGTTTGCAAATTGAACCATTTAGCCACATCCATGGATGATTGCGACCTCTTCGAAAGACTGGAATCCATGACATAACTGGCAGGGACATCAGAAATTTCTAGCCCAAAATAAATAATTTTCACTTAAATATCATTATGAAAGATTTCTATTAATTTTTAAAATGCAAGTCAAAGGATGCATTCTTTCATAGGATCTTTAGTTCTTTGAACAAAATGAGTATGTTAGATTTTACATCTAACACTGTAATACATAAAAGTTGACTACACAAAAGCCTTGGACTGTGGATCACAACTGGAAAATTCTTAAAGAGATTGGAATACCAGAGAAATTGGTATTTCTTACCTGCCTTACCTGCCTCCTGAGAAATCTGTATGCAGGTCAAGAAGCGACAGTTAGAATCAGACATAGAACAATGGACTGGTTCCAAATTGGGAAAGGAGTACATCAAGGCTGTATATTGTCACCCTGCTTATTTAACTTTATGCAGAGTACATCATATGAAATGGCAAGCTGGATGAAGCACAAGCTGAAATCAAGATTGCCAGGAGAAATCTTAATAACCTCATATATGCAGATGACACCCCCCTTATGGCAGAAAGCGAAGAGGAACTGAATAGCCTCTTGATGAAAGTGAAACAGAAGAGTGAAAAAGCTGTCTTGAAACTAAACATTTGAAAAACTAAGATCATGGCATCTGGTCCTATCACTTCATGGTAAATAGATGGGGAAACAATGGAAACAGTTACAGACTTTATTTTCTTGGGCTCCAAAACCACTGCAGATGATGACTGCAGCCCTGAAATTAAAAAGACACTTGCTCCTTGGAAGAAAAGCTTTGACCAACCTAGACAGCATATTAAAAGCAGAGACATTGCTGACAAAGGTCCATCTAGTCAAAGCTATGATTTTTCCAATAGTCATGTATGGATGTGAGAGTTGAACCATAAGGAAAGCTGAGCGCTGAAGAACTGATGCTTTTGATCTGTGGTGTTGGAGAAGACTCTTGAGAGTCCCTTGGACTGCAAGGAGATCAAACCAGTCAATCCTAAAGGAAATCAGTCCTGAGTATTCGTTGGAAGTACTGATGCTGAAGCAGAAACTCCAGTACTTTGGTCACCTGCTGTGAAGAACTGACTCATTGGAAAAGACCTGATGCTGGGAAAGATTGAAGGCAAGAGAAGGGGATGACAGAGGATGAGATGGTTGGAAGACAAACTCAATGGACGTGAGTTTGAGCAAGGTCTGAGAGTTGGTGATGGACAGGGAAGCCTGGCGTGCTGCAGTCCATGGGGTTTCAGAGTTGGACATGACTGAGTGACTGAACTGAACTGAACTTAGTTCTTTGAATAGAATGAGCATGTTAAATTATAAATGTAATACTAAAATCATAAAAGTTGCAAGTTGGAATTTTTAATATTGCCATAAATATTAACCATGTCTGTACTTTTGATTCAAATTAATTCAAACATTTATACTTATCAGTTTCACTGTTTTCTAATGTTAATAAGGAAAATTCTTTTTTCTTTTTTTTGAGGACCATTTAATAAAGGGAGTATTTACAAAGACATGGATTAGTTGTACAGACCCCACAAAAGAAGACACTTAGTATACCAACGTGGGGATATTGACAGCTGTGAATTGTAACATTAAGCCTGAGGGATAAGAAGGTGGAGTAATTGAATACGTGCAGTAAGGAAAATTCTGATTTATGTAATTTATTTTTTACTCATGTCAAAACTAACATAGCATGGCTTTAAGTAAGTTTTAAGATTCTGTGATGTTCTTTTTTTCTGGATACTGTGAGTATATAATTGCATTTCTCTACTATTATATGTTCCTCAGAATTTCAGTTTTAGAAGAAAATTAAGGGAATGAAATTGAGAAAATAAGTGACATGAGAGCCAAAGATTTGTTTTTCTTAGTCTGACACAATTCTTTGACTAGATAAACCCCAAAGTAATCTATTTCTGTGGAATCCAGTGGACGAGACAAGGGGTCAGAGAATCATTTCTCTCTGTTACTCCCTGCTCAGTTGAACTGTAGACATGGGAACTAATCAAAGACACAAGAAAGGAGAGCCCTGCATGATGGGAAAAGAAAAGTGAAGAGGTTTGAGACTATCCAGCCACCCTAATCCTCTGTAATCTCTAATCACTTCTCCCTGATGAGAGAACAAGGTGGGAGGTGCGGGAACAATAATTACGGCATCTTGCATAGGGGACGACAGAGGATGAGATGGCTGGATGGCATCACGGACACAACGGCCATGGATTTGGGTGGACTCCGGGAGTTGCTGATGGACAGGGAGGCTTGGCGTGCTGAGGTTCATGGGGTCGCAAAGAGTCGGACACGACTGAGTGATTGAACTGAACTGTATCTTCCCCACCATCAGATGAAAGTGACCTAGGCCTCTTACTTCCCAACACCGAATACCTAACCTAACTGTTGGAGGTGGCACAGGTAAACCATTCCTCCTGTGTTGAGAGAATCCTGTAGGTAACTCAGGTGAGCCTTACAAGGTGATCCATCAGGACACCTGCTAACAAGGAGCAGAAGAACTGGAAATTACCAAACATGCATTAATGGTTTTAAAATGAAAATAAAGTTATTAACAGATCTTAAAATAAGCAAACTACAAATTTGTACAAAAACACATGTGAATTCTAACAAATATTATTGACTGAATCAAGCCTTTAATAAAGTGTTGGAAACACTTAATATCTTACCATTTCCTCTTCATTATCTATGTAAAGCAGAGTAGAATTCTTAGTAGTGCAGGACCTCAAACTCCCATTCAATGTTTCTTTTTTCAGACTAATAGAATAGCAATTGTTGGAATATGTAAACCACTCTTTTGGATAACCACCACAATGAAATTCTGGAAAAAGATTATGAATTACTATTCAAAGGCAATTTGAATTTTAGAAAACAAAAATTAACTTACATGTATGCATAGATATAAACATGTATGTGTATATATATATATATAAAACATAGCTATGCACCCTCAAGGCTGGTACATATAAAACAAATCTCACTCATACATTCACTGCGTCAGTCTCGCATACCCTAATTTATGTCTCTATATAAAGCAAACATATAAAAATATCTCCTTTTTACATGTACTAAAAATCGAGAAATGAAACTTCTATTTTAGAGTAGCAAAATTATTTGTCTTTTACCGTATTATAGCAGGCAAAAATTGGAGTCAATTGCCAACAATGGATATGGTGATCATATTGTTGCATAGGGAAAAACATCTCCCATAATCATTATTTATGCCTGTTTGTTGCCCGATTTTGTTATTTATCTTCTATCCCTAAATCTTTTCTTATTTTCACTAGCTTAAGATAGAGACAAAATACAAATTGTATTTATATCAGAGCTTTAAAATCATTATGTACCTTTCTGGAGTCTTGCTATCGGAGAGGAGTTATTCTGCTCCCGTATTACAGTAGCTACAAAATTAATCATTGTAAAAATTAACATTGCTCTAAATTGTTTAGGATTAGAGTAGTCTGGAATAAAGCTGATTTTACCAAGAAAAATTAATTGGGTAATGAAGATTTGGTGGAAAATATATTTTAGAAACCTAAAGGAGCAGATTTTACCACCTCTTACCAATCTCAAAAATTAATTTGTGTTTCTCAATAAGATCTTTCAATCTCCTAGAGCATACTTTTGAGTTATGAAATCAGAATATCCATATACATACTCTCTGTAATTATCTTGTGTTGTATGTATTTCACAAATTCCAAATAACATTCTACATTTAGTCTAATTGCATGTATTTTAATGATAGGCACATTCTATAATATTGTGAAAATGTTTAAAGGACTGACCATCATTAAAGTGAAAAGTTTCCTTATAGTTTTTAAAAAATGTACTTACAGGGAGTAACAACGATCATTGTCACCACAGCGGACATCAAGATGAGGCAGATGATTCCCAGGATCCCAGCAATGAACTTCTCTGAAGGTGATGGTGAACCTGCAGGGAGAGAAAAGGAAACAGTGAGAAAAGAGTGAAAGAGTGATGGGGACAGTTGGTTAGATTTTACATACATGAGAACTGATATGAACAGGGATTTATGGATATAAACTTGGACCCCTTCCCATTTCTACCACTGTAGTCTTTCTCTAATATATGTTTCATTTTCAGCGAATATAATGGTGAATGAGTTGTTGATCAAAGACTTAAAATTGTAGCAATGCCAGAATAAAAATAGTCTTCCAATTTCACATTACAATACCATAACCAACTTTAAACTCCCTTTCTCAAAATGAAAAATATGCGAGCTTTCCCCCTGCTCTTCCTCCACACCTGTGCACCCCAACTGCACATCCTAGAACAGTTTCATTGTGTGACTGGTAAGTGTTTCACCTTTGGAGTGGTAGTTCTTGTCATTCTCATGAAGATTCTGAGGAGCATTTTGAAGATTTAGTTCTGCATATGTTAATTCCTGCTCAGTTATTGAACTGGAACTTTTAGAAATCTTAGGTTTCATTTTCTGTCTCTTTGAGCTCTTGACTGCCTTGTGTTCTACATAGGTTACTCCTTGGTTATTCATCTTTGCAGCTGAGTGAGGTCAAGGACCATGCTCTAAGTGAACTGAGGAATAAGTGGCGTGGGTGAGATAAGAACCTTAGTATAATAAGATGGGTGGGGCGAAGAGTTTAGTGTTCACTTTGCAGCTGAACAAACGTAAAGCCTGCTTCTAAATTCCTCAGTACTTTAAACAAGCCTTTCATGAAAGAATACTTTTAAAAAAAAAGATATTCTGTATTTGAGAATATATTATTGGTTGAAACAATGAAAAGCAATAAATTATGGAGCAATAAAGAAGTTCATGGCTAATAATATCCTCACTGAAGTCAGATTCCACAGAAAGATTTTAAAATCATCATAGTGCTTGTATTAAAATTAAAATGTTCTATTAACAAGAGAGATTCACCTATATTTATAATAATTTTGAAATTTAATAATGATTTAAAGACTAAGTTCTTTAAAGATGAGGAGAGAGTAATGTTGGCATATACAGCAATCTCCTGCACTGTATTACACTATTTGGTGACTTACTTTGATCAGTGAAAAGGGGTACCAAATGGTTTTTATTTTGAATGGTTGAGGGGTTCTGAGAAATCATTAAAAACTGAGGAAATGTTTCATATATTGTAAAATGTCACATGACACACTAATCATATATAAACTAAACAATATGAAAAATAAAACAACAGAAAAAGACTAAAATGTACTTATTTTACAAAAGTTGTTGATAAGTGATTTTGGCTATTATTTGAACCCACAAAATGAAAAACAGGTATAGGTCATTTATGGAACACACCGTTGGTTCAAACTTCCGGAAAGATCCTATAGATGTTAAAGTTAGTAAAGGTCATTTTAGTTGTATAACTGATGGTGATTACTTATGAAAAATCCAAATAACGTAACAATAATTCAGACAGTTGATGCAGTAGTCAGAAATATCTGGAAATGAATTACAGCTTTTAAATTTACAAAATGTGATCTTCAAAAAGTTATTTAGTATCTGCTGCTGCTAAGTCACTTCAGTCATGTCCGACTCTGTGAGACCCCATAGACGGAAGCCCACCAGGCTCCCCCGTCCCTGGGATTCTCCAGGCAAGAACTTTACTGGAGTGGGTTGCCATTTCCTTCTCCAATATTTAGTATCTAGTATCATATTATAATCTAAAATGGAAATAAGGTTATGTAATATATAATACATGTAACACTGAGCACTCAACCTGGCACTTATAAGTTCTCAATAATTATCAGTTTTAATTATTATTTTAGTCATCATTTCTATGGTACTATTTCTGATTTATATCAGTTAGTGTCTTCAATTAGTTTAACATGTCATTTATGCTATGTTTGATTTTTTAAAAAATACTTCCATTGCTTACAATTAAGTTTAAATTAGCCTTTAGGAACTTACCTCAATCTGATTTTTATTAAAATTTTGGATTGTTGTATTCAATCTAACACATGTATGAGGTTTTATGTTTGGCCTTTGCTATACAATGAATTCCTTTCCAAGAACATATTTAAAAAATTTAGCAAAAATATATTAACATATTATTATACAAAAAACTTACCTCTACTGATCATAAAATCTCAAACTAATTGTTCCCTGTCATGAGGTCTTTGGGTTTCACTTAATATTATATACAAACCCATTCATGCCTGTGTGTATGCACTTGATTAACATTCTACAGAAAATAATTTAAATACTTGGAGAAATGCTCCATCATATTTGATATTTTATGATTGCTTTTTAGTTAAAATTATTTTTTTAAAAAACAATGTTCTACTTTGATTTTGCCATATATAAACTGTATTTCAGTTGTATCACATTTAATATTCATTAGTTCCCACTAAGTGAGATGGTCTAATAGAGAGACAGGAGAGGAGAGACACATACCTTCTGTTGGCCAGAAAGTCGTGCATCCTTTAGTAGGGAGGTCAGGATACTCTCATAAAAGAGGCCTGCTATAGCTGGGTAATAAAAGGAGAAATTTAAAAACATAAATCCAGGACAAGAATAAGCAATGTCTGTGACTTTCACAGAGTGCCCTGTGAAGGCTCAGAGTGAAGCAAGAATGGAAAAAGTTGATTTGACATCAATGTGTCACTTCACGTTTGAACAGGAAATTCTCACACTTAGGCTATTTGAGGAGATACACCTCAAATACACCTCCAGAAAATAGGAGACTTTGGGCTGCATTTAAAAGCACAAATGGATCTCTAAGTGTGTTATTTATATTTTGCATTTATAAATGCCTCTGAAAAATTGTTATCATAGTCTATAAGATCTATAAGATCTGAGGAAGTGGAGGTTTAATCACTTATGCAGGTATCTTGTTTCCATTTTAGTCACATACACCACAAATATAGAATACCTCAAGTTTTACTTTTAAAACTAGATTGCTACATCTTGGCAGTGAATACACCTTTCCTTCACATCCATTGTTATTTCATTTCTATTGTCATAGAAAAAGTCCTAAAAATCATAATCCTATTTTCAACAGGTATTTAAGGATATTTGTCACTAATTATTTTGCAGAATTGCTACATTTCCGACAATACTGTATCTGGAACAAAGACAATCATTTTCAAAATACCATTTCTTTCCTCTGCCCTAGTTTTTATATTTGGTTTTATTCTTATTAAATAAAAAATTTAATCTTTGGACTTTCTCTGACAAAAATACTGCCCTTGAAAGAACAAAATCAGAACATTATACTAATAAAATATACCTCCATGACAAAGGTTGAATTATTAAATAAATAGTCATTGTGTCATTCATGAATTCATCCTCCAATTATGACTAGTTGGATTTTACTAGGAATATTTGATGTAACAACATAGATTCAAACACTACTATACAGTTCAAGAAAATATAATTTTTAAAATATCACCTAATCAAACAATGGCAAGGAGATGAAGAGAAGACTTAAACCACAAGATAAATAGAAAATTCAAATGAAAATGACAAGAAAGGACATGTAACAATGCTCATATAAGACAAAATAGTCTTTAAAGGAAAGTTCATAATGAAACATAAAGAAGAACATTGTATAATGATAAAGGGATCAATACATGAAGAAGATATTACACTTGCTAATATATGACCCCAATATATTAATGGCTTCCTAGGTAGTACTGGTCTAAAGAATCTGCCTATCAATGCAAGAGACACAAGAGACATGAATTCAATCCTTGGGTCTGGAATAGGAAATGACATTTCCCCTGGTATAGGAAATGACAACACCTAAATACATAGAACAAACACTAATGATATAAAAAGAGAAATTAAAGGGAATACAATAATAGTAGGAGATCTTAACACCCCATTGACATCACTGGACAGATCTCCCAGATATAAAATCAATAAAGTAACCAAGATTCTTAATGACACAATAGAACAGTTGAACTTAATTGATGTCTGCAGGACTTTTTGCATACAAAAACCCCAGAACACACATTCTTTTTAAGTGCACGTGAAACATTCTCAAGGATAGATCACATTCCAGGACACACAACCAGGCTCAAGAAATGTAATGGATAGAAATTATTTCAAACATCTTTTCTGACCACAACTGTAACTAGAAATCAACCACAGAAAGAAAAAAAAAAAAGATAATTACATAGATACTACAAACATGATACTAAGAATCAATGGGTAAACGATGACATGAAAGAGAAAGTCAGAAAATACCTGGAGGATGTGAGAGTGATCTGGTTTTGACATCTGTCACCCCATTGATCTCTGGGGATGATTCAGCTGATCTGGCTGGCTATATGGGTGTCCCTTTCCTCCTTTATCATTCCATGTGTGTCTTTCTTGAAGCTGCACACTCAGTTGAAGAGGACAACCATCCCTGATAGAGGAGGACTGGTCTTCAGTCAAGGGTATCTAGTGGAACAGATCATTTTGATTCTGATGCTTTTAATGGGAAACTCTCAAAACCATTCAACATTTTAAGCTTTTCCATTATAGCTGCCATTTTTTATTGGAAGCCAATGTCTGTTTCTTCAGAAAATTTAAAGAGAACACAAAAAAGACATAGAAATCTGCCATTATTCAAATCAGTTAACCCAATATTGTATATATATACTATATTGCATCAATCAGTTTGGCTATTCTCAGTATGTGCTTAAACATATAGGGTGATATTTATGTACAGTTTGAAATTTTTTGATTTTTATCTATAAATCATCAACTAATCTATTTTTAGAGTTTTTGGATTTAATTAACTATTTCATACCCTCATGAGTCTAAAGAGGCTTTGATTTTTCAAGTTTATGTTGGCTGCTAAAGTTCATGTTTGGTTTGATCTATGAGATGATGATAAAATTTGGCATTTTAGTTCTCTATGATTCTTGTCTGACACAGTGTGAAGTAAATGAGCTACTGAAACCAGCAGAAACTTTCTGAGTGGGAATATTGAATGTTATTTGATCATTGGCTATCTTTTTCTGAGCTTCCCTTGTGGCTCAGACGGTAAAATCATCTGCTTGCAATGCTGGAGACCCGGGTTCGATCCCTGGGCTGGGAAGATCCCCTGGAGAAGGAAACGGCAACCCACTCCAGTAGTCTTGCCTGGAGAATCCCACGGACAGAGGAACCTTGTAGTCTACAGTCCATGGGGCCGCAAAGAGTCAGACACGACTGAACATTTGCTTGTCTTTTTCTGACATCATGTCTCTGAAGCCAGTCATAAATATCAACACAGACCTCCCACTCTAAAAGCAGAGGTGAAGGGCAAGCTGAGAGAGCTCGTCCCAGTGTGTTCTAATCAAGCTTATCCTCCAATTGGTGAAATCTCAAGGCACAGATACAGGTGTTATCAGGTAGTGTGGGTATGTAATTCTGCCGTCACATTGAACAAAGAGGGATACAGGAGAACTTGCTATAGGTAAGCTGTGTAGAAATTTTGGAGGGCTCTGGATTGTTGCAGGAAATAATTTACCTTGGGGTACATGTTAATTATCTAATATTAATGTTAACTACAGATGAAGACAAGAAAGAATCAAAATGAAAGTTGGTCAAAATATATTATGCAGAATATAATCTTTATGTCTCCAGATGTTTTGGGAAATATTTAATTCAGTTTTTGATGTTAAATTTTGTGTATGTGTGTGGGTGGTTTCTCAACAGCTATTGGTATTACCAGCCTGGTTAGCAATAAATTTTCCAGTGTTCAAATTCCCTCATCTTCGAGTTCAATGCAATATGAAAGTTTAAGTGGTTTGGTACTATGATTATCTATCAAAATAAATCCAGCTTTGCATTCATAAATTTGTTTTTTGTGCATATAATACAAGTAGTCGATGGTGAATAAAGCTAAATGAAAATAGTTTGTCTGGAAGTTATTTTGTCTATTACAGGATTTACTCTATAATTTGGCATTTTATGAGGGAGAATATTTATTGAAAATTAAATGGTAGTATATTTATCCATTTTATCATTATTTAATGATTGTTCAAATCTAAATTTCTCAAATTACAAAGTAACTAAATGGTAAAATATTAAGACCTTTTAACCCAAGAATCAATACTAACCTATGAGAAACAAAGTTCTGCAATGTTTACAGGTCATAAAAATATTTTTCAGGAAAAATATGGGTTTTTATTCTTTTATTTACTGGTACTTTCAATTTCCTCAGTAATTTATTTTGTATTGAAAGTGGAAGTGAGTGAAAGTGAAAGTTGCTTAGTCATGTCCGACTCTTTGGGATCCCATGGACTATACAGGCCACGGAATTCTCCAGGCCAGAACACTGGAGAATTCCCTTTTGCAGGAGATCTTCCCAACCCAGGGATCAAACGCAGGTCTCCTGCATTGCAGGCAGATTCTTTACCAGCTGAGCCACAAGGGAAGCACAAGAATACAGGAGTGGGTAGCCTATCCTTTCTCCATTGGATCTTCCCAACCCAGGAACTGAATCAGGGTCTCCTGCACTGCATGCGGATTCTTTACCAACTGAACTATGAGGGAAGCCCATAGTCATCCCATATTTGGTATTAGTCATCTGCAAATTCATCTAAAATTTTTAAAATATTTGTGTATTGAGACTATGAGATTCAGTGATATCAATTTTGTATTCATTTATTTAGAATATTCTCATAAATCAGAAATTAACATATATTCATAGTATATCACGTGAAAGATAGATGGGTGTCATTGACTCCACAGTCTTCACTGAACACTGACTGTGCACTTTGAAGTCTACTATGCTATGAAAAGGCATTGTGAGGTAAACAGACCCTTACTTCATTAACATATATTTGGGAGGACATATTTTGTTTGGTTTTGTTTTAGGAGCAAAAGCAAATATTTAAGAAAGACACATATGGAAAAAGACAGATACATATATTTTTTTCTTAAATTTTTTTAATTGGATTCCAGTTGATTTACAATGTGTGTTAGTTTCAGGTGTACAGCAAAGTGATTCAGTTATACACATACCTGTATCTACTCTGTTTTTAGTTTCTTTTCCCATATGGGCCATTACAGAATATTGAGTAGAGTTCCCTGTGCTATACAGCAGATTCTTATTAATTATCTATTTTATATATAGTAAAGTGTATACGTCAATGCTAATCCCCCAGTTTATCCCTCCCTCTTATCCTCTGTTATTGTTGTACAGTTGCTCAGTTGTGTCTGACTCTTTGAGACCCCATGGACTGCAGCACACCAGTTCTCCTAGTCCTTCACCATCTCCTAGAGCTTGCTTAAACTCATGCCCATCAAGTCAGCAATGCCATCCAATCATCTCAGCCTCTGACATCCCCTTCTTCTTCTGCCTTTAGTCTTTCTCAGCATCAGGGTCTTTTCAAATGAGGCAGTCATTTGGCATCAGGTGGCCAAAGTACTGGAGCTTCAGCTTCAACATCAGTCCTTCCAATGAACACCCAGGATTGATTTCCTTAGGAAGGACTGGTTGGATCTCCTTGCAGCCCAAGGGACTCTCAAGAGTCTTCTCCAACACCACAGTTCAAAAGCATCAATTCTTCGATGCCCAGCCTTCTTTATAGTTCAACTCCCACATCCATACATGACTACTGGAAAAACCATAATTTTGATATAGGGATCTCTGTCAGCAAGGCAATGTCTCTGCTTTTTAATTTGCTTCTATGTGATAACCATAAATTTGTTTGCTACATCTGTTGACTCTACTTCTCTATTGTAAAAAGTCATATAGATTGGAAAGAGAAAACAAAACTATGTTTATTTACAAAATGACATAATTGTCTGCATAGAAAATTCCAAACTATCTCCAAAATCCTCTAAAACTAATCAGTAAGTTAAACATGGTTTCAGATAGAACAGCATATCAAAATCAGTTATATTTCCATATACTAAAATTAAAGTATTAAAAATTGAGATAAACAAAAAGTACCATTTGCAATAGTATCAAAAACATTAAGTTGATAGTATAAATGTACCATTTATATGCTGAAAGCATGTGCACCATTTATACGCTGAAAATTATAAAACACTAGTGAGAAAAGTTGAAAAGGACAACTTGATAAATAAACTATGTTCCTAAACTGAAAATCTAAACATTATGATGATTCCTTTTCTCCCTTAATTGCTCTATGAATTTAAGTCAGTCAAAATCAGAAGCACACAACTAGGTTCTCTGTGACAACCTAGAGGGGAGGATGGGGTGGGGGGAAGGTTAAAAGGGAGGGGACATATGTACACTTAAAGACTGATTCACATTGTTGTATGATAGAAACCAATAAAACACTGTAAAACAATTTTCCTTCTATTTTAAAAAGAAGTTAAAAAATCAGAAACATATTAAACTTTTATTTTGTAGACATTTACACACTGATTTTAATTTTTTTAATGCATTTTATTTTTCAGAACAATATATATTTACAGAAAAAGTTTCACGATAGTATAGTGTTCTGTATACTCTGCACTCAGTTCCTTTTCAATGAATTTTATATTAGTATTGCACATTAGTTATAATTAATAAACTAACATCAATATACTTTTAGTAACTAAATCCATAGTTTATTCATGCTTCCATAAATTTTTTTCCTATGTCCTCTTTATAATCCAGGATCCCACCAGGTTACCACATGACATACCAAATGTCATGTCTCCTTAGGCTCCCCTTGGCTATTACAGACTTTACTTGTGTTTGATGATCTTGATAGTTTTGAAAAGTACTGCTGCTGCTGCTGCTGCTGCTAAGTCACTTCAGTTGTGTTTGACTCTGTGTGACCCCATAGATGGCAACCCACCAGGCTCCTCTGTCCCTGGGATTCTCCAGGCAAGAACACTGGAGTGGGTTGCCATTTCCTTCTCCAATGCATGAAAGTGAAAAGTGAAAGTGAAGTCGCTCAGTCGTGTCCGACTCTTCGCGACCCCATGGACTGCAGCCTACCAGGTTTCTCCACCCATGGGATTTTCCAGGCAAGAGTGCTAGGTAGGTATATTTTAAAATACCCCTCACTGGGATTTGTCTGACATTTTTCTCATGAGTAAATTGGGGTATAAGTTTGGGGGAGGACCACAGAGTACAAGTTTTATCACATCACATCAAGAGAACAAACTGTGAGCATTTTTATCACTGTTGATGTTACCTTTGCTCACTGAGGTGGTGTTTGTCAGATTTTCCACTCTAAAGTCACTTATTTCCGCCTTCCATTTGACTGTATAATAATTTCTTTGGAAGGAAATCATTATGTGCAGTAAGTACTTAAGGAATAAGGAGTCCCATCACCTTAAGGCAAGAGCATCTACATTATTTATTTAGAATTTTTTTGCACAAGAGATTTGTTTTGTCTCCCTCATTCACTTAAGTATTTAATCATTTTAAACTACTATGGATTCATGGACATTTTATATTGGGGTTATAATTCAATACTATTTCTTATTTTGATTTTTGCTGCTTAAAATTGTTCCATCTTTAGTCATTGGTAATTCCTTTATCTAGTTCCTCAATTTTGTTGCATACCCCTACCGTTTTAAGTACTTCTCCATTTTCTAGAACTATAAAAATCTCCAGGCTCTTCTTATGTATTTCCTACCTCTATCTTCCAGTAGTCATGTATGCATGTGAGAGTTGGACTATAAAGAAAGCTGAGTGCTGAAGAATTGATGCTTTTGAACTATGGTGTTGGAGAAGACTCTTGAGAGTCCCTTGGACTGCAAGGAATTCCAACCTGTCAATCCTGAGGGAAATCAGTCCTGAATATTCATTGGAAGGCCTGATGCTGAAGCTAAAACTCCAATACTTTGGCCACCTGAGGTGAAGAACTGACTCATTAGAAAAGACCCTGATGCTGGGAAAGATTGAGGGCAGGCGGAGAAGGGGATGACAGAGGATGAGATGATTGGATGGCATCACCATCTTGATGGACATGGGTTTGAGTAGGTTCAAGGAGTTGGTGATGGACAGGGAAACCTGGCATGCTGCAGTCCATGAGGTCACAAAGAGTTGGACATGACTGAGTGACTGAAGTGAACTGATCTGAGAATCAGTCATTTTTCTCAAGTAGCTAAGATTTTATTTACCAGGTAATGAAATTATAATAAGTAATTTTTATAAGTAAAAATAAGTAAGTAAGTAAGTAAAATTTTTTTTCTTTGCAAAACAAAAGTCAAAGCAATTTTGAAAAAGACAAAGTAGGAGAACTCACATCACTTCAAGACTTTCTATAAATTCACATAATCAAGATATTGGTGAAAGAAGGCAGATATTCAGATCAATGAAACTAGGTAAAGATTTTAGAAATAGATCCATGCACAAGGGGTCAATTGATTTTTGACAAAAATGTCATGATAATTCAACAGGAGAGTAAAATTTTTTTAAAAAGTGGTGCGGAAATAACCAGACATCTCTTTGCCAATAAAAAAAATTAAAAAGAATTCAATCCATATTTTTCACTATATACAAATATTAACTTGAAATGGAATATAGAATTCTATGTAAACTTAGAACTTCTAGAAGAAGGCATAGGAGAAAAAATTTCAAGTTCAGGTTAATTAAAGATTTCTTAATTAAAAACTTCTTAGATATAAAAATGTAACTTTAAACCTTATTAATTTCATTTCATCTAGTTACAAGGCTTCCCTGATAGCTCAGTTGGTAAAGAATCCACCTGCAATGTGGGAGGCCCCGGTTTGATTCCTGGGTCAGGAAGATCCCCTGGACAAGGGATAGGCTACCCCCATCAGTATTCTTGGGCTTCTCTTGTGGCTCAACTGATAAGGAATCTGCCTGCAGTGCAAGAGACCTGGGTTCGATCCCTGGGTTGGGAAGATTCCCTGGAGAAGGAAAAGGCTGCCCACTCCAGTATTCTGGCCTGGAGAATTCCATGGACAAGTCCATGGGGTCACAAAAAGTCTGACACAACTGAGCGACTTTCACTTTCATCTAGTTACAAACTTCTGCTCATCTAAACTTCTAAAAACAATGTTAAGAGATTACAAGGTATACTTCAAGGCAATATTTATAAATCACATGTCTGATAAAATATTAGCATCCAAAATATATAAAGAACTCTCCAAGTTCAATAATAAGAAAATGAGCAAACCAATAAAAATAGGCTAGATATTTTAATCAGTACTTTACCATAGGAGATCTGTGGTTAATAAAATCATATGAAAATATAGTGCACATTTCTTCATTAGATATATACAAAATAAACACACCTTTATTATATCACACCTTTATTAAAATGGTTTTAAAGATTATCAGTATTAAATGTTGGCAGGACATAAGCAAATGGAATTGTCATACACTGCTAATAGAGTACAAAATGGTACAGCCCCTTTGCAATATGGAAACACACCCAGAAGTTTGGACTTGCCAGAGAGCACTCAAGCTAGTTGTGGTGTAGGTCACAAACATAGATCTGATTCAAGATACTATTTATTTTCTTTCCAGTTAGCATCCTGTCTTTCTGCTAAAATGTAAGGAATCAAGCAAATGTATATACAATTGATATAGAATAGCATTAAATCCCAGGTAAAATGTACATGACAGTAACAACATTTTGCAAGATTACTTACTAGATCTGTCTGAGTTGCAGAAATTGAGTATACCGGCTGAACTGACTGAAGCTCATCACACACCTCCAGAAAATAGGAGACTTTGGGCTGCAATTAAAAGGACAAATGGAACTCTAAGTGTGTTATTTAGATTTTCCATTTTTAAATGCCTCTGAGAAATTATTATCATATTCTATAAGATTTGAGGAGACGGACGTAGTAGTTATCTTGTTTCCATCTCAGTCACATACATTGCAACTTAAAGTACCTCAAGTTTTACTTTTAAAACTAGATTGCTAAATCTTGGCAGTGAACACACCTGTCCTTCACATCCATTGTTATTTCATTTCTATTGTCATAGAAAAATTTCTAAAAATCATAATCCCATTTTCAATAGGTATTTAAGGATATTTGTCACTAATTATTCTGCAGAATTACTACATTTCCAACCATATTGTGCCTGGAACAAAGACCATCATTTTCAAAATGACATTTCTATTTTTCTGCCCTAGTTCTTACATTCAGTTTTATGATTATTAAGTAAAAAATTTAATCTTCATATTTTCTCTGAGAAACATACATGCCCTTGAAAGAATAAAAAAAGAACAATATATTAATAAAATACCTGTCCGTGACTAAGGTTGAAATATTAAATAAAGAATCATATGTCATTCATGAATTCATCTTCCAATTGTGTCTAGTTGTTTTTTACATCATTTGTTATATCAAATATTCCTAGTAAAAAACTACTAGACATGATTGGAGGATGAATTCATTAATCACATAATGATTCATTATTTAATATTTCAACCTTAATCATGGACAGGTATTTTATTAATATATTGTTTTTATTTAAGTCTTCAAGCAAACAAAAGCCCAGGACTGGATGGCTTCATAGCTGAATTCTACCAAAAATTTAGAGAAGAGCTAACACCTATCTTACTCAAACTCTTCCAGAAAATTGCAGAAGAAGGTAAACTTCCAAACTCATTCTATGAGGCCACCATCACCTTAATACCAAAACCAGACAAAGATGCCACAAAAAAAGAAAACTACAGGCCAATATCACTGATGAACATAGATGCAAAAATCCTTAACAAAATTCTAGCAAACAGAATCCAACAACATATTGAAAAGATCATACATCATGACTAAGTGGGCTTTATCCCAGGAATGCAAGGATTCTTTAATATCCACAAATCAATCAATGTAATACACCACATTAAAAAATTGAAAGATAAAAAGCCTTTGACAAAATTCAACATCCATTTATGATAAAAACCCTCCAGAAAGCAGGAATAGAAGGAACATACCTCAACATAATAAAAGCTATATATGACAAACAAACAGCAAACATTATCCTCAATGGTGAAAAATTGAAAGCATTTCCCCTAAAGTCAGGAACAAGACAAGGGTGTCCACTCTCATCACTACTATTCAACATAGTTTTGGAAGTTTTGGCCACAGCAATCAGAGCAGAAAAAGAAATAAAAGAAATCCAGATTGGAAAAAAAGAAGTAAAACTCTTTTGCACATGACATGTTTGCACTGTTTGCACATGACATGATCCTCTACATAGAAAACCCTAAATACTCCACAAGAAAATTACTAGAGCTAATCAATGAATATAGTAAAGTTGCAGGATATAAAATCAACACACAGAAATCCCTTGCATTCCTATACACTAACAATGTGAAAACAGAAAAAGAAATTAAGGAAACAATTTCATTCACCATTGCAATGAAAAGAATCCTTAGGCATATATCTACCTAAAGAAACAAAAGACCTATATATAGAAAACTATAAAACATTGGTGAAAGAAATAAAAGAGGACACAAATAGATGGAGATATATACCATGTTCGTGGATTGGAAGAATCAATATAATGAAAATGAGTATACTACCCAAAACAATCTATAGATTCAATGCAATCCCTATCAAGCACCAATGGTATTTTTCACAGAACTAGAACAAATAATTTCACATTTTGTATGGAAATACAAGAAACCTCGAATAGCCAAAGCAATCTTGAGCAAGAATAATGGAACAGGAAGAATTAACCTGCCTGACTTCAGGCTCTACTACAAAGCTACAGTCATCAAGACAATATGGTACTGGCACAAAGACAGAAATATAGATCAATGGAACAGAATAGAAAGCCCAGAGATAAATCCATGCACCTATGGACACCTTATCTTTGACAAAGGAGGCAAGAATATACAATGGAGAAAAGACAATCTCTTTAACAAGTGGTGCTGGGAAAACTGGTCAACCACTTGTAAAAGAATGAAACTAGAACACTTTCTAATACCATACACAAAAATAAACTCAAAATGGATTAAAGATCTAAACGTAAGACCAGAGACTATAAAACACTTAGAGGAAAACATAGACAAAACACTCTCCGACATAAATCACAGCAGGATCCTCTATGACCCACCTCCCACAGTAATGGAAATAAAAGCAAAAATAAATGAATGGGACCTAATTAAACTCAAAAGCTTTTGTTCAATGAAGGAAATGATAAGCAAAGTGAAAAGACAGCCTTCAGAATGGGAGAAAAATAATAGCAAATGAAGCAACTGACAAAGAATTAACCTCAAAAATATACAAGCAACTCCTGAAGCTCAATTCCAGAAAAATAAATGACCCAATCAAAAAATGGGCCAAAGAACTAAACAGACAGTTCTCCAAAGAACACATACAGATGGCTAACAAACACATGAAAAGATGCTCAACATCACTCATTATCAGAGAAATGCAAATCAAAACCACTATGATGTACCATCTCACAGCAGTCAGAATGGCTGTTATCCAAAAATCTACAAGCAATAAATGCTGGAGAGGGTGTGGAGAAAAGGGAACCCTCTTACACTGTTGGTGGGAATGCGAACTAGTTCAGCCACTATGGAGAACAGTGTGGAGATTTCTTAAAAAACTGGAAATAGAACTGCCATTGACCTAGCAATCCCACTGTTGGGCATACACACTGAGGAAATGAGAATTGAAAGAGACACATGTACCCCAATGTCCACTGAAGCACTGTTTATGATAGCCAGGCCATGGAAGTAACCTAGATGTCTATCAGCAGACGAATGGATAAGAAAGCTGTGGTGCATATCCACAAAGGAATATTACTCAGCCATTAAAAAGAATGCATTTGAATCAGTTCTAATGAGATGGATGAAACTGGAACCTATTATACAGAGTGAAGTAAGCCAGAAAGAAAAACACTAGTACAGTATACGAATGCATATATATGGAATTTAGAAAGATGATAACGATAATCCTATATGCAAGACAGCAAAAGAGACAAAGATGTATAGAACAGTCTTTTGGACTCTGTGGGAAAAGGTGAGGGTGGGATGATCTGAGAAAATATCACTGAAACATGTATATTACCATATATGAAACAGATAGCCAGTCCAGGTTCAATGCATGAGACAGGGTGCTCAGGGCTGTTTCACTGGGATGACCCAGAGGGGTGGGATGGAGAGAGATGTGGGAGGGGGGTTTTAGGAAGGGGAATACCTGTAAACCTGTGGCAGATTCATATCAATGTATGGCAAAAACCACTACAATATTGTAATTAGCTTCCAACTAAAATAAATAAATAAATAAATAAATAATAAAAACAAATAGAAAAAAATAATCACCTAACCAAATAATGGGAAGGGGAGGAAAAGACGACTTAAATCATGAGATAAATAGAGCATCCAAATGAAAATGACAAGAAAGAACATATAGCAATGCTCATATAAGACAAAATAGACTTTAAAACAAAGTTCATAATGAAAGATAAAGAAGGACACTGTATAATGATAAAGAGATACAAGAAGAAGGTATTACACTTGCAAATATATGAACCCAATATATTAATGGCTTCTAGGTTGTACCGTGGTAAAGAGACACAAAAGACATATATTTGATTCTTGGGTCTGGAAGATTCCCTGGTATAGGAAATGACAACACTTAAATACATAAAATAAACTACAGACATAAAAGGAGAAATTAAAGGGAATACAATAATAGTAGGAGATCTTAACACCCCACTGACATCACCGGACAGATTTCCCAGATATCAAATTATTAAGGTAACTGAGATTCTTAATGACACAATAGAACAGTTGAACTTAATTGAAGTCTACAGGATGTTACATACGAAAAGCCCAGAATACATTCTTTTTAAGTGCACGTGAAACATTCTCAAGGATAGATTGCATTCCAGGACAAAAAAACAGGCCTCATGAAATGTAATGGATAGAAATTATTTCAAACATCTTTTCTGACCACAACTGTATATAAGTAGAAATAAACCACAAAAAGTAAAAGGAAAAAAAAAAAAAAAGATTACATGGATACTAAAAACTAACGGGTAAACAATGACATGAGAAAGAAAGTTTGAAAATACCTGGAGGATATGAGGGTGATCTGGTTGTGACATCTGTCACCCCACTGATCACTGGGGTTGATTAAGCTGATCTGGCTGGCTAGGAGGGTGTCCTTTTCCCCTGTCAACATTCCATGTGCATCCTTCCTGAAGCTGCATCCTCTGTCAAAGAGGACAACCATATCTGATAGAGGAGGACCAGTCTTCAGTCAAGGGTATATGCATAGCTCCATTTCCCAGCTAGAACCTTCAAACAAGCTCTCAGAAAATATCTGGAGTCAAATGATGATGAAAAGACACTTAGAAAATCGATGGGATACAGCAGAAGCAGTTCTGAAAGGGAAGTTCATAGTGATACAGGATTCATCAGGAAAGAAGAAAATCTAGAGAATAAACTTATGGACATGGGGTGAGGGGAAGAGAGGTGAGATGTATGGAAAGAGTAATTTGGAAACTTACATTACCATATGTAAAATAGATAGCCAACTAGAATTTGCTGTATGACTCAGGAAACTCAAACAGGGGCTCTGTATCAACCTAGAGGGATGGGATGAGGAGGGAGATGGGAAGGAGGTTCAAAAGGGAGAGGATATATTTATACCTATGGCTGATTCATATTGAGGTTTGACATAAACCAACAAAATTCTGTAAAGCAATTATCCTTCAATAAAAAAATAAAAAGAAGAAAATCTCAAATAACCTAACCTACTACCTAAAAGAACTAGAAAAGAGTAACAAATAAAACCTAAAGCTCAAAGAAGGAAGGAAATAACAAAGATCAGAGAGGAAATAAAATAGATACAAAAACAGTAGAACATATCAATAAAGAAAAGAACTATTTTTCTTAAAGGTAAGTAAAATTAACATACTTCTAGCTAGGCTCACCAAGAATAAAAGAGAAAGAATCAAAATAAACAAAAGAAAAAAAAATAAAAAGGTGAAGTCATAACATATACTGAAGAAATAAAAAAAATAAGAAAATACTATGAACACTTATGTCAACAAATTAGATAATACACAAGAAATGGACAATTTTCTAGAAAAGTACAACCTACCAAAAGTGAGGAGAAGAAAAGAGAGAGATAATTTGAACAATGATCATTAGAAGTGAAATAGAATCTGTACTTTAAACAAATAACTCCCTGTAAACAAATGTTCAGGTCTGGATGGCTTCACTGGTGAATTTTACCAAATATACAAAGAAAAACTTATATCAATCCTTCTTGAGCTACTGAAGATTGAAAGAGAAGGGAACACTCTCAAAGACATTCAAGGAGGCTACCATTATCCTGATATCAAAATTAGACAAAGATACTACCAAAAAAAGAAAATTACCAGTCAATATCCTTTATGAATATAGATGCAAAAGTCCTCACAAAATATTAGCAAACTGAATGCAATAATATGTATAAAGGATCATATATCGTGATATATATATCTGAATCATTTTCTGTACACCAGAATCTAACACAAATTATAAATTAACTATACTTCAATTCAGAGAAGGCAATGGCACCCCACTCCAGTACTCTTGACTGGAAAATCCCATGGACGGAGGAGCCTGGTAGGCTGCAGTCCTTGGTGTCGCTAAGAGTCGGAGACAACTGAGAGACTTCATTTTCACTTTTCACTTTCATGCATTGGAGAAGGAAATGGCAACCCACTCCAGTATTCTTGCCTGGAGAATCCCAGGGACAGAGGAGCCTAGTGGGCTGCCGTCTATGGGGTCGCACAGAGTCGGACACGACTGAAGTGACTTAGCAGTAGCAGCATACTTCAATTAGAAAAAAATTCAAAGAACACATAGGAGAGATTTAGCTTTCCTCAAACAAAATGAATAGTTTTAGTGAGACTTTGGCTTTTGGAAAATTATTCCATAATAGTATGTATTCTGCCTGCTTTATGATAAATTTGATATTCAGTTCAGTCATCCAGCAGTGTCTGACTCTTTGCGACCCCATAAACTGCAGCACGCCAGGCTTCCCTGTCCATCACCAACTCCCGGAGTCCACCTGAACCCATGTCCATTGAGTTGGTGATGCCATCCAACCATGTCATCCTCTGTTGACCCCTTCTCCTCCTGCCCTCAATCTTTCCCAGCATCAAGATCTTTTCCAAGGAGTCAGCTCTTTGCATCAGGTGGCCAAAGTTTTGGAGTTTCAGCTTCAGCATCAGTCCTTCCAATGAACACCCAGGACCAATCTCCTTTAGGATGGACTGGTTTGCTCTCCTTGCAGTCCAAGGGATTCTCAAGAGTCTTCGCCAACACC